>NW_024354502.1:16470528-16521723 GCF_902729225.1 Pteropus medius | reverse complement strand
TGTCTGTATGTGTGCGTGTGTGTGTCTGTGTGTGTGTTTGCACCCATGGAGAAGGAGAAAGAAGATAAAGGGAGCGGATTTCTCGCTGTCAGGGAAGGGATTGTACAAACATGAACAGAGAGGAGAGAAAATATCTTCAGGGAAATTTAAATAAAAGACAGTATGAACTTTTTTTTTCTGCAACACTTAGATACTTATAGAAATATACAGAGACATGTATATGTAGATGTATGAATATACATACATGTGTTTCTTATTTTATTTTCTTAGAGGTCCTTGAGTAATGCCATCCCAATGGCACATCGAGTCCCCAGATCTGGGTTTCTGAATACCATCCTCCATTAAAACCAGAGATCCTCAGAAATGGCTGATTTCAGGACTGGAGTGAGGCAAAAACAATCTGCCAGAGAGTAAGAAAATGAAAAAAGGTATAGGATTCAGCTTAAAAGGGCCAAAGCTACCACAGTTTGTGCCAAAATGAATAATGAGAGCAATGGATTACTGGCCCATAGAGTAAAATAGGAATTTGTTAAGTCTACCTATAATAAACTAAAAAATAAAAATTCCATATACTATAAAGAAATAAATAATAAATAAATGACTAAACAAAGGAAAAAAACTCTTGCTTAAAATACAGTGACGACTCATAAATGAAAATGGAATGATGGAAATAGAAAATCACCCATTTGACAACCCTTATAGACTGGTGAATGATTCAGGTGGAAGTCATCAGTGGTTGCTAATGGTTACAAGTCTTGATATGTAACAGTAGAGTAGTGTAAAATCAGACTTTCTCCTCACAGAGAACTAATTAGTTACAAAGGGGAAATGGAGATGCCTGGTGCACCCTAACTTGACTAAGTGGTCAGAATTAACATTGCCAGGGATATGCGCTTTCATCATCATGAATTGAGAAGAGCAAAGCATCATTTCTGTGCTATTTCTCTCAAGAATGAATGGCCTGAGTATGGTCAAGGAGAAAACATCATTTGAACTCATGTTGAAGATCATCAAAGCCATTAGACACAGGGAAATACTAAAGAATTGGTCCAGACTGAATGATACTGAAGAGATGTGATGACTAAATGCACCATAGGTTTCTAGATCACAAAGGTAAAAGCATCATTGTTGGGGGAATTGGTGGTCTTTAAATGGTGACTGTGGATTGGATGGTAGTATTGCATCACTGTTGATTTCCTGATTCGTAGACTAGTGGAGAGGTCCCCTGGGAAAGTATCCTTGATTTGGGGAGGTAAACACTGGAATATTTAGGGATGTTGGGGCATCATAACTGCAGGTCAATCTGATATTGTTAGATAATATCTACATATAGTAAGAAAGGCCGACAGAACACATACAGAATCTGGGTAAATGGGATGAGTGACGTCTTTGTACTGTTCTTGCAACTGTTCGTAGGTTTGTAATAATTTCAAAATATAGGCTTTAAAAAATATCTGACTTTATATTTCTATTAGTTTTATTTCTGTTTAGAGCCACATTCTACTGAAATGACTGCAAACTAATCACATGAATTTCAGGTTTTCCCTTCTCCAGGGATGCGTCTTGGCTGGTCAGGATGGATGAGAAGATAAAATGACCTTATATTTGTTGGAGGCTTTTAGGATAACCATTGAGTTTCTGATTTGAGCATCTGGGTGAACGGGGTTACATTTACAAAGATGGAAAATACTCCAGGGATAGCTTTTGAAAAGGAACCCATTGAGTCTAATTGTGGGTTGGCCGAACATGAAGGATATAGGCAGTTGGATCTGAAGTTCTGGTGCTCAAGAGATAGGATGAAGATATCAAATCCGCATGTAGGTATAAAGGAGTTTCTTAAGAAGAGTGAGTAAATGAGAAGAAATAAGTCTTTCTCAAAATTTAAGGAGTAGGATGAGATAGGTAGGTTGCAAAGGAAACAGAAAGGATGATCATGGACATAGGAGGCAGTCTGTATTGCTTCCCTAAGCTCTGTAATCCAATAAATCTGTCCTCTTTTAGCCTCCACTAGTTATTTAGGAAAGGAATGAAACTATGTCACTGCTATGACCAAAAGTTGCAGGAGAAGATTATCTTGATGGATTCTTTAATCCTTGACATCCTAGTATTAGAGAATAAAAGTTATTCATGAAAGCTATATTGGAGGTGGGTGGGGAATATTCATTTTTTAGTAAAATATGGTTAACAAACAAAATTACATTAGTTTCAGATATACAACATAGTATTCAGCATTTATATAAGTGATCAGCACAATAAGTCTAGTAACTATCTGACACCAGACAAGGTTATTATGATATTATTGACTGTACTCCCTATAATACATCTCCATGACTTGTTGATCATATAATGAAATTTGTACCTCTTATACCCCTTCACCTTTTTGGCCCTTCCCGCTACCTCCTTTCCCTGCAGCAACCCTCATTTAGTCTCTATGTCTATGAGTCTATTCCTATTTTATTTTGTTTGTTCATTTGTTTCTAAGATTTCATAGGTAAGTGAAATCATATAGTATTTTTCTCTCTCTGACTTATTTCACTTAGCATAATTCTCTCTAGGTCCATCCATGTTGTCTCAAATGGCAAGATTTCATTCTTTTTTTTATGACCGAGTAATATTCCATTGTATTCATATACCATACCATATCTTCTTTAGCCATTCTCATATCAATGGACACGTAAGTTACTTCTGTATCTAGGTTATTGTAAACAATGCTGCAATGAACATGGGGGGGGGCGTGTATATCTTTTTGAACTTTTTGAATTAGTATTTTTATTTTCTTTGGTTAGATACCCAGACGTGTAATTGCTATATCATTTGGTAGTTCCGTTTTTAATTTTTTGAGGAAACTTTATACTGTTTTCCTTAGTGGCTATACCAACATATAATCCTACCAAGGGTTTCATTTTCTTTATATCCGTGCGAACACTTGTTATTTGTTGTCTTTTTGATAATAGCCAGTTTGTGAGGTGTAAGGTGATATCTCATCGTGGCTTTGATTTGCATAACCCAGGTGATTGGTAATGTTGAGCATTTTTCATGTACCTGTTGGCTATCTACATGTCTTTTTTGGAAAAATATTTACTCATGTATACATATAATCATGTCATCTGTAAATAGTGATAATTTTACTTTATCCTTTCCTATTTGGATGCCTTTTATTTCTTTTTCTTGTCTGATTGCTGTGACTAAGGCTTCTAATACTATATTAAACAAAAGGGGTGAGAGTGAGCATCTTTGTCATATTCCTGAGTTTAGAGGAAAAGCTTTCAGCTTTTCACCATTTAGTATGTTATTGTGTATTTGTCATATATGGCCTTTACGATATTGAAGTATGTTTCCTCTGTATCCATTTTGTTGAGTGTTTTTATCATAAATGAATGTTGAATTATGTCAAATGCTTTTCCTGCTTCTATTGAGATGATCATGTGATTATTATCTTTTGTTTTGTTGACGTGATATAGCACCTCAATTGATTTGCAAATATTGAACAATCCTTGCATCCCTGTAATAAATCTCATTTGATCATGGTCGATGATCCTTTTAATGCATTGTTGAATTCTGTTTGGTAATATTTTGTTGAGGATTTTTGCATCTATGTTCTTCAGGGATATCAGCCTGAAATTTTCTTTTTTATAGTCTTTGTTTGTTTTTGGTATCAGTAATACTGGCCTCATAGAATTAGTTTGGAAGCATTCCCTCTTCTTCAATTTTTTGGAGTAATGTGAAGCCAATAGGTTTTATTCTTTAAATATCTGGTAGAACTCATCTGCAAAGCTGTCTGTTCCTGGACTTTTGTATTTTGGGAGTTGTGTTGGGAATTTTTTTACTAAAAGAAAAAGAGGGAGCAGCAACTTCTCTTTAGTTTCCTTCTTTAGTCATCACCACAATTTAAGTATAGTAGAATAATAAAATCTGTCAAGAAAAATGGAGTGGATTGGGACTGATGTTTAAGTATCATATCCAAAAAGTTTTGATGTTAAAGGCAAATGGTTTTTATTCGATTAAAGAAAAGGCAGTGAATCTCAAAAGCCAGTGAATCTTTATTTTCTGGTATTGAATCAGTTTTCATGAGTCTCTTCTCTTAGTTTAAGTTACACTTATGATTCATTCTGTTTAAACACCCTATTTAATGCAGAGTCATACCACATCACACAGTCTGAGAACTTTTTCCTACATTATTTTAGGACTTGTAAACAACTTAAGGATGATCAGCTGACAGCTAAAGACGCAGAATGTAATGGCAGTTCAGCAGGGAAAGTTTTAACACCTTGAAACTATTCTAAGGAATTGTTTCCTAAATTTTAGTATGCATTGGAGAATCTTATAAAGACACAGAGACTGACTCGGTAGTCTGGGGTGGGGCCCACAATTTTTCACTTGTTACAAGATTTCAAGTGATGCTGATGCTGCTGGTCCGTGAATAACCAAGGCTAAAGAGGCTGAAGGCTTTCTTCACTTGGCAACATATATAACATATTTTTAAATATTTAGATCCAAGTTATCATCGACCAAGAATTTATCACTAATACTTGCATTCCTTTCTTTAAAGAAGCTTAACTGCTAGCCTTTGATACTTATGGTACAAGAAGCTTTCAGAATAAGGAAAAAAATAGAAATATGGATATTATCTCTCAGACACATACGTATAGTTTTGATACTATAAAATATAAAAAATACCATGTGGTTTAATAGATAAAATTATTTTGTCAAGATGGAAGCATTTGAGACATATTAGCAGTTTCTGAATTTGATTAGTCAAGGGTGCAAGCTGTGATAGTATAATGCAGTTTAGTGCACAGCAGTAGAAATAACAGGTTCTGACAAAAAATAAATATGTTATAATTTAGCAATTTACTGGCTATTTTAGCTCTGCTGTTCACCACTTGTGTTGATAAAGTTTGTCGGTCAGTTTTTCAGTTATTCAGTGGTTTTTAAAAAAAGCACTTTCTTCAGAGTTTTTGTGAGTTTTAAATAAGATTTAAAAAATAAAAGTTTAAATAAACATCTTAGTACTTTATCTGGCTAGTGAGTCTTTAACAAATATTTGCTGTTTTATTAAAGAAAGAGAATGGAAAAGGGGAGAAGTTAATGGGGAAATAATAGCTAATCCATAACCAAGTAGTCTTGGCTTGGAGAAAATACATTATTGATAAGTTCTTAATATCTACATTTATTTATTGTGTCCTGGAAGCAAAAACGAGGTTTCGGGATTGGACTTGTTATCACCCACAGCAATAATCGCGCTTTCCTCAGTCCCTTCACGACAGCGTGATGAAGGGAGATGTCAGCTCTACCTACAGGGGTTTATACTGCGGGAACCCTGAAATTATAAATCTGGACATTTATGTAGGAGGTGGAAGAGGGAGAAGAATCCTTTTTCCCTTGTATAAATGAATCCCCTCGGAAAGGTTCCTGAGTTTTATAGTCCTTTGTAAAATAAACAAAATAGCTCAGGCATTTCGCCTCCTTGGAAGTATAAATACGGAGCTCTAGGGAGATAAATCTCGATCTCTCCAGAGCTCTCTATCTAATCATTCTTTAACTCAGGAACCGATTTCCTGTGTCAGTGCCAAGGGCCTTACGATGGCACCTCCACAACTCTTCTGCCTGTGACTCCTGAACTTCCAGCAGATTTCATACAAATCATGAAATTCCGGCTGTGATCGGATTTCCTGTAGAAACTGATGGAAGGACTAAGTTCCTTGTCCCGGCCGAACTGAGCAGAAATGGGGAGATTATACACAGGACATATATGACAGAGTGACCCTCAGTTAACATCAGGGTCAGATACATTATTGTTAATAGTGGAAAGACAGGACTTGAAAATAAGATGATTTTTAAATGGTTCCCACATTTCCTCCTAAACAGATGTGGGTCCTGTCCCTCACTCATCCATCCTCCCGGATTTCTAATTCCCACCTCTGAAACATTAGGGAATTTGACATCCTCATGATCATGAAGATTCCTTTGAGCCTCTCATTTTCGATTTGTAATATTTTTAATTGGGGTGCATTTTATTAGTGTCCTAGTCAAATGAAATTATTCTCAGATTTGATTTTTTGGCACAACACCTCTCTAAACATAGCTCAAAATAACATCTGTTTCTAAAAACATGTTCAATTACTTGTACAATTTCCTTTCTGCCACTGTTAGTCTTCTTTCATTAAATTTTATTGTTCCAAAACTAAGCTAGGTTCTTTTTTCCCCAAAAGAACAAGTTTCAGGTTGTGCCTGCTTGTTTCCTGTTCATAATTTGAACCATTCTAAAGGATTTGTCTTTTTTGTGGTCTCCTAAACTTTTTGTCTGATGCAGTAATATTGCTGCATTAAAACAAACAACCTTGGTAATAATTAAATCCCCTTATAGAAAGGAAACTTTTTCAGTGGCTACATCCTTTGCTTTGGTTTTATGACCCCACATCGTTCTGACAAACTGAACAATGGTGAATAGCATAAAAATAGGTGTTTTGAGTGTGGCAAGACGATGTTAAAGTTAAGCATGCAAAAATGCCTGTGGAGCTCGATTCTTCAAAGTGGGAAAGTGGAAGGAGAAAAGGACCCACAGGAGCACATGTGTGTGTCGGATGCTATGCATTATCATTTTATTTAATCATTATAAAAATCTTGTGATAGGTTTTTCTAGTCATCATATTACATATGTGGTTCAGAGATATCCATGGCTTTCAGAGGGTCATCACCCAGATTGTAAGATATAAAACAGGAGTTGAAATTCACATTTGACTCCAAAACCTGTCTTTCCATTAAATTTCACTTTCTCCAAGGTGTATGTTTTACTCTTCTGTAGCAACTTAGTTGTTTATCAGGTGAGGTAATGGCTGTAAAGTGCTATACAGTTATGACATATTGTCACTATATCGATAAAACAGGATAAGTCATTTAGGTTCTTAAGGAACAATAACAAATAATTGATATGCACAATTATTCCCTCAGTTTTGCTCGTGTAATTTTACTTCTCACGTGTATAGTTGAAATAGCATTTTATAATTAATGGATTGTTCCCACTGAAGCACTATACATGCCCTTTTCATATTTCTCAGTGAAAGCAGAGTATTGTCAATGTTTGAAAATTCATGTATAATTTAGCTTTGGGGTTATAGGGAGGAAGGGAGGAAGGCGGATGATGGAGGAGAGAGAGAGAATTAGTAAAAACTAAGCAGGACTTCTAAAATTTGCTTTATTCATGCTCTAGTAAATTATGAACTGATAAAATTTCAGTAATATTTTTGACAAGAACAAAACTAAGTTCATTAAACATATTGCTAAAAAATGGTAAATTAATTTGAAAAGTCGTGTGGTAGGATACGATATGATAATAATAACTCATGTCAAACAAACCACTTTTTAAAAAGAACTATATGAAAATAATAACTGCAAAAAAAAAGAGGGAGTCTAAGACAATCCTGCCCTACAGTTTATTCTATGCTTTTAAAATAATGCCTATTTCATTTTTGTAAACTGTGATAATGTCTTTACCATGTCATTTTTAAGACTGCAATGCCACAATCAACTTTTATTTGCATTGTGGTAGACTTTTGAAATGATTTCCTTTACTTTTGCATTACTGTCCTCAATTAGGAGGGTCTCAGTAAGAGGCAGTGTAGAAGACATTAAAAGCCTTGGCTGTAGAGCCAAATATAGCCTGCTTTAATTCTGGGTACTGCCACTTACTATGTGATATTGGTATTGTGAAGGTTGCTTAATTTCTCTGAACCTCAGTTTCCACATCTGTAAAAAGAAGATATTGTCTACATCTCTGTGCTGTTCTAAGGACTAAATGTAGATAATATATTTTTTAATTAGGATATCCTTTGAAATATAAATGATGAACAAATACCCATTAATAATAGTTTATGAGTATAATAATTCATGTTTTTAAAACGGAAGTGTGTCAGACACATAGTAAGTGGTAGATAAATAAAAGTGAATAACTATTATGTTAATGTGATACAAATTTGTATAATGATCCTCCTGGGATATGACACAAATCATTTATTTCCACTCTTTGTGTCTCTGTCAGCAAGCGTAAATCATGCTATAGGCCCGCCTTAGTTTTCCTTAGAAATACAAGTTCTTTTCATCATTATGCTTTCACTGGTCCCGGTCAAGGGAGGTACAATGGTGACGAAGTGAAGAAAACAGGATTCACTCATTGTTGCCCGTGCATGCACACTGCATGATTCAAGGGGTTCATTGAAGCAATATCTACCCCAAAATACTCTCTCTTTGGTTTGATCCGAAAGCCTTTCTATGAAAAGCACCCATAAATCATAAAACAAAAACAGGACTTTTTTTTTCCCCCAGAGAATCACTGATCCACCTGTGGGGAGGGGGGAAAAAAAGACTACTTCTGATTCTTTCTTACCGGCCTTTTGGCAAATTTTAGTTTGGCAGATTGTAGTTGATACCTTAGAAGCACGGATGAGTTCCCTGAGGTGCGATGAGCTATAGAAATAGTTCATTTTCAGTGAGAGTTAGAGAAGCAAGGCAAGGATTAACACTGAGTGCTTGAAATACAGGCCAGTCCATGAGGCATCTCTGAGAGTGAATGGAGATCTCAAAGGTGGTGGAGAAGAAACATATGAGTTAGGAATAAGATACTAACATTTTATCTAGGCCTAAAGCTTATTGTTTGTGTTTGCACTTGGCTCTTACATGTATCATTCTGGTTTATCTTAATATATCCTGTCAGTTATGCATTTTTATCTTTTAACAAATGACCAAAGGGCTCAGACAGGTTAAGGAGCTTGCCTGAGCTAGTAACCAATAGACTGAGGATTTGAGTCTGTCTTCTACACAAAAGAGGCCTGTTTGTTCTGTATCACTGCCTTCAATAGATAAAGCATTCCTCTCTTTCATGAACAGCAAAATTATTGCACCATTCTAATGAGTATTCAGATGATCTTCCCAAGCCCTTTAGAGATAACTCTTTAGCTTTAGAGAGACTGTTTAGCAGCTAGAGTTATACTTGGAAATTACTATGAATATTACCCAACCTGAAATCCTAAAATAAAATAAATTCACAAGGAAATAAAACAAAAAAACAGTAAGTAGCCTAAAACAAACATTTATTAAACTGGTGGTACACCTGATTGAGGAAAATATATTCTCTTTCTTGCTCCCCAAGACAGGTTTTTCTTAATCTTCATAAAGCAACTCTAAAGTATTTTAGAGGCAAAACTTTCTCAACATGAAATTCATGTTAAGAACTTTAAAAGCTCTTAAGAAATACTTATTTTTCTTCCCAATCTATACTTCTGCCAAATTTTACTGAAAAAAATGATATATATTCATATTCATGTATATACAATTATAAAATTATTTTGCCAGTAAATTTCCAGTGTATATTAGGCTTCTTTTATTTTTAAATTTCCATTCACTACAATAAAACTGTAATAGAATTACTGCATGTAAATAGATTCAGTTTAAATAAGTGTTTCAAATATATTAGCAATAACCAGAAAGTAATAGCGCTGCAAGCACCTAAATTTCACGTTGGCTTGAGTGTTAGGGTCATGGACAAAAAATGCAATGAAACTATGTGTAACTTAGTTCTGGTATCTCAGAAGATTCTTACTTTTTTTTTTTAGCAAACCGCCAATTTCTGGTTTGTTCTCTTATTTCATAAATGAGTATAGTTTATGTTGACAATCCCCCCAAAGGGTCGAAGGTATGCTAAATTCCTTTTTTTTTGCCTGTAATTGACTTCAGATGTGCTTGACAAGTCTTTTAGCTTGAGACTTGTGAGTCTTACGTCACATTTATATGGGGTCCCATTTCTATGACTTTTTTTATGGTAAAAGGCTACATCTACAGAAATCGACAACTTCTTTCTGCACCATAAGCAAAAGGAAGGGGCTTCCTACCTGTCATCGCTTCTTGGTGACATCCTTGTGGCTGGCTCCAAATACAGGCACTGGTGGATTCTATAGAACATAAGGAAAGAGGAAGGAGGCTACTAAATGAACATGATACTCTTCATTCGCAGAATTTCATAAAAGGCTTATTGATCAAGTATTATACTTTGAAATTAATTCAATTTAATTAGTTTAAGCTATGCGTGGTCATTCGCTTGTTTTTAAACATTTTTTAAACATCTCCACCTGAGATGCAGTTGATTTATTTTTGTTCCAGACTTTTTGTTGATGGATTGTTTCATTTTTGCATACCCAAATATGGGGGTGAGAGGTTGGTTAATGATTCCCATGAGTGGAGATATTGAGCATTATATACACATGAAACAAAAGAGAAGACAAAAAAAAAAAGAACTATGTAGAATTGTGTTTTTCTTAGTCACAAATGGCTTCTTTAAAAATTTATGAAAAGCTACTGCCATCCTTTGGTGAGTTGATTTCTTCAGACATAAGTAGGTAAATTTCTCCCTGAAATTCATTGAAAATCTGACACTGTATGTTAGCTAAGTTTTGCTTAGGAAATCAGAAACCACTCTAGGCATTTAAGCAAGAAAGGACTTTTACAAGGAATTATATGCTTACAAAGCTATGGAAAAAACTGGAGTGGAGGTCAGAGAACTATTACTGGTTTTGAAAAATCCCGGAAGTACAAATACAACAAGAAGCTGGTGCCAGTGCTCTCAGCTGCCTCCAGTGCTGAACCGAGGGATTTGCAGAGACGTGCAAGAAGCCTCTGAAAACCTCACACTGCCATCTGCCCATAAGTCTATCTTTACCTCTCATTGATGGAATGTAAATAGAAATCCTGCTAACAATCGACTATAGATATGTCTAGTTTTCAGGTTTCTAGCCCTTTGGGTCATTGTACATAAAAGGTCAGGGATGGGACTGCATTGATTTCCATACAATAAAGAGCATACTGGTCAACTCCTCATATAAATCTTAGATGGAATTGTATATTTTTCCCAAAGCACTGGCTTGAATAATGTTGAATGAGTTGGCGTTCTAAATGTTTACATATCCATTCTTATTCTGCCTCTTAATTGCAGAGAGGACAAGATTTTTTTCCATTTACAAGGTGGTGGTCTTGTCAAAACATATAATCCAAAGGGAGACAGATAATGTGCAACACACAGGTAATAAGGAAGTTACCTAGCAACCAACAGTAGGTGAAACTTTCAGCTTTTCTTTGCCTATTATGAGCATTTTTCTTTAGCAAATCTGATCACATGAAAAGATAAAGCAAGCAGAAATATATTTTAATATTTTTGGTTTATCTTGTTTTAGAAGGTAAAAGTTTAACCCCATTATGGAAATGCTCTTTAAGATATATCTCATTTATTTTCAATCGATGATAGCAGTCAAGCCTATACACACATTACTAGTGTGTGGGAGCCTGAGGGAAAAAGAGCACTGACTGACTGACATAAAACTAGATAAAAATATTCTGCTTTCTCCTGAGAATAAAGATAATGGGGGAAAAAAGTTGTAGGGCTGCATCTATCTCATTATTACAGGAGATAGTAGATGCTCTTTGAAGATTTTATATGAATGATTCTGTGGTTGTGCTGGGATGATCTGTAAAGTTCGAAACAAGGTCGTTCTAGGTTAGCTATAAATGATCTCTTATCAAATTATATTTTATGTGTATTTTAAATATATAGTTATATATTTATATATTTTTTAACTCTTCTATTATGAGATAAAAATCTTCAAGATGGCTAGTGCAGTTATATATACTGTATAATATTGCCATCTAGATTTTGATTAGTTTGAGTTCATCGCTGCAAAAGTGATTATCTATCTAGAAACAAGTCAATATTGTCCATCTTTTACCACTATTACTTAACATTTTCTAAGGTTTTAGATCATGCTTTCTCAACCTTGACACTAATGCTATTTTGGGATAAATAATCCTTCGTGTGGGAGGCTGTCCTGTGCATTGTAGGAGGTTTAGCAGCACCCCTGGCTTCTACCTGTTAGATACTAGTATCACCACCCCCAGTTGTGACAACCAAAAACGTCCCCAGACATTGCTAAATATCCCCTGGGTGAAAAGTCACGTCTGGTTGAGAAGCAGTCTTTGAGACAATGAAATATAATACCAAATAGAAATAAGAAACAGAATTACTGAGAGACACAATTATCATTTGAGATAATATAGTTGTCTACCTGATGAAACCAAGACATTCAAATGAAAAATTGTTTGAACAAAAGGCTTAAGTAGTAAAAACAAAAAATATTTACTTAGCCCTCTTCTCTGCTAGACAGCATAGTCTGCTACACAGGAGACTTCTATCACTTCATTCCCAGGTTCTAGCACATGGATTTGTTTTTTCATGAAGTATACTTATAAAGGAATCATTCATTTTTTTAAATTGCGATAAAATGCACATGACCTAAAATTTCCCATTTAAATCATTTTAAGTGTATGGCTTAGTGGCATTAAACGCATCATATTGTGTGCAACTGTCACCCCCATCCACCTCCAAATGTTTTTATCTTGCAAAACAAACTACCAATTAAACAGTAACTCCCCATTCCCTCCTCCCCCAACCCCCTGGAAACCACCATTCTATATTCCATCTCTGAATCTGACTACTCTAGGTATCTCATGGAGGTGGAGTCATATATTATTTAACCTTTTGTGACTGGCTTATTTCACTTAGCATAATGCCTTTAAGGTTCAGCCATGTTATAGCATTTGTCAGAATACTCCTCTTTAAGGCTGAATAATATTCTATTGTAAATATATACTACATTTTTTATCCATTCATTCTCTGATGGACACTTGGATTGCTTCCACCTTTTGGCTATTATGAATAATACTGCTATAAAAATGCTTGTACAAATATGTCTTTGTTTCCCTGCTTTAAATCTCTTTAAGCATATGCGCAGAAGTGGAATGGCTAGATTATATGATAATCCAATTTTTAATTTTCTGATGAAACATAATATTGTTCTTCACAGTAGCTACACAGTTTTACATTCCCACCAGCAATGCACAAGAGTTCCAGTTTCTCCACATCCTCTGTCAACACTTGTTATGTTTGTTTTGTTATAATAGTCATCCTAATGAGTGTGAAGTGGTATGAATTTTTCATTTTTATATCTTAGCAGTTATATAATTTGACTCACTCATTTTGCCATAGGGAAACCAGAACTCGAGAATCCATGGGACCCACTCCAGGTTAAGGGACTGCTTAACGTATTTCCTGGTCCAGAGCTCCTCCCAGCAAGCCATCGTATTCTTCCGGTCATACTAAGAGGCACAGACCAGAAACTTTCATTTTAATTTTGCCTTTGCCTTTCTCTTGCTTTATGGCTAAACATTTTCTAATCTCTCATAAAAAAAAAAGGAGCTAACAGGAAAATTATGAGACTACAGAGAAGACAACTATAAAAATGTGCCAGTAGGCAATAATACAGTATTGGACACTTACAACTTTGCTAAGAGCGTAGCTGTCATTTTAAGTGTTCTTGCCCCAATAAAAAAATGTTCTGGTAAAAAGCTGAATAAGAAACATGGACAAGTATTATTTTCTCCACAAATCAGAAAAGAAGGGTAAATTAAAAAGTAATTTATAGTCTGTCTCAACAATGAATGGATAGCTAGCTGAAATAGTTGTAATTCATTAGTATATTATATGTTTAGGGCCCTAGTGAACTAGTTTTCAGGAAATTGCTAAGTGTGAAAGACAGCTGAATGTATCAGTGGAATGTGTATTGCCTGTTGCTTTGCCATTTTCTATTAATATGAAGAAATTTGGATTTGATTTTTAGCGTTCTCGAAATATTTGTAGATTTAGAGGTAATGTAGTCTGTGAATATTATAAGATGTGCCATTTTTTGGCAGACTAAAACCAGCTGCAGAAAAAGAGCAACTTGTCTAAACATCCAGTCACAGAATCCTTCCCTCTCACTGGAATTGATCACATCCCGAAAATAGCCCCCACACATCATGAATACATTAAAAGAGCAAAAAGCAGCAATCCTAACACCAGTGAAGATTATACCTGCCTCAAAGTCATAAACACTGGAAAAAAAAAAAATAGCAGCCGCGATGTAAATCCAAGCCCTGGGCTTCCACCCTCCAGGGGATTGGAACAGCACACAGAGAAATCATGCTCCTCGAAGCAAGAGAAATGATGATGTCACAAGTCTGCCTGTAGAACTTCCAAAGCACCCTGGAGTTTGCCATCATAAAACCTGCCAGTCATTTTCAAAACAACTTTCATCTCTACCTAGACCATGATCTCCGGGAAGGCGGGTGTCATGGCAGCTCAGTGCATCAGTATCTCCCCAGCACTCTGCTCAGGCCTGTACACACAGGAAGGACACAGTGAACATCCGCTGCCTTTGTGAGCAAACACCAAATGTTAGCAAATGTGTATGGGCACAGTTGGATAAGTTCTAATTTCTTTAAACTCTTGAGTTTTACTTCTGCACATGACACCAAAGCCTATTCTTTACTAATTTTCCATAATATCTGTTTTTAAAATGGTATAATCAGATGTAAAAAATGAAGATATAAACAATAAAGGTCCACTAGATCCTCCTGTGCCCTGTTATAAAAGCCCATCCTCATTGCTGTGTCTCCTGCCTTTCAGAAGAACATAGTTTAGCACAGGTCATCCTGAATCACAATAACTGCTATATCTGAATTCTTACTATTCGACTGGTATTCTGCTAATAAACTTTTCCCAGATATTTAATCCTTACAACAATGCTATGAGGGAGATGTCATCATTCCTATAGTTCATATGAGAAAACTGTGGCTTAAATTACTTAAATATTTATCCAAAGTCACAATGCTACTAAGGAGTGGAACTTGGAAACCTGTGCTAGTGGTCCTGGGTTCTCCTGTTAATGTCATAGTCTCAGACTGCTCACATGTGCTCATGTGTGTGCTCTCCCTTGCTCTCTCTCTCCCAGATTCCAAGTACTTATTTCAATAAAGTAATATGTAAAAAGCTGAATAAGGAAGAATGATACTGTGGTCACAGCTCTCAAAACAATTGGCACACACTGTAGACAAAGAGTAAGAGCCAAAATCACAGTATCTGTCCACGCAGCACCTTTTCATAGAACTCATCAGTAAGACTTCCAAAAGACTTCATCTGGATTTCACCCACGGTGGAAAGGAACTCACATGTCTAGAACACTTGATAAGCCAAACTAGGTAAAGATGACCTAGCAGTACAGAAAATAGCTGTTACAACATTTGAGCACTCTATCGTCTCTTTATCCTAGAATGGTCCTCTCTTCTAAGAGGCAGCTAATTAATAGCCTATTAATGATCTTAAACTGAATTCACATGCTACCCCTCCTGTGAAACCTTGTTCCAGTCCCAAAATGTACCTTTTCTTTCTCTGTGCTCCCCTTCAGATATACTTAGGCATTTAATCGAAGTGATAGAATTCAAATTGTTTACCATCAAGAGCAGTTTCATTTTAAAACAAGTACGTAAATTACCCGGAAAATTCCCTCATCTCAGAGCGTTATATTTATTTTAGGAAATAGTTAAACAACCAACAACCAGCTACATAGGGTTTAATAATTACTGTGATTAGAGAATATTACTTCATTGAAACGAGCAAAATTTAGTTGAAACATAACAATTAACAAAAGAAATGAGCCACAGAATAAACATTCTAAAGTCCTCTTCTGTGAAGATACTTTGAGTATAAGAACAAAAATATAAAAGCTTTCAATTAGTTTTCTAATTTGCTTTAGCATTTGGTTCACTTTTTGTCCATATAGGCTCAAATGAAAGGCCCATCAGCTGCTGGAATTCTGATTTTCATTTCTGAGAACAGCTCAGTTTAGAAAGCTGAGGCCACATCTAAGTTCAGCATCTTAGGGAGTGAGCGGGACTTCTTGGTGACGTTCCTTTGTTATTCTGCTAGCTAATTTTTTAAAAGTAGATTTGATTAAAAGGAAGTCTTCAATAAATGATTCTTTGTACTAGGAGAATCACTCATACTAGGCAGGGATAGTTGTATTTGGAGAACAGGGTGCACTTACATATTTTTAAGGCTTTACTTCCAGCAAGAGGACAGCTGTGTCTGAGCTTGCCTGTAGGCAGAGGGCTTGGCTGAGCTCCGTGTCACTGGAAGAGCTGCAGCTGAGATTTGAAACCGGGCGGTGCTTTCTTTTATGAATCTATTCTAAAGAGCCCCACTTCTATTTATCAAGCAGATAACATTTTGTTCATGTCCCCCAAACTCTATGTGAACATTCTTTGTGGGCAGCTGTGTTTTCTATTATTAGGCAGTGTGAATATATGGACTTCAGGCCTCGACTGTTGTTACATTTAAAAATCAAAGTTGAGTTCAGTATATTCAGGCCTCCTAGAAATCCATAAGGACTTCAGAGACATTAAATATTAAGCCATCCTGATAGATAGTGTTTTATAGGTTCAGCTGCTAAGCGGCCAGATGTATTTGTGGAAAACCACAACACAGAGATGCATTTTGATCCTGCTTATTCTCTGTGTCTTCCTGAGAGAGAGAATCCAGTGACTCTTGCATTTGCAAAAGATAAAATATATAGCTTTTCTGGCAGTTGGAGGTGGCCAGAGATTATATTTATCCTTAGATTTTCAGATATGAAATTTATTTGAAATGCAGTTCGTTCATTAGTGTGAATATTTTATTTCTCTTAATAGTAGTGACATGGCTGGATTCTCAGTTTACTTAGTTCCACATGGTCTGTAAGTCTTAGTGTGGTCATAGGAGAGGATGATTTTAATTTCTCTCTCCAAATAAATAATAGCATCCCGGATATGGAAACCTCTTTCATTCTTCTCTTAAATGCCCCTCAGCGCCCATCAGAGCGCTCTGTGTGCAGTTGGTGTTTCATAAGCATTTGCTGGCGTCTCAGGAAAGAAAATTTTTCTAAGCCAAAAGGGAGAAAACATTTGTAGGCATAATTAGAAATATATTCTTAGTTAGAGAAAAATAACCCAAAGTCTTACATATTAAAAAACAAAACCCAAACTAAACTTTTAATGCTATTTTGTTATATAATTTCTATTCTTGTACTATATTTTTAAAAAACATTATACTATAGTAAAAGCAAAATCTATACACTTGTTCCCCCATTAATCTGTGGTTTCACTTTCTGTGGTTTCAGTTACCTGAGGTCAACCACAGTCCAAAAATGTTAAGTAGAAAATTCCAGAAATAAAAAAGATATATCTGTTCTTACCACTGATGTTTAAAATGAAAAATATCTAAAAAAAAAAAAATGACATCTTATTTGAGGACATTCAAGTTTTCCATATCCAATAGAAATAATTTTCTAGCCTCTTTCCTTTGAAAAACAACCATGCTGATAAATATAGAATAAGTTCCTTGTCAGAAAGTGGTTTCAGCTACTACTTTTTTACCTCTCATATAGAAAAAATGAATTTTGCCTATACTAAGTATGTGTTAAAGTAATAGATTATGTCTACTTTCATTTCTATATTGATTAAACTGAAACAGTTTGCCAATGTGTATTTTCAGTATCTCTATGACTTGAGAAGATAATATATAGAGAGATAGATAGATAGAGATATATAGATATATTCATTCTTGACCTATCTAATAATGATTTTGATGTGAGTTAAGTAATTCTGAGAACTAAACACAGTGAATAAATTTTCTCTTCCAGAACAATTGCTTATCATGTAATGCTCTAGAACTGGAATTTTGCCACAGAGTAGCTGATGCCCCCCCCAAATTAATTGCCCTGATAAAGTGAGTTTTTTACTTCAAGAGTATATTTTACTTAAGCAGCTTTTTGATGATATCAAATCTAATGTGATACACTTATTCACATTGTACAAAAAATGAAATATGCTGGTTTATAATTCATGATCTTAGGCTCAGTTTTCTCAAATGGTGAGGAGGCTATTTTCCAAGGTTTCAATTAAGTGCAGACTGAAAACTTTCTAGCCTCTGCTTATGATCAGCTTAATAAAATACCTTAGGACAAGTTCTCACCTTAACTGCATGCTCATGTTTTAAAATAAAGCTTTGTCGCAGAGTAAGAATTGACTATGGAAATGTTAAGTCAGAGATCAGCGGGACTGACGGCATACTACAGACTAATAATGCATTTGAATGTTACATTTCCTCGTCTAACAGGATAGTGAATAGAGATTTATGTAGTATAATTTTCTCCTTTACTTAAGGCAGTTTTAAATTATTTATTTTGGCCTCAGTTCTACAAGATTCTCATGTCACTGGTATGGTTCATATATCGATAAAACCTTTTCCTTTGGAAATATAATCTAATATAAATTGATATGCTAGTCCAAAGACTGGATTATTACCCCATTGAGTGGAGAATATTTTTCTGTGATCTTGGGACTCCCTCAGAGTAGGGTTCGAGCAACGTGCTTTGTTGGAAAATTAGGTGAGCAGAGCCTTCTAGGAAGAAGATGAAACTGGCTATAGTATAAAGCTGTCCACCTCTTATCGACCAAGACTCTGCCTCTGAGGAAATTTGCAATGTCCATTTCGAAAGAAAGTTCTATTCAGCTGTAGCATTAACAAAGAACAAAAACAGCAGTGGGAATTCCCTCCGTTCGGTTGGAGACTGTAAGGAGAAAAATATGTTTTAGGAAATGTTAACAGATGCAGCAGGGGGAAATTCCCCAAGGATACAAACTCTTGAAGCCTTGCAGCAAAATACATGTTCTCGAAAGCACCAGCAGGCGGTAGCTGAGAACTTTACAAAACAAAGCACTGGGCATGGCCCTCGCTTAAGCCTACTGGAGCCATCTTGGTAGTTGAATTGTAAAGCAGAGAGAAGAGTAAAAGTAGCCTAAGGAAGCTGGAAGAAGCAGGTAGAACACTCAGCATTTCAGGCCCTTGTTACTTGACTGTGGGCACAATTCGAACGGTTAATGAATAATGAGGAGGCGATACTAGGCTGTTTCGTGCTTTCATTTAAGACTGGATTTAGGCAATTCCAAGAATAAAGACAAACCGAGGCCTTGTGGTGTCGAAGAATATAAATTTTTGTTTACAACGATGTTGGTGTCTCCAGATCAGAGGCTGTAGGGTCTAGTGATGAGAAGAGGCATTGTTGTCACGTGACAGAATCTGTGTTCAGATCCTGGCTCTGCCTTTGTTATCTGAGTGAACTGGGCAGAATACTTAGCATCTCTCCTTTCATTTATATCATCTGTGAAATGGTGGAAGAAGTACCTAGTTCTTAGATTTTTTTAAATTAAATGAAATCAATCATAAACAGCTAAGCAAAGTAGGATGTCAAAAGTCCTTGAAAAACAAAAGACACAAAAGGAGTCGAAAACCGATCTCAGCAAAAGCTGCACAGAAGCCCCTTGTTATGCAAGATGACCATCTCATGCCATGCCTGTTTTACATAGTCTTTCCTCACTGGTTATGTAACATCTCTGCGGGTATTGCTTCTAGTCACTTTTCCATGTATATGCTTTAAGGCTCAATGTTCTTTTTAACTCCCTGTTTCCACACAGCTAGTCTGGGCTTCATTCCATAGCTTCAGGCCATGGCTTCGTTCTCTCATCTGAAACTGAGCGATTCCCTTCCCTCATTTATTTTGTAACCTTGAAGCTATTAAAGCAGTCTGAGCAAATACCCACCTGCAGTTTCTTTTTATCCTAAACTCTCACATGAACTGAATTCTTTCCTTTTCTTGTCATGCAAACATGTAAACTTGAATTCCTTTTTCTTTTAGTGTTTACTCTAATTGTAGTTAATGAAACATTTGCTACATTGAGCTCTTCCAATTAATTAAGATTTTTTTTTCCTTTTTCTAATAAAGGAGATATAATCTATTACCCCCCAAAAATGATCAGGAGGATTTAAAGAAAACTTCTCCTTTATGACACTTAAAACCTTTTTAGTTTCTTGCTGTCTTTAATAAGGTAGCTGAAGCATGGGAAATAACTTACAGCTATGTATGAAATTAATGCTCAGTTTATAATGAAATTTTAATTATATAAAGCACACAGACAAAGCTTATGTACCCACAGAGGCTATTGTTCTGGCCTAGTTTTCTTCTATATGATGACAGTGATCGATAGCCAACTCAGGCGATTAACATTTTCTGGACGTGTTTATTTGAGCCACTGAATTAGCAGAAAACAGTTCTCAGTAAAACTACTGATTTGTGGAATTTTGCTTATTTACTGCGAACAATATTGTTGTTGCAAGGCAGCTTCCAAGAAAAGGAACAAGCCAATATTTCCCCTAGATTCTACTTCTTGAATTATCACATAAGGTCCATTGGCACCAGAAAGGAATATGGAGACTCAGCATTTATTTTCCATCTCTGCATGCAACTAAGGATGAGTGAAGCTAAAATGCATCAAAAACAGACCTTTACGGTCATGAAGAAGAGTGGTTGTTCTATGCAGTGGTCAGTTGCCACTCACATTAATGACAGAATCCTCTTATGATGAGGGATCTTTGTTGTGATTTGTCTTATTTTTTGTTTGTTTTTATTTTTAAGAGAAAAAGCTCTGTCAATAAAAAACAAAAGGAAAAATCAATAAAGAATAATTTTAAGTACGACTATCTCAGAAACTGAAATGAAAATTGAAAACACATCAGCAAACTAAAATATATTCCATGTAACTACAGATGTTAACCTCAATAATTTGAAGTCAAATGTAACTGGCTTTGAATCCTGGTTTTACCACTGATTAGATTTTTAGCTTTGAAGACATCATTTCACTTCTCTATATGACCATTTCCTCATCTGTGGAGTGAGAATAACTATCACTTCATAGAGTTACTGTGAGAATTACATGAGGAATGCGCTCTGATTTCTATGACATGTGCTTGGGAAAAGCTTCTTTTTTGAACAGGCTACTCTGGGAAGTAAAAGAGTATAGCCCTTTTGTATCAGTAACTCACTGCCACATAACAAACCACCCCAAAGCCAGTGGCTTAAAATAACAACCATTTATTGAACTCACAATTCTTTGAGTTAGCTCTTTAGGTAATGCTTAGCTTGGCAATTTTTCAGGTATCATCTGGGTACCCTCATACTTCTCATGCTTCTATAGTTGGCTCAATCAAAATAATTGATTTTTATGAATGTTTAAATATTTTACTTCTATTCAGGGGTGATGTTCAAAATATTTACAAATCACTTTGGCAGAGGCTGGGACTAATTGAGTGTAATTTATAGGGCTGGATCACCAGCCTGGATGCTTCTTGCTGGATAATTGTCAATCTTTTCGTTCCTGGATCATCAGTTTATCTGAGGGGCCAAGTGGAAGAGCCTAGACAGTGAGGGAGAGGGCCATCTGGGGGATTGGTGCAGTGGCTATGTGTCAGTCAATATAAAATTATTTCTGATACAGACTGGCTGAACGTTAGGCCTGTCCCATCCAGATTATAATGTTCTTCCTTTCTATGTTTTCCCAAGTCTCTTCATATCATTAATATACTTCACTCTGCAAATAGCACTAGTGCCCCTGACACCTTAGCACCAAAGGTACCTCTTACATCCATGTGTCTCTCCATCCCACCTCTCCCAAATTTCAGTAAACTCACATCAAGAACAACCACAAGTTACATGAATACTTCTTAGGAATAGGGCAACAATACTTATTTGGGGAAAAGGCGACAGTAATGTGTAGATTGAAAAAACATATTTCAGTATTATAACAATCATATTGTCAAGTGAGACCAAAAAAGCCCCATTTTTTCATAATAGAAAATAAAAGTAAAGTTGGTAGAGATTTTCCCAAACACACAACTCTCAAAGTGGAAGAGACATACCCCATTTCAAAAGGCATCCTGGATTAAAAACATTGAGAAACATAAAACTAGAGGTAATGTGGAGAAACCTAGAATCTCAGAAGCAGAGTCCTGGAATATTTATTTTAAAGAGATAATTCTTATTGCCCCTAAAGTTAGAAAACCGTTGGCTACTGACTGCTCATCGAATCGAGGAAATGCGGCTGTGAAAGGGTGCTGATGTGACTAAGAGAGGGACTTCGGCTTGCTACGGCAAATTGGAAATATCTCCTATTGCAGAATCTGCCCCATTACCTGGTTAGGGTTTTCCCTCAGAGCTCTTTCTTGTGTACCTTCACACGTAAGCCTGTTCCGATGCTCCCAGATGACTCATTTTATGTCTGTGGTTGGATAAAGTTTGCCAGGACTGCTGACAACAGGCATCCGGGACAGTTCCTATCCTGAGCCTTGACAGGTCGCCTGTAGGTGCTCTCCTGAAGTCCCCACGTGCCCTGGAAGTCCTATTTGTAATCCTTTTTTAAAAAAATTAAATTTGTTGGGGGTACGATTGGTTAGTAACATTGTATGAGTGTCAAGGGTCTAATTCTATAATACAGCATCTGTATATTGCATTGCGTGCTCACCACCCAAAGTCTAGTCTCCCTCCATCACCATATATTTGGTACTCTTTACCCTCTCCATCCTCCCTTCACCCTCTCTGAGCAAGGATGTCTGCCTGATTCGCTGGGGCTCCAGATCACCTTATAAGTCACTGGCCACTCCAGTAACTACACAAGATGAGCCTGAAACAGCTTGCAGTGTAGAAATGTGAGGAAATGCTTTAAAATAATGAATGAAAGGGATAGAGGCATGCTAAATGGAATCAGGAAACGATCTGAAGGAGCCCTCAGTGGCCAAAGCTGTAACAATATGAATAACAATAAATAGGGAAGTAAACAAAACAAACAAATAAACTCATAGACACAAACTGCAGTATGGTGGTTACCAGAGCAGGAGGGGGTGAAGGGAGGATGAGGAGGGAAAGAGTATCAAATATAGGTGATGGAGGGAGACTAACTTTGGGTGGCGAGCACACAATGCAACATACGGATACTGTATTATAGAATTAGACCCATGACACTTATATAATGTTATTAACCAATTGTACCCCAATACATTTAATTTCTTTAAAAAAAGGATCACAAACCAAAGTGTAAAATAAATATATGTGAGTCCATGCCAAAAAAAAAAAAAGGTTACTGGCTATGACAAGTAGATCAAACCACTCTACTCTAGCCCATGTCATTTTTTTCCACTATGCTACAACATAGTAGGAACTTGTGTATCTTACCTATCATGTGATTATTTTGTTTTCACAACTCTGTCTCATTGGGTGCAGGGAGAAGAGGCAACACAGAACTTTGTCTTATAAAGGTTTGCTATGCATGTGGAGATATCTAGGATGCTGATTTTATTTAGTTTCAAGACAGGTAGACCAAACACTTCAGATTTAGTTCCTCAAGTTTATGAAGATCACTCCTGGCTTCACCAAATCCTCTGTGATTTCATCAGCACCGTATGCTTTATACAGATGCTGCCTCAAAAAGGAGAGATACTGAGTTTTATGCCATATCTTTGGTGCTTATTTCAATAAAGAATGAGGTCACATACAATTTTCGGTCTCATCTGTTTACATTGTTTTCTATGAGCAGAGTGCCAGATAATTCTCCAAATAAGGAGTTACTTATCTGGGGTTGGCCTGCCAGAATTCATTGTAATACCAAATACAAATACAATTAAAACAGGGAACATTAGGAACTCATGTTGGTCTGTCAAAATAGTACATATATTGCATAATTTTAATGCCATGTCTATTATTTATCCCTTTGAAACACAAAGTATTCAGGAAGAGTTAATAAAAGTTAATGAAAACTAAGTAATTTTTTAAAAATTCTGTGGTTCTCCATTTCAGTTTATTAATAAATACAGAATATCTTCAATTAAAATGTAAATGGAATTCATTGCACGAAGCTATCAGAATGATATGTGATCACTGAATAATTTGCTAAAAGCCACTGAACAGTGGTGGAAAGAAAATAGAAGTATTGCTTAATGATTCAGATTAAGATATTTTAGGATCATTTCTCTCCAGCGTTGGTGGAATGTGACCCTGGACAAGTTCCTTAGCCTCCTAGAATCATTGTATCCCCATCTATGATATGAGGTAATTAGAACACATGATCTACGGATCTTTTCCTGATCTAAAATTCAGTGACTTTTTAGGTCATTGACTTTATTCTATCTTTTTTTCTTCTGCCTCGCTAACCAAGTTAATGAAAGGACTGATTTTGGACCCAGAATGAATTTAAATCTTGTTTTCTTACTTCCTAGCTGTGTGAACATGAACAAGATACCTTTCCCTAGATTCGTCACTTGTAACAAATGGAGAATACCTACCTTGTGGAATTATCATAGATAAAGAAGTATTTAAAACTCCCAATACAGAATCCTTCATTTATATCTCATCAGGTCCTCAGTAAATTGTATTCCTTTTCTTATCACGCATCATTTTAGAACTCTAAAAGCTATCTTTTCTCTCGTGGCCTCTGGCCTCTGATCCCTACAGAAAAAGAGATATAATACTGGACACTGTACTAGAAGGATGATGAAATATGGAACAACAGCAGATAAGACTTGAAAGATCTTTTTTTTTTCCCCTGAGTTGTCTTGGTGAAAAGAATGATGGACTCAATTGAAAACAGTTGTCTTGCCTGTTTTTCTTTTTGCCTTTGAGGTCTGACATTGGCCTTATTTTTTATAAGCGAAAGATATCTGAATCATGTGAGAGTGGCACACTTCCGGTATGATAGGAAACCTTTTCTTCCTATACCTCAATTTTTTAATTAAAAATAACCTATGATTATTTGTCTTTTACAAACTATTAGAAAATATAAACAAATAGAAGAAATGAAGTATAAACACAGTCTCTAGAAAGAACTACTTTATGTAATTTCCCAGATTTTCTAACTACATGTAAAATCTATACATATTAACAAAACAGGTTGGTAATGTATGATTCTAATGTAGGCACCAGAATATATGCTCAGCAAGGACTGAGGATGTGCTCTTTTATTTCTGTTCACTGCTGTCTTCCAGCATGTAGAACATGCTGATCACTGATCACAGAGTACATGCTCAATATTCTTTTAACCTAATATAGCTTATATATCTTTTCATGCCAATAAATATGATTCTGCGACATTTTCTGTGATTATACAGTATTCTACAGTATAAATATACCACAGCTTACTCAGTTGACCTACTATTATTGAATTTGTCATTTTTGTACTTTATTCATTTTGCCTATAACAGTATTTTAATCAATACCCATGCAAAGAAACCTATGACTTTCTTCTTCTTTATGACTTTGTTAGGATAAATTCTCAAAAGTGAAATTGCCAAGTTCAAGTAATCTACTCACAGTTTTAGAGAATTATTACATATTGCCAAATTTCTCTCCAAAAGATTATGTCAATTCACAATCCAGTCAACAGAAATTGGCCTTTTCCCTGCACTCTCATAGATATTAGGTATTACACTGAAAAAATATTTAAAACACAGTTTTAAAAGCAGGTCATTGCATACTAAATGTTGAGAATACCCATTTATGCATGCTATGTTACCAGCCTGGGACACCTTTCTAAATTCTTTTTCTGAGGTGCAAGATCCTATAACCCCACAAGGATAAAATCTTGCTAAAACAGTGTTAAAGAGTTATGTCTTGTTTGTTTCAATTGGGGAGAGATGAAAAGAAAATTCCTACAAATATTCCATTGACATTCACATCAATATTCTCACTTTGACAATCTACCTATTCTACATTAAAATCATTTTCAGTAAATCATATTTTACATTTGGATAGTTTGACAGTGCCCTTTCAAATTAATCCCAAACGTTATAAAACCCAGAAACACTATAAAACTTTGTGGAATATTTGTAGCCTGTTCAATGTTCTCCCCTTATGGTATTAAGTGTGAAATGTCTGTGTGGGAGCTGTTTTTCCAAGGTAAATAGATTATTATTTATATCTCTAGGTGCAAATGCTTTGAAATAATCAGAACACGTTGCAGCTGAATGTGGCCTTACATAATTTTCACAACTACTGCATGTCATGGTGCAGCTTTGATGGTTTGATCTGAGTTTAACCCCGAGTCATGCTTCTTGCTCACATTTTTATCATCCAGTCTTATGTGAACAATACCTCTGATGATATCCAGTTGTGCTTCATTATGTTCTCTGACTTTGACATTCAGGAAAATCATTAATGCTGCTTCCACTGTGTCTGTATCTTCAGACATGAGATTCCTCGCCGCCCCCTGCCCTGCCCCCTTGAAGATATTTCTAGAATACATAGTCTTGGAAGTGCAGAGCCAATGGCTTTGTATTTTTTATATTGCATAGAGTTCAATTTGATGTGATCAATTAATCATTTCCAAGAGCTTTCGACATGATTTTGCTGTTTAAGAAGTATCTCAAAGAAGCACAGTAGCCAACATGAGCACTTATGAAAGAGGCTGGGTGACAGTGTGGAGATTTAAAGAGAAGAGGGGAGTGAGAATTTAAAAAGAAGAGTTAAACAGGATGTTGAGAGAATATATGGGAAACTTGAACTTCGATGCATGCTAGAAAAAGATGATATAAAAGTAGACAAAGAGGCTGGCCTCCTCCTGCAGAGAAGGAGGTTATGGAAAAGCCTGGCCTCCTTCTGTAGGGAAGGAAGTTATAGAAAAGGAAGTTGCCAGAAAAATCAAAGGAGAAATTACAGCAGGAAAGCAGAAGAATGGCCAAGAATCATGCTTTAACAATAGATATAGATTTGAACTGTGGGACTCTGGCCAGCTTAGAGAGATGGGAAAGAACTCGGAAAATAGCTCTTTGATAAAGGCTCATTTGAAACATGCAGTGCCTACTATGGATAAAGGTGGAGGGAAAATAGTTACTAGTGTCAGACTGTTCAAATTAGCACATTTATGTTTTTCTCATTTTAAGTCAATGCTATCTGCCTAATTTCAGAGACATTGAAGTTATCTCCAAATAGTCTGAAAATTTCTTAATGTTTCTAAAGCAAAATTTTAATTCTAAAATGTTATACAAATTTGTAGAGGCAGACAGCGTCTAATGTTTCAAAAACTCACATATTAAATGATATTTCCGTTAACTGTTTTTATTTGTTTGGAATTTATTACTCATCTAAAGCAGCCTCGTTTAATGGGAAGAGATTGAGCTGTGGAGACTCAAGTCCCAGCAGCTGTATTAACTGCTGTGTAACCTTGGCAAACTTATCTTCTTCAAACCTCATTTTCTGTATCTATTACTAGAGACCATATCTTCTCAGTTTTGAGAATTAAATAAGATAGTGTACATTAAATGCCCGACTCAAAGTAGGCAGAGAACTAATGTGGGTTTTTTTCTCCACCACTTCTCTGTGCAATGTAAGAAGGGTCTGCAGAGGCGTATGAAAGTAAACATACCATAAAATTACACAATTAAGTTTAAAAATGAAGGACCACCATTAATCGAGGGGATTGGCTTTATCAGGAATGTCAGATGAAATGAACGTTAAGAGTTAAGCCCTAAAGTTGTCTCAATTTCTTGCTGTCTCTATTAGGATGCTTTCGCTTACAGGCAACTTCAAACTATCAAATAAATTTTAAAAAAAGAAATTTATAGGCACATGTGGCTGAAATCCAAAGGTAAGCGGACTTGAGATCAGGCTTGATCTGTTTACTTAAATGATGTGGGACGGACCCGTTTTCCCACTCTCTCCGTTTCTCGATTCTGCTTCTTTAGTGCTAAAAACATTGTGTGAAGTCTTCCTACTTCATGGACTTAAGATGTCTACCTTGTTCACATTCAGGTTTCTTTATCATTTAGATGTCTAATCTCAAGTAACTACTGTGAATGGTTGAGAACCTGAATTTCATACATTCTATTTCATTCACATGTAGCAGAGTACGTTTTTCCATTCTCAAACAAAAATCCTGAGCTTTAGCCTAAATGAATCAACTTAGAGCACTCACCCACTTTTATCTTAATAAGTGTGGCTGGAGATATGGGATTATGTCAGTTAACTTAGGCCTGAGCCATGTATTTTGCTTTTAATACAGAAGTCAAGCCAGTTACCCTTGGAGCACATGGGCTGCCTTGGTGAAGGGTGGAACCGGTACAGAAACGGGAATGCTGTTACCAAGAGTGAGAAACATACATGCCGATAGGCTTAAAGGGCAGATATCCACCAAAGTCACTACAACTAAATGGGGAATATTGGGTATGTGTGTGTGCGTGTGTGTGTGTGGTGTGTGTGTGTGTATACAACATATGTATGTGTGTATATATTGCATATATATGTATATATATGTGTATATGCGTATATATATATTTGTATATATGTGTATATATGTGTGTGTGTGTGTGTGTGTGTGTGTGTGTGTATAAAAATAAAAGAAGGAAGCTTGAAGTTCATCTTCTACTTCCAGAAATTAAGTTCAAGGGAGAGTTTAGAATTGTCTAAAAAAAAAAAGACACTGTTTAATAGTGACAGTGTTTTTAGTAATAATTCTGCTAGATTAGGTCAGAAACACCAGTCAAATAACTAACTTTTTTATATACATATTTTGTTTTGTGATGTTTTAATTTAATAGGAGACATGATTTGGAAGATCTAGAATAGATTGCTAATGTATCCATTAGTTTTTCAAGCAAGGCCATTTTAAATGCTTAAGCAGTATTCCATTGCCGTCAATCTATGATTTAGGTTTCTAAGAAGGGACTATAGTTCAGCATTCTGAGATTAAAAGCGAGGCAAGGTCTGTTTATGCTTAAGATGTGCAATCTGAAGTGCCTGCCATTCTGTCGTGAACAGTTGAGAACCTGACTCGTCTCAGCGCTGATGTGGGGAATCCTGTGACCCGAAAGTGCTCCCGATAAACACTTTGAATTTTCTCCAGCAGCTGAGCCTGAGCCATATGACATACAATGTGTGATTTTCAATTAGGGGGAAAAAAAAAAAAGACATTCATTCTTAGAAGAAGCTTAGATGGCTTCTGGGACATCTGGTTTCAAGTGGCATGATAGTCTGCACTCTCAAATAGCTATATTAATTGGCCTATACAATGGGTTATTTAAGATGAGCTATTTAAATGTTAGGGAATGTCTACTAAATAGTGATTTTAGTTTTGGTGTAATTAATGGTGAACTAACCTTCAAAAAGTAATCAGCTAAATTCAGCTGCTTCTGCCAGATCGAAGCAGCAGTAGTTAGCATACTAATTTGGCTGCTATCATAAAGGCCAAAAGATTTTATTATTGTCCTATACAGCAGTCCCAGGGTAAAGTAGGCCTGGGCAGGTTTTTCAATGTCAAGGGTAGAGACCCCTAGTCTCTCTGGTGTCCTTAATATTCAACTCCCATCTCTTGATCTAAATAGCCTCTCTAGAGTTCACTGCATTTCAGCCAGTGAACGAGGGGGAAAGGGAAGGGCACAGAACTTTCCTTGTAGGATCATGACCCAAAAGTTGTCACATCGCTTCTGTTCATTCCTCATTGACGAGAAAGTAGTCTCATGGCCACACCCAGAGCTGGACAGCATAGTGCCTAGTTAAACCTTCTGTTTCTATGGAAGATGAGTACAGATATTAAGGAGAAAAGCATCAGGCTCTGGCATTGAGCCTCTGAAGAAAGGAGGCTGCTTGCTTTCTATCCACCAAAGCTAAGGTATATCTTCTTCTCTCAGTGAATGTACCAAGTTGTCCAACTACAAACAGTCAGGATATAAGATTCCTCTACATGAAAATAATGTTCTGCTGCAGTTACCATGGGTTATAGAATTCAGCATTTAAAATAATTATAACACGTACTGTTTCAGATTTTTAAAAATGCACATTTTTGAACATTCGAAAAATATAAGGAAGTTAACAATCAACCATAATTCCATTAGCCAGAGATGGCCTTGTCAAGAGTTTGGTGCATTTCCTTTATGGCTTTGCTCCATGAGACTTTTATATTTATATAATTAGACACAGTTTTGCATTCTTTAACGTGATAATATACATTTTTCTCACTTCATTGAAATGTGATTCTAAATGTCATTTTTAATGTTTTATTTAACATGTGGCTAATGTCAGATGCTTAGAGTTTCTAGTCTTTGTTGGTATTAATAATGCTACTATAAGCATCAGTGTCCATATGTTTATGTCTGCATCTCGAATTATTAAATATAGTCTTAAAATGAATTTGAATGAAAGAGTAAGAGCATTTAAAGACTCTGAATCTATATTGCAAAATAGCTTTCCACAAGACCGAAAATTTCCCCTGCTAGTTCTAGTAGTCTCGCATCACCCTCACTAGCACTGTCGTAACTAAATAAATTTGTCTCGTTTACTTGTGTGACAAAGGACATTTGTATGCCCTTGAAGACTGATGAGCTTGAGTATATTTTCACATGTAATGTTTTCACTACATTAAATTCTATTTTGGTCATTTATCCATCCATTGTTTTAATGCAAATATAAACTATCATAGGTCCGACTGTGTTAGTAACTAAAGCAGGAACAAAGTGAATGTATGTCTCATTTAATGACATGTACATTTAATGACACCAACCACTTTGATTCAGCCAAGAATCTTCAAGAATTTTTTTTTGAAGAAGTGGGTATCGAATTGCTAAAATAAATGTTGCCTCATTTCTATGCCAAGGCTCATGGAATTTTCTTAGAGGGGAGATTTCAAATTCTCATTTCAAAGCACATTAACTATGAATTTAGATAAAGTTCTAACACATTCGATTATGTGATTTCCAAGTCCATGGCAGATTAAAGTTAGAAAAGAGCATCAGATACATTAACAACAAATAGTGGTCGCTTTGAGAGTGACAAAAAGGAGAGAAGGGGCGGGGGGAGAGGGAGAGAGAGAGAGAGCGATTTGGTGGTGTTTATAACACACACAACAACCACCTAAAATTCTGTTTTTAAAAGTTGTCACGTAACAGAAGTGTTTAATTAAATTATGGCTGATCTATTTAAAGAGTATTAAGAATTTCCTTTATATTAGTTTTACAAGGAGTATACTATCACAGAAAAATAACATTTCTAGTAAGAAAAAAGCTGGATATAGCTTTGAACATAGAAATTGATCACAAATATGACTTCAAAAATTGGAAAGTGATGTCTTGGAAATAAATGCACTAAAATATTAACTATGATTTGTTTAAGGTGCTAAGATATTTTCTCTACTTTTTTCTGTATCTTATAAATTTTCTAATATATGTATATGTATTACTATAATAAATAGAATTAAAGTTTTATTATTAAATAATATTCTGGAAATTTTAAGGATAAATTATTTTTGTAGATGTTATATATACAAGAATTATACAATAATTTGTGCTTATCATGATAGCCAAGTTAATAGGAAAAGATCAAATTTGGTTCCACAGACTCTACTGCAGAAGACAATAGAACAATTAAATTACAGTTTCCTTTATTAAACAATAAGTTACATTGAATATATTTCTACAAGTGCCAGTTTTTAAGTTACTGTCTCTCAGATCCAAACCCGCCCTTCTGAGCTCCACTTTGTGATGTCGGAGCTGGCTTTCTGGCAACCAAATTTGTGCTTTGCCAGCTGCTACTGTTAGGTTGTTCCCATAGGGGTCACCACAGGGCGTCTGCAAGGCTGGCACAGGGAGAAGACATGCCTTCCTCTCAGCTCGCCATTCCTGTCGGTGTCTGCCTGGTGACTCTTCCTAGCTCTGGCAACTGGGCTTCATTCCCGTATCGGCCTTCTCTTAGTTCTTATCCTTTAATGATTCCAACCACTTCCTTTTGCTCCCCAGCCCTAGAGTTAGTACATGCTTCTTGCAATTGCTATTTTTGTGATAACTTAGTGTTATCAACTTTATACCTAAGCTATTCTCTATAATTCCATTCTGTCTCCTGGCTACACTGACCGATATAATTTCCTAAAGCAGAAGTACCTATATTGATAGAAATAATTTTCCTAGTAGTTAATGTTAGAAGTTAATGTGGATATATATGTGGTAACTCTGGCAGAAGCTTTCAGGGCTTTGCTTACTCTGCAAAGAAATGACTTCTGTATAGCATATATGTACTTCTGTATGGTTAGGGGATATAAATCATAGTTCTTCTCATGCACCAGCATAGCTTCCTTATCAACATTTTAAGGAATGAAAATTTTACTATATATGCTCTATGTGTGTGTGTGTGTATGTGTGTGTGTGTGTGTGTGTATGTGTGTGTAAAATGTGATATGAAGACAAAGAAGAAAAGCACAAATTTAATGTGATTGTAAAATCGATCAATCGTTAATTTTTAAAGTAGATTTTCATCATCCCACTTGGATCTGAGTTCAGTATTAAATTCATTAGTTAGCAAAATACTTATAACACCTGATTACATATTTATCAGCTCAAAAGTATTTACATGGTGTTAGCATTGTTCTCAACAAGTTTGTCCTAGGCTTCCCACTGACCCTCTCCCTGCTCCAGCCATCATCACAACTCATCTGCTAGTATAATACCACCTTTGACCTGGGTTACCACCTAAAGAATCATCTCAACCTTTTCTTGCATAGAAAGAAAATATACCAAGCCCTCCTGAAATAAATTCCATAAATAAATTGCTGACTTAAACTGACCTCGATTAGCTCTTGAAATTTTTGACTCTCTCCTCCTTTGCCAGTCTCTAGCCATGACTATTTTGATAATTGAATTGTTGAGCCGACTGGCTTCCTGGCTTGCCCCAGAATACATCTCTGGCTTACTGCTTGGCTTTCGTTTTAAATTTTTATTCATGGCTGTGGTTAGTTATATAGTTACTACTTGAAACCTGTTCCTTCCTGTCTGACATCCTTTGATGATGGTTCCTTGGCACTTGAAACTCCTCAAATTTCTGATTGTCTGTCCTTTCATCTTACCTGAGGCCACGGTTAGTTAGCCCTAGCCTTGCTGCTTCCCAGGCCTGCCAGCCTCAAGCTAAACAAAATGAGCAGGAATACCTAAACAAAGTGGGAGAAGCCGGTGACTGACTTTCGCACCTCTGGGTAGCTCTGAGTGTTCAGGGAAGAATGTTTAAAGCCTCGTGGTGCATTTGCTGGTTCTAGAGTCAGATGGACTGTGATCCAATCTCGATTCATCTATTACTAGTTGTGTGACCTTAGGAAACTTTTACCTCTATATACCTCAGTTTTGTTAAGTATAATTTGAATAGAACATATCTGCCTCAAAAATCATTATGAAGATTAACTTGAATAAAGCATGTGAATTGCTTAGAAGGGTCCAGCACAGAAAAGACAATCAAATGTTAGTCATTATTTTTATCATCCCTCAATTATGATACTTGATAACTTTGTCGATCATCTATTGAATATAATCTCTAAATGACTATTTTCCTAACTTAGGAATCATTATGCGAGGAGTAAGTAGACATAGCTTCCCTTACACAACTGTCAAACCCTCCATCTTTATGTGGCATCTATTTCCATAAGTGGAAAAGGGCAAAAAACCATTATTAATAAAATCATTTAGAATCTTATTTCAGCCTTGCGTGTGAAATCTTAGAATAGCCTGTTCCAAAGTCAGGTTGCTAGGTTAAGCAATTAAGAGTCTGAGTTTACAATTTGGGTGCATGTATGAGACAAAGACAACATTTTCACCCATGAAGGCCAACCTGCACATAATTAGCTAACACCTGTTTGTCCTAGATAATGACTCTACAGTGAATGGTTACTAATAATATACATCATATATATGTATATTTGATTGTTAATCTAATGAAACATTTTAATTATCAAATGACTCCAAAGATCTTATTACTTACTGTTGATCACATTTAACTTACTCTCACAGTTTTAATGGGAATTAATCTAATTTTCCATATGAGACTTACTTAAATATATAAAGCATACACATGCACCCAGTGTAACATAGCTGGTGATCACCAGCGTACCTACTCCTCCTATCATTACTCCAAATTCAGCATTCTTTCCATTACCTCAGGGCGATGCTGAACTCTCTTGCTACTTCACAAGATGTGATGTAGTTAAAGGTAACATAATAAAAATGAAACTATTAATATTTGAACGTTTAATACCTTAATATGAAGAAACCCAGTAACCTACAAAATCAAAGTAATTATAGAGTAACAGTATGATTGATTTTGCCATTCAAAATGTTGAGTTCTCTAGCTTCAAAAAGGGGAAAAAAAAGTTATAACAATAGCCAAGGTTTAAGTGTTTATTATGTGCCTGGCAATACAGCAAGCATTTATAGTCTCATCTGATATACTTCTCATTAGAATTCCACAAAGGAATTATAACTTTTTCACTATATAGATGAGAGAAAGAAAGCTTAAAGCTTAGAGAGGTTAAACAATTTGTCTAAAGTCGCACAGCCTCTAGATAGGGAAGTCAGGATTCAAACTCAGATAAGTTGAGTTCTGAGCCTGTATTCTTAATCACAGTGCTATATATTATTTTTTTATGCTTACATTTTTTTAAAAAAATTTTCAGTTATAGTGTCATACAATATTATATTACTTTCAGGTATATAACAGTGGTTAGAGATTTATAAAATTTATGAAATAATCACCCCAATAATACATATTCTTGATTTTATATAATTTAGCCTTCCTGAACTAGTCATTTCTTTGGTGAAGTTTAGGGTAGTGATGATTGGTTCAAACTCTGAAAAGTTTCACTAGTCTTGTGGTAGCTGCTCAGATGCTGTTATCATTCTTGGCTTACAGCAGAAGTGTGTGCATTCTGGCTGACCATACACTTCCAGCTAGCTGTATAAAGTCATTATCCATGATTTAGTTTGGAAAACTTATACTGATGACCAACATTTTCTTCCTGTGTGTGACTGACTAGCAGTTTTGACTTTAAATGCACAGAACGATAGGCAGTGAATAATCAAAATAAGGATCCTTCCAAGCATTATATCTTTTTTTTTTTACCACCTGAACTATTTTTAAGTGTACAGTTCAATATGTTAAGTATATTCATATTGTTGTGAGTATACTTTTTAATATTCAGAACTTTTTAATCTTCCAAATCTGAAACTCTATACACATAAAACTTATTTTTCCCTTTTATTATTCCTCCTAGCCCTTGGTAACCACCTTTCTATTTTCTGTTTCTATGAAGTTGACCTCATATAACTAGAGGCACACAATATTTGTCTTTTTGTGACTGGTTTATTTTACTTATCATAAAGTTCTCATGGTTCATCTATATTGTAGCATATGACAAGATTTCCTTCCTTTTTAAGGCTGAATGATACTCCATTGTACATATATACCACATTTCATCTATCCATTCACTGATGGTCATTTAAGTTGCTCCCACCTCTTGGCTATTGTGAATAGTGCTGTTATGAATATGGGTGTATTAATACATCTTTGAGACCCTGCTCTCAATTCTTTTGGACATATAATCAGAAATAGTACTGCTGAATCCTATGGTAACTTTAATTTTTTGAGAATCCTCCAAACTGTTTTTCATAGTGTTTGCACCATTTTTCAGTCCTACCAGCAGCGCACCAGGGTTCTAATTTCTCCACATCGTCACCAATATTTGTTATTTTCTGTAAAACATTATGATATTTTTTCATTTTTTTGATAAAGCAATATATATTCGATTTCAGAAAATATAATATTACTGAAGCTAATACTTGTAAGCAACAATATGGGGCCAACATATTTAAATGTTTTCCAGCCTTTAAAGTGTGTTTCATTTCAGAAGCTGAATACTTCCCAGAACATTCCTTGAGTAAATGAATAACTTGCTCTTTCGAACCTAAAACACATATTTGTTTCTTCATTCTTTTGGCTACCAAGCTCTAAAAGCTTCTTAAAATTAGTCAGAGGGAAACAAGTGGGAAGGTGTAGACTTCTCACTTCAACAGTCTGCTAAAGATGGAAGAAAAAACGGTGCTATTCAAAGACACCGTGTACTTAGAGATTTAGAATTCAGGATGGAAATAAACCCCCAGAAATAGCAAGTATGTTTGAAAGAGCACTCACCAACCCACTGCTGCAGGAGGCTGAACTACAAGGAAACATGCCCAGTATCCCATGAAGCTGAGAAGTAAGTTTCTGAAATCAGGCCTTTCTATTTTTTTTTTTTTTTTTTTATTTCTCATTTACTTGAAATGTCAATCATTAGTTGGGGAAGGCAGAGTCCTGCTGCTGAAGCATGGAAATTAACCAAATGGTAGATTCTTATGCAAATAACGGTGGGTTTGGATATTTGTATAACGTCTCTTCTGTGGTGTTAAGTACCAGAAATTGCCAGCCTTTGACTTTAAGAGCCCTAGTTATGTTAGCCATCTATAATATTTTGATTCTATGGTATGAGTTTTAAAAAATACTCTTTAAAATGTTTATCTTATTTCCATTAATATTTTTTTATTTTTCTTGTTTTCATTTCTCATTTAATTAGTTTTTTCACTCTAAATATGACACCAAATGAATAACATGAAATTATAACACGTTTAATGTCATATTTATTTACTATAAGATGACGATAGATTCTCAAAAGAATTGCGAGTATGGCAAAAATCAGAATATTTGACATTTTCTAGGCAATGGCAGATAAATTTTCTAATGCTATCAGATACTTTATGAAAATAATTGATAAGAAACACAGCAAGATACTCATGTATAGAAAAACAAATATTAGTCAAAACTCAGGATAGCTCACTTGGAGAGAAATAAAATGAATAAAGACCTCTTAGGTAAGACAAGGTTATGTGGATATATAAGAATAAAAGTTAATAATAAGCTAAGCACAAGGCACTTGTTCTGTGTGACAGCTAAAAATAGCACACCTGGGAACAATGAAATTTTCTTTCCCAGGTTTATGTGGTGTTATGGTTATCTAGCATACAAAATTTATGGACATATCTGTCAAAACCAAAATATCTCTGCCATTGTAGAACTTACTATAATTTCTTCTTGGTGGTAAGTGTTCAACCATGGAGAATACTTTTGTTTTTAAATAAAAATAGAGATCTCTTACATTTAAGCTTAGCCTTTGCTAATCTTAAAGAGCCAAATTACTTATTGACTTTATGAGTAAAGCTTAATAATAACCAAATTAGAGGGAAAATGCCGCATTTATAGGGAAGGAAGCTTATAAAGCAACAGCAGTGTTGTATTTCTTATTTTTAGAAAATCACTGCTAAAGCTTATTACTTGACCGGCATGCTTATTTTATAAAGGAATCCCTATAATAAAATGAGACTTTCGATGAGTCTATGGACTTAGTCACAAAGTGGTCATGAAACAAATTGGATCATTCTTAGAGAAAATTAGGATTGAAAAGAGAAAATTAGAGACCTTTGACTTTTCTAGGGGCCTTTTTAGTAATAGTTGGAGACGATGAATAATGTTCACTATTTTATTTCTTTCTAGTCTAGAAAAGTATTTTGCCAATGAAATAACAAGGGGGCACCCTTTTCTGCTGGGCACTAACAAGAGCCAACAAGCTCTTTGACTGACTTTGTTTCAATACTTTTTTCAGGTAGTAGAATTTATCCACGGAGTTCTATAGAACTTGGACCAAGGATGTCTGTATACAATTACTCCAAACTGCCTGCCCCTCGGATGTCTTCTAGGCTTTTCTTTCACTCACTAGGTTTCTTTTACCTGAGACCCCTTTTTAAACCATACAGGGAATTAGCTACTATGGCATCATGCTGATTACCTACAAGGGTATCTGGTTTCCAAAGAATAGACTGCTTTGCTATGCCTCCTTTTTGATTGGCCAGTGGGCTGCAGCCAGGTCCCCTTAGAGTCCCTTTGAAGACTCTTACTTGCCTTGAAATGAGGAGGAATCTCTCCCTAACCTTCTCCCCAAACCATGTGAGGGTGAGCGTAGGAGCACAATATACTGCCCACTTTCTCCAAAGAAATTCTCTCTTGGCATCTTCCATGTCAACTGTTTTATACCTTTAAGGTGTATGATGGGTAAATGCTGGTCAGTGTTATAGTCTCTTAGCATCACTTTTAGGATGTGGAGATATTGGATACCCACTCCACAGTTTTCAGTCTTGGAGTCCTCAGCCAAAAGTGAAACAAAGCTCCACTTGCATACTTTCTATGCTTCTATTCTTCTATGACATGACATAGTTATACTATTTTTTTAAACTTATTCCCATAAGATTAAAAAAGAACACTTTATTGAGGTGTGGTTGACATATAAAAGCCTGTGTGTATTTAATGCATAGAGCTTGATGAGTTTGGAGATAAGTATGGACCCAAGAAACCATGATCAAAATCTATACCATAAACATCTATCACTTCCAAAAATTTCTCCCACCCTTTTTACTTATTTTTAATAAGAACACTTAATATACGATCTATGCTCTTATGAAATTTTTTAGTATCAACATACTATTGTTAACTATAGAAATTATGTTGACCAATGAATCTCTAGGGTTTATTCGTCTTGCATAACTAAAGCCATACTCTTTGACTGATTCTTCTCTCTTCCCACCACCTGCCACCACTGCCAAGCCACTGGTAACTACCATTCTCTCCTCTGCCACTATGAGTTTGACTATTTTAGATTCCTTGTGTATGTAGGATCGAGCAGTATTTACTCTTCTGCATCTGGCTTCTTTCCCTCAGCATAATGTTCTCCATGTTTTAGTTAGGAGGAGAGGTTGTTCTTTGTGAAAAAGACTATTTAAAGTTACTTGTAGTTAAGCATATAACTTCTATGAGCTGATTATTAATTAGAAAACACTGTTTTCCCTCAAGATTTAAGCACAATTCATAAGTCTAGGTTTTTGGGGTTTTTTTTCACAAATATTTTTACTTGATTTTATTAAGTCATAAATTTAACAAATTAGGTTTCCCTGAAATTTACTTTTATTTACAATTTTAGTTAAATAAACTTTTAAAAATATTTCAGCCTATACTTACAAGTGATTTTAAACAAATTTTAAACAAATCACTTTTAAAAAGTGATCTCTATGTGATTTTTAACAAACACTGTAAATGAGTAATGAGGCAAATTTAAAATGTAATAAGCCAATACTTTCTAAGCACTTAAACGACTCATAACTAACAAATAACATCTATGGATGTAGTAAATTAAATTCCTCTACGCATTTCAAACATCTTAAAATCATGACTGGAAGCGAGACTTCCAGTTAAAGATGGCAGATTAAATACAACCATAAAGGTCTCTTCCATTTCGATACTCAACTAAAATGACAGTAAAGTGAATTTTTATAAAGAAAGAGACATAGGGCAAAAGGACAGAATACTTTAAGAGGAAATAACAGCAACGATATTTTGGAAGCAGGAAAGCAGATGGCTTAAATGACCCAAGAAAATTAAGGTAACAGTGGGAAAAGCTAAGAAGCACCAGATTCACAGTGCAGAATTTCCCAAAAGATAGCTCAGGATATTGATTATTTCATAATGTAGGAATAAAGGTAGGAATAAAAAAGTCTGTCTACAAAGTGGATTGACCCATGAGAAAAGACCTAAAGTTATTGACAGAAAGAATTCTCCTAGGAATCAGCTCCCTCAGAGGGTCTGACAGTGGAGACCACAGCTGACAAGCCTCGCTGCCAATCAGCTTTTATAGTGTGCCACCCTTAAATAGGAAAGCTATTGAGATATATTCTTTAATTTAAGCACTCTTAAATTAAGAAAGCTGCTAATGTGAGAACATTGACCAAACCGAAGACACACAAAAAAAAAATTGGAAGGAACAGAAAATATCAGGAAAAAAAGAAAAACTTCTAATAGCATTATTAATATTCTCAGCAGGAAACCAGAATAGATTGTTACAGAAACAAAAAAATAAATAAATAAAAGCTCTAAGAGAATAAATATATGTTGAATAAGTGAAAAACCTAGTAAAATCTTTGAAGGAAATTTCAAAAGTATAATAATAAGAGAAAGGGATGAAAATAAGAGAAGGATAAATATGAAAATTAGAGGGCCAGTCATGGAAGTGCGTCATCAGAACAGAAATTCCAGAGATATCGAAGAAGAAACAGAGTAAAGTCAGAGCAAAAACTCACAAAGGATCCCCAGAACTGAAGGACATGAGTTTGTAAGTGAGAGATCTCATCAAGAACAATGAATACAAATAGACCCACACCTAGCCATACTATCATGGAACTGGCGACAGAGAAAAGATCCTGAAATCTTCAGGAGAGCGTATTTATTCAATGGATCAAAAACCAGAACAGTGTAGGACTTGTCTACAGCAACACTAGAAGCTGAGAAGGCAATGAGTGGAGTTTGCCTTCAAAATTCTAATGGTAAATTATTCCCTACCAAAAATTTTACTAAAATTATAAATAATACCTAAGCGTAGAATAAAGCCTTTTTCATAGCGTGCTCATTTTTAAAACTCCGTGTATGCCTCCTTTCTTACCCAAGAACATACGAAAATAAAACAAGAAGGAAAATGTTATGGAATCCAAGAAGCAGGAGATAAGAGGGAAGGGGAGGGGATCTCCCGAAGGGCAATTCCACTGAGCTCAACCAAGGTTGACCGCAGTCCAGGCTGAAGCAGGTCCGCATGGAAAGAGTTCAGGATTGGCTCTGGGGAGTGGAAAGGGAAGGGAATGGAGCTTAAATATCAGTAGAGAAAGGCAGAAAATAAAGAATGAACATCATAAATAAGTAAATTGCCTAGTAAAATTAAGTGATAAGTCCTAATGAGTAAAGACTATATCCAGCCAGGTGAAGGGGATCAGGAGTGCCAGGGAAAGAGTGTGTTGCAGTTCTCTTTAATGGTAGTAAGGGTAGGCCTTACTGGGAAGATGGCGAAAATGGGCAAAGACTTTTAGGAGGTGAGGGCTTAGCAATGCTGATACCTGGGGAAATAGAATTCCAGGAAGAAGGAAAGAGTGACCCTGAGGCGGGGGCTTTCTTTATGTTTCAGGAAGTGTGATTGGAAAGGAGTGAGCAAGGAGATGAGTTTGGGGAGACAATGGAAGCCAGATCATATGGCATCTTAGAAGCTTTTATTCTGGATGATAGGACCGCAGCTCTTGCTCAGAATGAAATGAGGAGCGATTAATGATTTTAAGCAGAGAAGCGACAAGATATGACTTATAGTTTGAAAGCTTCATTATATTGGAAAGTGGAGAACAGACTGTTGGACCAGCAAGAGTGGAAGTAGAGAGACCAGTTAGGTAGGTATTGCTGTGATTCAGGTGAGAAATAATGGCGGCTCAAACGAAGATGGCAGTGATGGAGGCAGTGAAAAGTGGTTATGTTCCAGATATATTTTAAATGTAGAGGCAACGGATTTTCCTGATGGATAGGAAGTGGGTGTGAGAGCATAAAAAGGAAATAAAAACAAAATATGGTGTCAAGTAATCCTCCAAGGCTTTTGGCCAAGGTAAGTGAATGTAAAATGGGGAAGATGAGGGTGGAACAGGTTTGTAAGGAATTCAGAAGTTTATTTCTGAACATACTGAGATATTAACTAGGCCTCCAAGAGGAGATATAGAATAAGCAAATTGGCTATACAAATCTGGAATTCAGGGTGGAGGGGAATTGTGCTGGAAATAGTAATTTGGAAGTTTTCAACATATAGATGATAACAAAAACTATAGATGAGTTCACTAAAAGAGTGAGCATCAAAAGATGACTGAGAACTGAGTCCTAGAGATTCCAGTGTTGAGGAGAAGATCTGGCAGAAGGAACAACCGATGGAGAAGGAGGAAAACCAGGAGATCATGGTGTCCAGGAAGCCAGTGGAGAAAGTGTATGAAGAAGGAGGTAAAGGTCAATGTGTCAAATGAGAACTAAGATGACCATGGGTTTTATCGAGGTGTCGATAATTGATAACTTTAACAAGAACAGAGCAGTGGTCGACCTGCAAGACCAATCTGAGTGGATTCAAGAGAAAGCATAGGAGGGGAGGAATTTGAAACTGAATATAGAAAGTTTCAAGGAGTTTTTCTGCGTAGAGTTGCAGAAGAGGAAGAAGAGCTATTTATGTTGGGTAAATTGGGTCAAGAGAAGGCTTTTTTTAAGAAAGGAGAAATAATATTTTTTATGTGGACGAGAGTAATCTAGTAGAGAGGGAAGGTTTGATGACGTAGAAGAGAGTGGAGAATTTCAGAAGGATTGTCTCTGAAGAGGTGAGAGAGGAGCAGGGATAAATGAGCTTAAGACAAGAGCAGATGAGAAGGCCAGTGGGTGTGTGCAGATGTTGGTAGGTGGGTCGATGCGGTACTGAGCGTCTGTGGAAGTCCTCTGAATGCTTTTCCTTTTCACTAAAGAAGGTAGCAAGATCATCAGCCGAGAATATGGATAGGGGAGGAGCCTATTAGAAAAGAGGAAATGGTGTGAAATCATCTTCTAGGGGAGTGGGAGAGTGCATAACTAGGAAAATACAGCCCAAAAGCCAAGCAGCACTATAGGTCTACTTGAAGTTCATGGTCATAAATATCTCTGGAAAGCTTGCTTATCATGACTGTATGGTTACATTTGAAAATACAACGGAATTTTAGTTATGGTTGTTGTTTTAAGATGGTCTTTGAATAATGAATGTTCTCAAATAATAGGCTAAACTCACAGAAGTCCAAGCAGGCCGACGAATAATCAGTGTGCTTCTGTTTGATGTGTATGCACATGTGTGGCCTCTGCTGTGTCTAGATAAACTCCACAACCTGGCTTTTCTTCTCTCTCTCTCTTCTTGAAACCTCTCTGTTTGTACGTTTGTCCTTTACTGGCACATATCTAGGTGGAAATGTTAATATTTAAACCATTATTTTTGAACTAGGGAAAAGAAAAACAGTACTAGAATGCTTGAGAACAGGGAAGGGAAAGATATAAATTTAGATAAGCAATTACTCAGAATTATAGGCCCATGAAGATAAAGCCAGCTGAACTGTGTTCTAATATAAACAATAAAGAGAGCAGCATGATGGTGTGGAAATTCAGCGTCTCAAAAGGATTCCCAAACTATATGGAGTTACTTTTGGTGGCTCTGCCAGGTATTAGGTTAACTGAATACTGAAACTCTTGTTTAATTTTTCAAGCCTTGCTTCTTGGTTTTCATTTATTTTCAAGAAATTTATATAATTCTTCATTTACTTTTAAGCCAGCAATTTATCGTAATACGATACAATAGTTTAAAAGCTTCCTTTCAGGGCTTGTGTGTCTCATCTGCATGATTTTAGGCTGATTAGTTAACCTCTAGCTGTTTGGTGTTTTACTCACAGGGTTGGTTAAATGGTATTATTATAGATAAATAACCTTTTGCTACTTATTCCCAACATTCCCATGGTCATATAATTAATAAACAGTGAAACTGGAAGTATTACTACCACCACCTGAATCCTTAAATTAAATTCTTATGGGTCCCATGACTAACTGCTTCCTCGTAGTTGGAGAGAAAACTAGAAGGCACGAATAAGTTTTCCTTGATCTTTGAATTAAAAGCTCCATTTTTACAGAAATAAAAGACAGTTTACATTTTATTTCTCTGAGGATATCAGTTTTTCCTTTATCTCACAGGATGTAATGACTTGATGGAATATTTAAATAAAAGTTGTCAGTTCTCCGGAAATGAGAGGACACCTGGGCATTAGAGAGATACATTTTTGGCACACTGCTGCCCCCTGCTGCCTGATATGTAATTTTGCTTTTTTACATGTACCCTTATAAAGTTAGCAAACTATCCTATATTATAGGAACATATTAATGAGGAAACTGAGACCCTGAAAAAGACCAAGGCGACACAAATAGTGGAAGATTCTGGATTAGACTACTGAAAAGTCACTTCTTCCTGCTTTGCCGTATTAAATTAAAAGCCAACAGCTTATTTATCGGATGCCTGGTGCTGTTAGAAGCACTCAAAATGGAGAAGTGAAAACCAAGATCTCTGCACTGATAAAACTCCTATTCTTATATGAGTAAATAGCCAATGAATAAGAAAAATATCAATGAATAAATTAAAGTTATGATAGGTGTACTACATAATAATATTTGACAGTGACTAATATTTTGAGTCACTATAAGAACAGAAAGTTAAAGGCAGTGGTCAGAGTTCTTTCCGTGAATTGCCTCAGCGATTCTCACAGCAACTCTCAAGTAGCTACTTTACCTTCCAGATGAAGATAGTAAGACAATGCCAGGCTGATCCTAAGAAGTAGAACCAAGGTTTGAAACAAAACCACTGTGACTCCAGAAGTGATTAGGGCCCAGCCTCTCTGGGGAGATGATAGTAAGATGAAGAGAAGAAGCCAAGCTTTGGAAGATATAGGGACCAGCATCCCAGGCAGAAGGAAGAGCGCATGTGAAGCCCCGGAAGTGGATGTGAATTTGAAGTGTCGGGTATGAGAAAAAACAGACCCAAGCTTGTCAAACGTATGTACCCACTACCTGCAGAGACCCGTGTGGCCGTATTAGAGGAGCATTCAGGGACAGCAACAGAGGTTGGCTCATGCAGAGGACATTGGATTTTATTCTAAATTACAAGAAGCCCTTGGAGAATTAATCAGTTTTAACCTTATTCCTGATATAAGAGACGACTCTGGATATTGAAGAGAAAACACATTATAGGAGGACAAGAGTTGGTAAAAGGCAGCTAGTTAGAAAAACAGTGACCTCTGTCCCACCCGAGCTTCCCCTTCTGCAGGCCTCGCATTCCTAGCTCTCCAGCTGTTCCTCTCACCGCAGCCATCGGCCCGGTTGCTTTGCGATGTTCTCTGGTTTGTCACAGGGTGCGGCTCCCAGCACTGGGCAGACTACTCTAAATCTCATCCAGCATCGGAACAATGATCTCCCGTAATCACGTGTCGTGCTATCACATGCAACCGGAGGCTCCCTCCACTTTTCTTTCTCATGTGACACATTGGGGAGTGGGTTTGGATTTGTACCCAACTAAACTGCCATGTCTTTAGCTTGATCCTTACAAAATCCAGAATCCCACATCGTATAGTTAGCAATAGATTTCTTTTGATACCTCTTTTTAGGAACATATGAAGACCAACTCTCACGTATCTAAACATAAAGCCCTTTTTTGGTCCCTAAGTGATAAGATAGCGTGCTTTTATTTTTAAATACTTCCAAGTTCCCTTTAGTTGAAAAACTTCCTCCTTGCCCAAACTGCGTAAATTGTTCTAAAACTCCTTACCTCCTTCATGTCAACTTTTTCTGGATTAGCACTTTATGAGAGAACAAAACCTTTTGTTCCATGAATGGAGCAGCAGCACTATAGTGAAGTGGCAGGGAATCCTCAGCCTGTTGCCATAAGTTGTGGATATCAATGAAAACAATTAGGACTATCAGAACTAAATTTTCCATTATTTCAGTGAAAATATATTTGGTATCCATATCAGAAAGGAAGTATGTTGAGCTGGTGTAGACCCAACTACAGTATTTAGACAAATTAGGCCTTTATATCGTGCAGAATGGCCAGAGGTAGGCAGCTCAGTGTCCATGAGTCATCATTCTCTGTCTTTCTGTTCTGCCGTCCTGAGCATGGCTTCCATCATCAGCACGGCTGCTAGCGCTCCATCCCTCATGCTCCCTGAACATCCCTTTGGCCCATCAAGCTCAACGGTCCCTGGAACCCCCTTCTTTGTAGCATTGCCGCTCTGCTGATGACCCTACTTTAAACCTTTGTTTTCAGTGCTGTCTCCTGAACAGCCAGTTAATAATAGTCTGAAATAGTCTTCCTCTAAAATGTCGGTCAAATTAGCTTTCTCCTTTCCATCCCCACTGCCTTTCAAGTCCTCATGGCCTCCCACCTGAACATTCCAATAAGTCTTTCTATTCTTGTTTCTCCATTTGCTTTCACTTTAAACACTGTTACCACAGCAGCATCCTGACTTGTCAAAGGAAAAGAACACTTTGCTTAGAGCCCTTGGAATCATAAAAGGGCTTGGCCCCAGCTCTCCCGTTTCCTGACTTACACAGCGAAGGGGACATCAACCTTCCAAAGCTCGTTTTCTAATTCATGAAATGGAGATAACAGTACGCATTTTGTAGGATTGTCATGAGAGTTAAATGAGGTAATTCATGCCAAGAGCTTAACAAAATGCCTGATGTACAGTTAGTATTCAAGAATTGTTAACTGTTACCTTTATCATTAGCTCTTACTGCAGAATACTTGAGGCAGTGGCTGCTGAATTAAAAGCAGAATCCATATTGTCAGAGTCTTACCACCCATTTCCATCATTTTTATAAACACGCCTTAAGCCCTAGCGGTCCTGAAACTCGTCGTGTTTTCTAAGCGTGCCCCCATATTCCCCTGCCCTGTTCCTTTTCAAATGTTTTCCTCTATCTTGAATCTCTCTCTTGAACCCTTTCCTCCTTTCTGTTGCAGCCTTAAAATCTTAAAATCTCTTTTAAGATTTCTTTTGTGAAGCTTTTCCAGATCACTCAACTGTATGATAATTCCAGTCTTTGAATTCGGTAGTATTTCAAGCATATTTCCTGTGTTAACCTCTACCCGCCTCATGACTGTTAGATTCTAATATTGAGATCAAGGAGTAGGACTTGCAAGCCCACTATGTATGAGGGTGCATGTTGACCCTTTTCACAGAAGCACCCAACCAAGCCCATGATCTGTGGCTGTAATCCAACCTGAGCTCTGCTCACCAAAACTGTGCCCAGTGACACAGGGCTGCATCGGCCCAGAGGGCTTCTTTTTTCTTTTTTCTTTTGGTCTAGTTGGCATAAAAGTATCATATAGATTACTGGGCCAAGAATTAATTACACTCATCTTTGCATCCGAGATACCACCAGCACCTAACACGTAGCACAGGAGCATAGACATGGTGGGTGCTTGATTGACACAGTTTGATCTATTCTGATTTAACCAAGTCAGGTTGTGGAAAATAAGATACAAAACATAGGTTTAGAGTATACTTTGTCATTTTCCAAGGATGTATGCAGAAAGGAATGGAGTCAGGGTCCTACCAAACCTCACTGAATAGCCGCCATATCTCAACCTGAAACAGGAGAAGTAAAACAAAGTGTCTATTAAATTTGAAGATTTAATTTTTTCTCTTAACTGGCAGTTTATAGGACATGTGGCTCTGTCTATTTTGAGGGCTAGTTTCTTCTTTTTTTCTCCAAAAAGTAAATCTCTAATGGACGTGTCAGTACCTCCTCTGTTACTGTGTAAGAGGAAGTCTTGACATCTTTTAAATTAATTCAGAATTACATTCATTCATCATCTAATTCATCTGGCAGTTTGTAAAAGTGGTCCTGAAACCAGCAAAGCTGGGGGTTGTCCTCTTTGTTAAGTGGAGAATGACGTCGGCTCCCACAGAAATCTTAGAAAACTCTTTCGTGCCCCACTCTTAACTGCTGCTTCCTATGTCTATTTCATTTTAAGAACTTTATTATTTATTTGCGTCATATCTCTTGCTTAGAGACATCTGAAAGTTCTCATCCATCTTTCTGACTTCAGTGTGAATGAGTTCAAACCCTCTTCTAAGAGCAGGTGTAATTAAAAAGAATAAAAATCATTTGTACTTAAAATACAAAAGGATGCCAGCCAGGGGTGACACGGGGCATGGAATTTGGAGCCCAAGGTGACACTGGTGAAAATGGACTGACTTGCATCGCTGCTAAGAGTCAGAACAGACCCATGAAACACAAATAGCAGAGTTGGCACAAATGAACCAGAACTGATCTCTTGTTCATCAAAAAGTGCTCCATCATTACACAGCCCCCTGTGCCTTCAGGGGAAAGTACTGCTCGGGAGAGGAGGTGGCCAGCTGGAGAGTCTGAAACTGGAAAGCACCTGCTGGTTCAAACAGGCAGCTCCCAGTTGACTCCAGGAAGCCGCTGCCCTACAGAAATGCCTGCCCACAGTTTTCAGTGGAGGTCGGCATTCTGGATTTTTATGCAAATCTTGTTCTTTAAGTGTGGGCAATTAATTTTTAAAAATTTGTGAAACTTATAGACAAAACCATACTCTTCTGTGTAAAAGCCAAGTGTGGCCTGTGGACCTTAAGTTGCAACCCTTCCTTTAAAATTATTAAAGACCCCTGGTCCCTGGACTCTGATGAAGGAGCATGCACAGAACTCACTTTTGGCTTTATTAACAACCAGTCATATCAGTACATTCTCCATTCGAATAGAGGCGTCATTTCCCTTTAAGAATTCAAGAACTATACTAGTCTCCTCTGACTTGGGTTCTCATAACAGGCCACAGACCCCATTTCCAAAAATACTCAAGTGTGTATTGAATTCTAATTGTGGCACGTTATAGAGAATCCGAATACCACACTCGAAGTTCTGTTTGCTGCCTTTATTGGATCTGCCTCGTTCCCATTACGCCTGTGGGCTCGTTCACGGGCAGGGAGGAAAAGTCCACTTCCACCATTACTGCATGCTGGTAAAAAGTGACCATGTAAAACAAGATAAATATGTGGACTCCTATCCTTTCCTTCCCAAATTTATTGTCTGCCTATAAAGTTTGTTGTGTTCCATACTCATGGACTGCCAAGTTATTTGAAAAACATAGGCTGTTAATAGCCAAGAGCTGCAGAGCAGGAAAATACAGCTGTGTTAGGAGAAGGCCATTGCTATTAGTGGGGATAGAGTACAAAATTGTCCCTTCTATTCGTGGTTTAGTATCATAAACACAAAATGTGTAATTTGTTGGACAAATCGGCAGATGTACGTGAATTTCACAAACAGCTCTTAGTTGTCACCATCTATTCCCTGTCACATACAGCATTGTTCTTATCTTACAAATTAGAGACAATATTTGTTTTTAGCGTTCTGTAAAATTCTGTGGGAATCACTCTTATTAAGACTTGCGGCACGAGCAATCCCTGCTTTCGAGCTCATCCATTTCTTTTCTGTGGACAGATGCAGAAATTTATGCAGTAACAAAACTTCACTGCTTTACTAAGTGTTGGGTTGAATGATTTTAAACTTGGGACAAAGAGGAAACAGGAAGAGTTTTGTTGACTAAAACTGCCTTCCAGTACACAGCCGATTAACTAATGTTTGTACAGCTGTTTGCATTGACACAAGACATGTCTTCATTTTGATAATTGTTATGTAAGTAGTTTTTTTGTTCTCATAGAGTTGTTGCCATAAACTCTCATAGAGAGTTTGTGTAATATGTAATATGCCTAAAGGTTATACCAACAGGGAAGCGTTTCAGAAATTATTCAGACTGCTTATGTATGTGCACAAGCATGTGAATGATGTATTTATGTGGCCTGTGCACACGCGTATGCATATGATTGACACATCTCCTTTCACAAAGGACTTGATTCTGGGTAAAAAGCCACATCAGATTACAATCAGTTAATAGGTCAGACGCTACATAATGCTCTCTTCAGCTTAGATTTCTTGAAATCTTACAAATTGAAGAAGGTGAGACCCTGAGACTTCTAATTTGCACTAGGGCAGAATCATTCCTTTGTACTGAAGGCATGTGAGGAAAACGATTTCACTGGGAAAGTCAAGCTTTTAGAAGAGTTTACTGTATAATTCATAAAGATAAAAAATCTGTAATATTTTGTACTTGAAAACTAAAATTTTTTTAAAGAAATTACTTATCAAAATTAAAACTAGAGGAATTGAAACGTAAGGATAGGGCATGACTTGCTTCCTGCATTACTGATTTGGTTTCTGTTTGAGGTCTATTTTTACAGGTCAAATATTCTTCTTCTCCAGCAAGACTCAGCCTAGGCTTGCCTAATGGCCTGCCCTAATTGACCCAACCACATTCCATAGGGGAGGATCCAGGACAGAAATAGCTAGGTTTTAATGTTGTGAACAGGGCCATTGCTAAAAGCCTCAAGTCAGATATATCCTACTTCTTATGTAGATGGGAACAACATAAACACTAAGCTTCAAGGAATGGCAATTAGTTATTTGTGACAAAGCCCTTTTCACTTTCCTTGCTGAAAGCAAGCAATACAAATTAATTAGTCATCCTAACAAGAAGACAAGCATATTGTTTTTACTACGTGTGATTATGATCCATTCTTGCCCCTTATACCATGACACAGGTATCTTTAGATGAGTAGAACTATGTTGAGAAATTTTCTAAGAAAGAAGGGTGATGACTGGAACCTCCTCTGTTGGCATTTTGGAGGAACTGGCGGGGGAGAAAATAGTGGTCAAAAGTATGGGATTCGGTATCAGATCAGGATATGACTTTTCTAATCCTCCATTTCTATTTTTTATAAAATGGGAATAATAATAAGTCTGGCCTCAGGTGTGGTATATATTTACCAGAGATGTGTTAGTTTCCTGTTGCAGTTGTAACGGATTACCAAAGAGTAAGTACCTTAAAATAGCACAGATTTACTTATTTATTTTATAGTTCTGACGGTCTGAAGTCCAAAATGCATCTCCCTGGGCTAAAGTCAATATTTGAGTAGGGCTGTACTCTTTTCCAGAGGCTCTAGGGAAGGATCCTCCTTCCCACCGCCCTCCACTTTTCTAGCTTCTAGAGGCTTCTAGAGGTTTCTAGATACGACTCTTGGCTTGCGGCCCCCTCCCATCTTCAAAGCCAGCAATGCTGGTCAAATCTCTCTCATATGGCATCGCTCAGACACTGACTCTCCTGTCTCCTTCTCCTCCCTATGAGGACCATTGTGATTACACTGAGCCCACCAGGATAATTTCCCATCTCAAGACCAACTGATTCACAACTGTAATTCCATCTGCACCTTTAATTCCCTTTTTGCCATGCAACATGACATATTCATAAGTTGTGGGGGTTGGGGCAGAGGCACTCTGTCATTCTGCCCACCACACTAGAGTACTTGCCACTGAGTAAACACACAGGGAATGTTGGTAATGTTAGTTTTTGCAATTCAACCCTCTACCCACCCAGAAAGAAACCCTCTCTGAATGTTTTTTGTTGTTTAGGTAAGAAGATCCCAACTGACCAATGTCCCAGAAACCAGATGAGTGTAGAGCCCTCCCCACAATGCTTTTCAATGCCTTTACAAACAGTAGTCTTGGCACTCAGCCTTTAAAGCTGAAAAATAAAGAACAGGATTGTTACATCTGACCTCAGTACACATGGTCTCCAGCTTTCCTCTTCTTTCCCTCTCTACGCTTCTTCCTTCCTTGAAGATATTTTCCGCTGTGGTATCAGCTCACCTACATGTGTCTGGGTCCCCCGAAGAGGACCTTGAGTGCTCACCTTCCTGTCCAGCTTCAAAGTCTCACACATCCAGCCCAAACTGGACAATGCCTCCCTAACATTCTGTGTGTTCCCAAGAACATCTCCAGAATTCAAACGACCGTTTTTGACTCGGGCCGTCCCTCTGGCTTCCAAGGCAGCACCGCTCTTTCTGTCACACAGATGTGAGCACTGAGTCACTTGCCCCCTTTACTCCTCAGCCCCCTCTCAAGTAGTCTTCCTCACTGGTGCTATCCAAGTTCAAGCTTTTGGGGCCCTTGTCTGGACTGTAGGCATAGCCTCCTAACCATCACCTGCTTTCCTTCCTTCACTTATTTGTGCCTTCACT
>NW_024354502.1:16136258-16470476 GCF_902729225.1 Pteropus medius | reverse complement strand
TCTCTTCTGCCTTAAATCAATCAGTCCTTCAGGTTGTACGAGATCTGTCTTTGTCAGCATGCTAAAGGGCTCGGGGAATTATTTTTAAGCACTTACCATGTAGCAGAGATCGTACGTAATTTACATGCATTATCTCATTTAATCCTAATTTGGTGCCCTGGCAGGTAGATGTTATTTCTCCTTTCTACTAGTGAGGCAACTGGGGGATGGAGAGCTTTACATAATTTAGTCAAAGCTACACAGAGAGTGAGAGAATTCAAACTCAGAGAAGTTCAAAGCCCATAATTAAACCACTACACTGCAGCCCCACCATTTGACTTTGTTTTTTAAGGTATCTGTTTCATGAAGGCTCGCCTGAGTTTGTATATTTAGAGGCAAATCTTCCTAATGACTAACATGGCTTGATCATGTTGTTGGTGGTTTCTGTGGGCAGCTAAGGACTGCCCTGTGTACTACTTTTTATCAAAGATCTAGAACTTGTACAATCTCTCTGCCTTTGACGTGGGTTGTAGATTAATCCAGGTGCATTTCTCAATCTAAAAAACAAAAAAAGGAGTGGTGAGGGCAGGAAGTCATTTGTCCATGTGCGAGTGGGTCTGAGCCACATTTAGTTAGGGCTCTTATGGAGGTAAATAATCTTGATAAATCTGTTGCTTTTCCACTGGAGATCAACACTCAGTACCCAGCGACAAGCCAAGACATGCTTTCCTTCTTTGACCAAAACACCCACAAAGGAAACAGAAACCAGTTTAGCAACTTCATAAGTGGGCGCAAAAGGATTCTTATAAATAAAGCCTCCTATTATGCAGCTTTGGCCATGTTAGGTTTGAAATGCTGAGAGTTTAAGTCGTCCCACTCTGAACTCTTAATGACAACCTAGTGAATTTAGCTCTTAAGAGGATAGATCTTATGTTAAGTGTTGTTACCACAATAAAATTGAAAAAATACATTTAAGAAAGTGAAACAAATCATGTTATTATAAATCGATCAATCTACATGATGTGATAACAGATATAAAGACAATAAGTGAAGAAGTAAATTAGGAAAATAAATAAAAAACTGAACTAGAAAAAGAATCTAAACTAAAAACTAGAGGAGATGTGGAAGCAGTGGCCTTCCTGACCACCGCATTAAAAATATTTTAAAATCTGAGTTTCTTAGCAGCCTGGATCACAAAGGTGGTGAACAGCTAAGAGGACACAACGCCCAAAAGCCAGTATTATTCATTGGAAACTATGTTCGTCAGATGCCTGATGGGCAGCTCTAAGCACAGTGAAAGGATCGATTTGGTCTTATATAACCTTGAAAGAACTGCACTTAGCTGACAAGTGATTTGAGTTTAGTTCCTATTATATTCCTAATGAGAGCAATAAGAAGGAGCAAATGACAAAATATTGGGAAATATGTATCTAGTGTGGGTGTGGCTTGGATACAGATATAATTTGCTTCTGTAGGTACCCGTCCTATGACAAATTCACAAGTGTGTTTGATGAGTGCGTGTATGTGTGTCTTTATAGCTTTCTTATTCGTATTCAAACAATGTAATATAGATAGCATTACAACCTTTGTGAGATGTATTTGTTAAAAGCCCTATTTGCATTTTCTGTAGAGGCTGAAAACTGAGTGTTTATGTTTTGTCTAGGTTTTGTGTGTGTGAGAGAGTTTCTTCTAATATGAAGTCTTGCTTAAAAAAAAAAAAAAAAAAAAGATCAATTCATTCCTGACTTCTACCTGCTACTGGTGTTTCCCCAGAGTCTGCAGCTTTGCTCAGTTATTTGAAGATGAATATCAGAGCATCCCCCAAACACTTCGTGCCCTCTTTTTTTGTTTACCATATAAAGCTACAAAGAAACACTCTGTCTTTAATTTTCTATACATAGCTAACTCAGCAAAACTTTGAGGATAAGCAACATCTCCCAGGGTAGTTGTGTACATAACATGAAAACATTAGTTGAATATTCATAAGTGATAAAGCATTACACATGTGGAAGGCACTGTTAGCATTACTGTGGTCATCTGGGACTGGAAAAAGCCAGTCATGTCATTAAGGAAAGGAGTGGAAATTAATACCTATTAAACACCTAATTATAACAGAGTGCCAGGAACTTTACTAGAAATTTTACATAGGCTGTCTTATTTTTTTCATAGTATTCAGAGGAAATATTGCTGAACTCTTAAAGGAGCCAAATAAAGAGTTTGTAGTAGACACAAACATAACTCCGTAGAGAAGATTAGACATCATAAATTTTCCTTTGATACTGAATCACATTGCCAGTTTATATCATTTCCTTCTAGAAACATGTTGATTAGGTCAGGTACTTTACTAGTCAATGAGTAACTTATTATGGAGCTGTCAGAACTTTTCAAAGGCCATAAATTCTGTATTGCATGCAAAATCTTGGTAATATTACTAATATAGAGTGTCATTGTTACCAATTGGTGATAACATGAACTCCATTTTTTTTTTTAACCATTATCAGTTCATTACAGTGTACTAACTCTACACATAGTTTTCAGTGACTTGTTTTGTTTTTTTAAATGGCCCCTGCAGCCCGCCTGCTCTGGCATCCCATAGCCCCTGGACTTGCAATGATCTTCCAAGTTGACATTTTCTCTACCAGATGACTGTGAGCCCTATCTCCCGAATACTGCGGTGTTATAATATGTGTGTATTATGATATGAGCTGCCATTGAAGAATTTCATAAAAATGTGATGACAGGGAGAAGAAAAGGGAAACATCCAGCAAAATCGTCTCCAGGATTGTGAAGTTTAAGGACACAAACGGGGAGTCGGACAGAGCCAGGCTATGGATGATGCCATTTGCTTTCAGACGGCTAACACAGAATGTGGATTAAGAGGGAGCCAACTAGGAATGAGAGAGTTATGACTCTTATTCATTCGTTCAGTTACTAAATGTTTAATACCATCATGGGTGTTGTGGTGGACTCTCTCCTTGTCCTAAAAGGAGAAAAATACAGGAAGAAATAAATATAATGCAAAGCAGTATGTACTATATCATGACTATGCAGTTGGAGGTTCTCAGGGGGACAAATCAAACTTCTGTTCGGACAACGAGCTAGCAGCATTTAAGTACCTGTAAAGGTACAAAACAGCAACTGGGTACAGAATACCCAGCCTTATCATATCTATTGCCTGTCAGTGCCATTAGAACTAAATAATAGAGATTTGTTAAAGGCGGCCATGCCATTGATATACTTTATGATAAGAAATTGTACAGAAGTCAGATATTGAGTTCTGTTATTTCACTCCATGATAAACTGTAGGGTCAACTGAGTAACATATTAGGTAGCGCATGCTGGCACTATTTCCAAAATGTTCAGTGAGCCAAGAGTCTTAAGACAGATACAGTTGGTTTCCCATGCGCAGAAGCAGAAACCTTTGAGTTTCACACGCTGCCACCAGGGGTCAGGGGCTGGAGGAAGGGGAAGACTCTCTCCCAGAAAGGAAGTGTCTTACCCGGGGAAGCACAGGAGCCAAAATATCCGTCTTCTCTTCCTGAGAGCAGCATATTGCTGTCTCAGTAGAGCTTGAAGGGAGGACTCAGAGATGCTCTGCTCACGTAAAGGTATGTGTAAGTGCCCTCGGCTTTAAACGAGTCATTTTGGAAAGTCAGATGAGGCCGACTTTATGTTATATTTTCAAAACCAGATGAGCTGTATCGATCTGTTGGCTACTGCCTGCAGAAAGGGAATGTCTAGTGGGAGCAGTCGGCAGGGAGTAAACTCTGTGGAAATACTCACCTAAGTATAAGATATAAAAAAGACTTTCTGTGCACGTATATTATTTGTCTATGATTTGCTGTAGGTGCGGCTGCTGTGATTCTCTAAGAAGGCACTCCTCAAAACAAATTCAGACTTAGAGATTTTGAGTCTGCTTTCATGTTCAGTGGCCATTTATAATAAGTTATGACTTTTTTCTTTCGTTCATAGGAAATCATTTGTCAGTAAGATTTTCATATTGCTTTACCTTGCCGTTGACTGAAAAATTGTGCACAATTAGGGTAATGATAGTGATTAAGTCACATGGTCATGCTTTTATCACCATTATGCTCTGGGTTTCAAAGACTGGTAAATACATTTCATTAGGCTCTCCTAACCACCCTCTTTAAAGTTTATTTAAATGTCTTTTTTTTTTTTTTTAGCATTTTATTCCTTTTAATAATCTAGGATCCTGAGAAATGAGGAGAGAATTAGGAGGTTTTTAGTCTTTTAAGTTTTAGTCAAACAAGTCAAAATAACATTATTGGTGGATCGACGTGTACTTTTAAAATGGGAGGACTAAAGATATAAAAAGATCTGAGGCATGTAAGTAACCTCTTTGATTTTTAATAGCATACAGCAGACAGAATTCATTATTGACTTTTAAAAATAAAATTGCTCTACATTATTATTTATTTATAGTTTTGACTTTCAAAAGAAGTAATTACCATTACTAGGTTAGTTTTTCTTCAATCACAAGCAATTATGTGACAATATCAGATTGTATGATATAGTTTACTACTTAGTCATGAAGCTTAATGATTTTGTAAGATATTATCCCTTTAAAGTTAGTAATAAATTTATGAGCGTAATGCACAGCTAAAAGGTTGAGTATCTTTTCTTTTTATTTGGATAATTTCAAAACAATTATTTCACATCCTAGGGCAATTTATTTAAGAAATTGTTATTGCAGAAACAAATGTTTTTAATTAAAAATTAACTAATTTCATTTTTCCAGTTTATCACGCAGATTTTGTGCTGATGATCATAACGTGCAAAATGCTGAAGTAAAATATTTAGATGATTGTTTTCAGCCCAAACAACTTTTTAAATTTCAATCACAAAATCTAGGAGATTGATAACCAGTCATAACAAAATTTAATTTCCAACTAATGCCCAATGCTTAATCATTTATATTTAGTTCAAATTTGAGAGGTATTGAAATTGTCTAGTTTTCAATTTTCATGATTTAAAAAATACTCAGGAGTGGAAAAATCTTCAGTAGTAGACATGAAGTTATAGACATTACAAAAATGTAAGAAGCCCTTTTTCAAAGCTGATGTTTTAAAGTGTCATTTCACATACCGGACAGTGGTTATATTTTATAAGATCAGGAGATCTGGTGCAGATAAGATTCAAACCACTCTTAGACTTCAGTGAAGCTCCTGAAGCTCCTGATTAAATTAGATGCCTCCTTCCATTTTTGCTACCACTCCTCCAAGCTGTCCTCCCCTCCCCCAGCTGTTTCCTCCTCTTGACAGTTCTCCTTTCTCCTCCCTCCTGTGTATATACTTATACCCTCCTGGCACTGGAAACTCAGACATCTTTTTGCAGAAGTGGATCTGTTTTCTTCAACCGTGGTCATCATTGTGAAAGTAAAGAATGGCAATTAATATTTCATATATATAGCACTTAAGCCTCTTCACCTAGATTATGCATTTCGCTTCTTTGTACCCATCCATAGGCACTTAATAAATGTTTATTGATTGTCTAGTAAGGTTGGATTATGACTGATTTTGAGAATTTTCATCCCCTCCACAGTTACCAGTACTATATTTCCTTTTCTTTACCTTTTAACTTTTTAAAATCTGAAGATATAATCAATGGCATGTCATAGTTTAATTGGCAAGGATTTCTTTTTTTCTCTCTTGGTGGTGCATCTTATAATCAATGCTGTTCAATTATAAAGTTTAAGCATCAACATTAAACAGAACATTAGGCAGGGTTATGTGTGAGTGGAAAGTTGGGAGAAGAAAGGAGAAACTATAGAACTTGTCCCAAACTAAAGGAATAAGTTCTGCATTTTAATTACCATCGGAAATGATATGATCGATTAACTTACTGTCTGAATTACAAGGAAAACTATGAACTCCGTCTTCAGGGAATGTCCTACTGTAAGAGTCCAAGCTATTTTGAATCCCAGTGCTGAATATATATCAGTCTCTGGGAGCTTGTATCTTTTATTCAATTAGCGGAACCACAGTCCACAGCAGCTCCATGGCATTAAAAATAAAACAGGTTACTTAGATTCCCCAATTGCCTTCTTACCTTTATTCCTTCCACTTAAGAGAGAAATCGATCTGTAAATTACAGTAAGTCTTTGGTTTCAGAAAAAAATAACATACATATGTTTAACAGTAGATTTTGGAATTATTGTATGGCAATGATTTCCTCACTTTCAGAGAAAACCATGGTGGGGAAGTAGGGGGATTACCAGCAATTAATGTTTTTTTTCTGTGTTTGTTTTAGTTACTTGGTCTGGTTGGAGAAGTCAAACCTTATAGTCTGTTTGTTGGGTCCTCAAAGTTATTTATTTACCAGGCCCTGTTATACATGAAGACTTAAACAGAATTTGCCCATAAACATACATTTTCACAGAGCCTTACCTGCCTCATGGAAAGAGAGTTATAGGTATAAGCTAATGCCCACTGGAAAAAAAGTACTATAAGTCATCATAGTAATTACAGAATTCATTACAGATTCCCCAATTGCCTTCTTACCTTTATTCCTTCCATTTAAGAGAGAAATCGATCTGTAAATTACAGTAAGTCTTTGGTTTCAGGTATTCATGAAGAAGAAATGCAAAATTAATTGAATCAAACAGGATCAGTCACATAGTTATTTTTATAGCCAAGACTCTTTTCCTGACATTAGGAAGATTTTAAATATTTTCAGTTTAAAATATCATCTTAACGATTCATCAATAAAAAAAACAAATGAATTCCATAAAAGAACATAGATACTATTGTGTAGAAACCAAAAGCACTTAAAAAAAAAAAAACCACTGGTTAGGGGCATTTACATGTATTTAAGCATTCTATAATACATATCCTTTGATCTTTTGTTATATTGGCTTTCACAGATTCAAGAACATAAAATAATAATACAAAATAAATGTCATTTATGTAAATTCCATTGCTCTAGTAAGTATAAAACTCAAAAATTATATTTTTGAAGGTAAAATGTTATACTTGTATGTGTGTTGTTTTGAGGATGGAGTACTTTCAAGAGGCAGAAGTAAAGAAAAGAAAAGAGTGCCATATTAAAGGTATGGCAGGCAAAAAAGGGAATGGAAGGAGAAAGGATTTGGGTCACTACTTAAAAATCATGTTTCTCTTCTATACTCTATCTGCCAATGGAGAGTCTTTCAATATCTCATTTCAGTCACTATATTTCCAAAGACCAAAGGTTGTAACTCTAACATGAACATTTTCTCATTTAATAATACATCAAGGTTTAAAGTGTTTTCCCATTTTAATTTATTAGTAGTAACAGCAAACACTTAACATAGGGCTGACTTGGTATAAAGTACTATACTAAGTTCTTTACATATATTAACTCATTAATATTTTAGCCCATTTTAGCATAACAGTATTAATCATACCCTAAGCTACATAGCATTTCAGTTTATGGAAACACTATTTGAATTGCTCAGGCCCAGAACATCGGTATCATTCTAGACTCTACTTTCTCTCCATAGCTCATCAGCCCAGAGATCCCATTGGCTCCATCCTTAAAATAAATCCAGAATGCGCCTAGTTCTTGCCACTTGCCCTTCTTCCTTCTAGGTCCAAACACCACTGGCTTTCACGTGCGTTATGGCAACAACCTCCTAACTGGCCTCCTTGCCTCTGCTCTCGTTTCCCCTCACTAATCCCCAGCCAGGCAGCTCTCAGTAAGACGACTGGTGGAGGAATGCGGTTAAAACATGAATTTTATTGTGCCACTCTTGTGCCCAAACCTTTTCAAGGGCTCCCCCATCTCTCAGAGTAAAAGCCAAGCTGAAGTCCTCATCATGCTGCATAGGGCCCTACCTGGTCACTGCCACACAAGTGCACACGTGCACAAGCACACACACATACACACACACACACCCACACACACACACACACACACACACACACACACACACACACACACACACACATCCTCCTGTTCCTACCATTCCTTCCTTGTTCACTCCGCTCCAGCTAATCTGACCTTTTTGCTGTCTCTTGAATCCACCAGCCATGCTTCTTTCTCAAGGCGTTTGCAATTACCATTCCCTCTGCCTCTATGGAGAATCCTCCCATAGAGACCAACATGGCTAGTCCCTCGTTTTCCTCAGTCATTATTCAGAAGTTGATTTTTCAGTGTGGCTTTCTCTGGACACCAACTAAAACTTTAAATGCCCCCAGCCCCTCAATAGCTCCTATCCCTCTTCTCTGTTTCTTTTTCTCTTTAGCATGTATCACTAACAAATACGTATATGTTTGTATTCATGTTGCTAACTGTAATGCAAACTCTATGAAGTAGGAATTTTTGTGGGTTTTTTTTTTCCCCATATTCTATCCTTCATACCAAGAGCAGAGCCTGGTATATAATATGTCCTCAGTAAATATTTGTTGAATATATCCTCAGATTGACCTATTTATTAAGCACAGTGATTACTCCCATTCCACGAAGGAGGAAGTTAAGGCACAGAAAGATTAAGAAATTTGCCGAAGGTCAAACAAATGAAGTAAGTTTCAGAGCCAAGGTTGAAACCCAAGGCAGGGCCTGGATCCAGAGTCTGTGTTTAAACTACTCTCCAGTCCTTTTTTAAATGACCGAGTAAATTAATTGAAAAAACAGAACTATATGTAGATTCATCTGTTCTCTGTGATTTTCTTCAATATGCTTTCCTTCCAGTTAAGTGAAAAATTGAGAGTTGGCTGTCTTAGACAGCACAATATGACACAGCAAAGCCTCTTGCCTCTGTCACTTTTTGAAATTTTTCCTAAAAAGACGATATGAGTTTTTAACATAGGAAAACAAACAAACAAACAAACAAACAAAATGACCCCAATTCCACCCATAATGACATTCAAATAGTAATAATAAAGTAAAATATGGGCAAGGGTAAAAAAAAAGTTAACTGGAAATGTATAAAATGGACATATTTATTGAATGACTACCATGTTCTGTAAGCGCTAGAACTACATATTTGGTAATGCAAGTAGAATCCGATGAGAGAAACAGACACATACACAGACAGTGTAATTCCTCATTTCTTTATGTGTCACTGTAGGGTATGTATAATTCTGAATTGGAATTTAGAAGAAGCAACACCAAATAGGGATCTGCTGACAGATGAAAGTAGGGCCTGGGAGACTGAGTTGTGGGGCAGGTATATAAATAGTGAATGGAAAGGGATTCAATGTCTCAAGAGTAAAGAAATACTTTTTGAAAGAGGAGGTTGGCAAATGCCAATAATAAGTGTGATATATTAAAATTTTGCTTTACAAAAATAAATGAATGGGACTACATTAAACTAAAAGGCTCTGCGTAGCAATAGAAACAAACCATTAACAAAACACAAAGGCAACCTACTGAATAGAAAATATTTGCAAATGATATCTCTAGTAAGGGGCTAATATAAAAAATAATATATAAAGAACTCATACAACTCAACGACAACAACGATGACAAAAAAATCCAATTAAAAAATAAGCAGAGGACCTGAACAGACACTTTCCCAAGAAGACATATAGATGGCCAACAAATATATGAAAAGATGCTTCACTAGCTATAAGGAAAATGCAATCGAAACCACAATGAGATACTACTTGACACATGTTAGAATGACTGTTATCAATAAGACAAGAGATAACAAGTGTTAAGATGTGGAGAAAAGGGAACCCTTATACACTGCTGGTCGGAATATAAATTGGACTAGCCACTGTGGAAAACAGTATGGAGGTTCCTCAAAAAATTAATAATAGAGCTACCATATGACTCAGCGATACCTTTTCCGTTGTCTACCACCAAAATTAGAAAATACTTATTCATAAAGTATTTGTACTTATTCATAAAGTATATGTACCACTACGTTTACTGCAGCCTTGCTTAAAATAGCCAAGACATGGAAACAACCCAAGTGTCCTTTGACCGATGATTGGAAAAAGAAGATGTGGTACATATATACAATGGAATACTACTCAGCCATGAGAAAAGAAGAAATACTGCCATTTGTGACAATGGGTGACTTGTGAAAGTATCATGCTAAGTGAAATAAGTCAGTTGCAAAAGTACAAAAACTATATGATTTCACTCATATATGGAATATAACACAAAGCAACAGAAAGCAAACACAGCAAATAAACTTGTAGACAAATAAACTTGTAGAGAACAATATGGTGGTTACCAGAGGGGAAGGGGTGTGGAAGGAGAATGAAGAAGGTAAAGAGGTTCAAATATATGGTGACAGAAAGAGACTAGACTTTGGATGGTGAGCACACAATAGAGTATACAGATGATGTATTATAGAATCGTACACCTGAAACTTATATAATATTATTAACCAATGTTGCCCCAATAAATTTAATTAAATAATATTTCAGGGTGGCAGAAAATTAATGTATCAAATGTCATTAAAGGTTTAAAACAACCAAACCAAAACTAATATACTAATAAACTTAAAAAAAAATTTGCTTTAGATGGTGGGACTGAGAGTGTTTTAAAATAATATTTCATAGGCTATCGAGTTAAAATTATAGGCAAATCAGTTATCTGAAAGATGTATAAATACATACTGAATTTAATTTTTTAAAGGCTATCATTATCTATCCAAATGCATCGTGTGGTAAATTGTCAACTTCATGTTGCCAAGGCTACCTCAATCTATTTTTTCATAGGATTCAGGTTGCAGGGATCTGACAAACAAGAACATGAAGTTCTATTTTCCAAACTGTTAGTTTTGCTAACATAAGGCCAACCCCAACACTTAATGGCAAAGCAAAAAAAAAAAAAAAAAAGCCATTTGTCCTGAGTCTGTTGAGTGCTTTTTTGTTGAGTGCTCACATGTGTTTCCTTACCTGCCTCGTTCCTCTAGAAAGTCAGGTTTCCAACTGATCTTTTCCTCTGATTTGACAAGGTCACTATGAACTTTGTGATTGTCATCTAGTGTTGGCAGTCCAGTTGAGCTTAGTGACAGACTACTTGGCCACTCAGGTCCTTTGTGGAAAGGACACTGGGCCTTTACATTCCATCCATAAACAAGTAAAAATGAAATAAGATATTTAGGTAATAAGTGATAAGGAGAAAATAATAAAGCAATCGGGTAATGTGATCACATGAGAGTGGAGCGAGGTGAGGCATTGGTGCAGTTAGCTTGGGACCTCTCTGGGGAGGTGTTGTTAGGGATGAAACCCAAACAATGAGAAGCCATACAAGGATCCAGAATAGCTAACCAAAAAGAGAAATAATAAGTGCCAAGTCAAGAGGTAAAAACAAATTTGGTTTGTTCTCCGAACAGAAAAAAATACCAGAATGACTGGAAGAGAGGTAATAGTACAAGACAAGGTGTCAAGAGTTAGCCATTGACTTGGTGTACACTCATAATTAACCTTCATTTATGCCTGTGAGCACTGTAATTGTCTTTCTTTTATAAGTGTGTCTCTAGTGTAATAGTGAATAGTTTCAAGTTGTTCTGTACTACATCATTTTAGAAACCTTTAACATACATTTTCATTTTACTTAAAGCTCCATAAAATCCCCTTTAAGTAGGCAAAGTTAACGTTTCCATTTTACAGATAAGGAAACTATGGTAAATAAATGTTACATAATTTCCTTAAAAAGGCCTACAGAGCACATATAACACACCCCCAACATACACACACACACACACACACATTTTGATTTGCCATGCTTTATCAAAACTTTCAAAGTCAGAACTATCTTTTAGCCCACAATTGAAGTGAACTTGTGCCTTCACTGTAACTAAGGGCTCATCATTGCTAAAAAACAAAACAAAACAAAAAAACAGAGTTGCTAAAATGAATAAAAGAAAAAGAAACCTCAGTTTGCCTAACAGCTCATGAGTGTAGAGCAAGGATCTATACATTCTTTTCCACTACATCATTCTGCTAGATGGCTAGTTTATGCATCACATAATGTTCCCTGTCAGATTTAGGTTTTAAATAATTCACTTTGGACTATGAATTTGAGGAGAACAGGACAAGTTAGCCCAATGTGAGATGCTGACAACCTGAACTAGGCAACTGGGCCTCGTAGCCTGAACCACCTAGGTAATTCCACACTATATCAATAACGTTTCTGTAGCTGTGAAAGTTAGGTGCCATGTGACACTTAAAAATTCAAAAAAAATTGAACTATATTCTTCTTCTATTTTTCATATGCTTATTTTATCATAAAAGGATATCTGATTATTTGTAACAGTTTATTATTTGAATGTTATATTTAATGCATAACTTTTTCTCTTCTATATGCTTGAAATTTGCTCTTTTAACTTCATATCTTTTCAAATACTAATCTAGCTATAATTTTCAGGATAAAAAAAATTTTTTCTATCAAAAAGTGCTAAGTTGCTCAGTTCCAGGTTTGTGTGTGTGTATTGTAGCATAAATTCTTACAAGGAATAAAAGGAAATAATCTTTTTAATTCAAAAAAACAAAGTATACATATTAGAAATATCTCAGGATTGAAGCTATCAAGCCTACTTATTAGAGGCAAGTCATGGTTATGCAGTTAACCAGCCGTTCTTCCTTTTTTTTAATTTAAAAAACCAAGTTATTATGAAACAGTATGATATATACTGTTTCTGCCTATTAACTAAAAAAACACTTTTTACATTTCGTAGATGATACGATTAAGGTATTTTTGGAAATCATTAAAAAATTAGTCTTTCCTTATTCTTGCATATTGTTTTTATATTTTCAGTTGTATTTCTGCAAATATCATTCTCTGTGCAACTTGACAGAAGTTTGGTGGCTTTTCCTTTTAATCCTTTTGTATTTTTAAAATTAATTTACTTATTTTTGCTTCGGTCTTATGGTTTCTTAACACCTTCTCTGTCTGAATGATTAAATTTTGGTTGTAATTTTTTTACTTTAAAAGTATCTCATTTTCTTAATTTTTAAAAAACACACATTTATTAAACTTGAGATAAGTTTTCATTTAAAAACGTCTTTTTCTCCCACCTTTACTTCCAAGTCTCAAAGCTGATTTCCTGATTTAACATTTGTAGATCCTTGTAATAATCAAAAAGCAACCACCGCCACCAAGTCTTACACTTGAAGGAAAGATCTCTTGGTTATTATTCACTAGCATTGTGATGCTTTTTCTAGTTTCAGACACATTAGTGTAATACTTCATAATTTCAAAAATTCTTCAGGACATTCATAGCTTCTAAATCTTATATAAATATTTAAGCTGATTTTTAAACATCTATGATAATTAACATTTTAAATGCATCATGATTTTTAATGTGCTCAGTTACGTTTTTTAAAGAGCTAGCACACATTTTTTTCTTTTATCATTTTTAAATTGCAAATCCTGAAAAACATGAAATGCTCTGACCTTTTTTCTCCTCTATGTCCTGACTCTTTTTTTCCAGATCATTATCTCTCATGTCAGCAACAACGTGTATCTCAAAGGACATGCACGTATTACGCAAACACTTGAAATCAAGGCAACTTGAATAAAGCATGTCTTGTTAAGCAAAACCGGATCAGAGCATATGTAGAAATGGAAGAATTCAGGATAGAAAAGGTGAAATTTCAAAAGAAAAACTTGGTTTCTCATAGATTTCTCAAGGTATATATTCAGATGCTGGTACATGAGTAAGTCCTTCCGAATTATCTAGCTTCTGATATTTTGAGAGAAGAGTAGCCTTCCATGTGTTTTAAAATTTCTTTGCCTTCCTTGCACTATTAAGTATGCATTTTACTATTGAGAATCTCCAGATGAAATACTAGGTGTGTGGTGGTAAATCAATGGTAAAATGAGATATTCTATATTTACATTTTATAGCAACTCTCCCGATATGCATGATTTACTGCTCTTGAATTAATGTAGTATATTACTAATGACATCACCAACATATGCAGACAATAAAAAAGAAATCAAACTATCCAAATGCTTTTAGAACATCTGTTTTCTACTTCTCACATGTAGCTGATACTTACTTCTGCCAATTCCAGCAGGGAGCTTACTTGCTGCCTTTTCAGAGATGATTAAAACCTCATGCCACTTGGTAACAAAACCAAACTGAAAAGAGCACCAGAGCTGGCACAGTTCATAGCTGAAAACATTAGCTTTTAGGCAAATCCTAAGGCTTTTGCCATGACAAGATGCAGGAAGAGGTAGAGGCTGGAGGCACAGTGGGCTGCCCGCCATCCATCCCGAAGGTCTGTGGTACTGCAGTTAGTATTTCCTGTAATTCCTAACTGGACTCCTAACTTTTCTTCTCTCTCCTTGCCCCTCTAACTCATGAACCACACTTAATGGTCTTTCCAGAACATAGAACTCTTGTTGATTCTCTCTTAAAAATCCTTATAGATTTTCTATTGCCTGCTATATCTATTCCAGACTCCTATGGCATACACAGTCTTTCATGGTTTTGAACCTATCTTCCTAGCATCTCCTATGCTCTTCACAGAGACCTGATTTTAGGAATACCTGTCCATTGGATTGTTGCAAGAATTCAAAGAGAACATTTATACAGAGTACTTAATAATAACTAGAATTTATTGGACACTTACCATCTTACCTGGTGCCAAGGACTGAGCTAGGTGCTTATGTGTATTCTCTGATTTAATCTTCATAGAACCCCTTGAGTTGTAGATACTTTTGTAATCTCCATTCTCTAAATGGACAGATTTTGGGAGGTCAGGCAACTTGCCCAAGGTCATACCTGTAGACAGAAGTGGAGTTGTAATTTTATCTGCCCAACTGAAAAACTGGTGCTTTTATAGATTTTACTGCTGCCTGGCACGTTGCCTGGTGTACAATTCAATTTGATTAAATATTCATTTTTTAAAACCCATTTCTATAAAATTTACAGTATATGAAATGTGACCTTTTTTCCTTGCTTCCATTGCCCACCAAGGTTAACTGATAAACACTTCTTTGACTCTTTTTAGATGCCCCAGTCTTCTCTATGCCATCCTCTTTCATCTTTACACTCACCGTACTGTAGTGTAATCAGTTGTTTAACTATCTAATGCCTCTAATCTTTTGGCAATTTCTTGGGTGGAGGCACCATACGTTTATTGTTTTTACATCCTAAGCACTGAGCATAAAGTACAGTACTCAGCACTTGTCGAACAAATGAAGGAGTAAAGCAAGCTCTGAAGATAATTTTGAAATATATGGGGATTTCCCCTTTCTCAAAAATGAGGAATTTCTTTTTCCATTTAATGTGTAACTGCGCTAACCCACCAAATAACCAACACTCAACCAACTCATTGCGAAAGAGCATAACCGAACTTAAAAAGATAGAAAGGGTGAAGAGAAGACAAAATCACCCTCTTGTTCTTCCTTCCTCATTTCCTTCTGTAAAATTGAGGGATTTTTTTTTTTCTATCAAATGAGAAAGAGACAAGGTTGAAGGAATGAAGAAACATTTAGAAATAGTGAAATTAAATTTCAGTTCTCTCAAAAAAATACTAGCTATGCCTCACGCTAAGTCATCTAGGACTCAAGTCTTCCGGTCTTATTCCCCCTTGGTCCTTTCTACATTTTCCAAACACAGCAATATCAACGTTCACATCATTCGTGAATTAGGAAACACTCCTAAATTCTAACAAAGATCTGAAAACCAAAGGGAGATCAACTGATAGGCACATGGTTACTGAATGAGTCAGTGCCAAGTCTCAGGAATAGAGCTTAAATCTTCTGAATGCTAGTCCAGGGTTCTACTTATCTAACTACTGTCATGTCTCCTGAAGAATTTGGTAAAAAATGAGGATGATATATTTGGCAAAGTAAATCATTGTCATTGCCAGTGCTCATATTCTATTTTTCCTTGTTTAATAGAATAATAATTTTAAATTCCTAGATATAGATGTTCTATTGGTTAGTATGTAATGCTATGTCAAAAATACCAATGCAGAAATACTTATAGAATTTATATTATCTCCCCAAATACAGGAAGCCTACATATATCAGCACCAAAGCATTTCTTAAATTATAAAATAAATCAAATAAGTATTCATTAAACATCATTATTCTCTATAAAGAAGAGGGCACACATTATTTTTTTAAAAAAACTGCTTTCTTTTTTTTAACTTGATTGGCAGGATCCTGTGTCCCCGGATGAGTTTCAACAACTATAAAGTCTAAAGCAGACTTTGTACCTTAGGTGAAAATAATAATACCGTGAAACAAAATAACAAGCAATATAATCTAAATACAGTATGATATACTTGCAAATTACGGTCTCATATCTTAGGAGAGTAAAACCCCCTGCCTCTAGGAATTTGTAGGTGAGCCTTAAAAATCTCACCCTTTTGACCTCCTTTGTCTTCTCTTTGTATAGAGAAATGGTGGCTTAGCTTTCTCTGCAGATAGGAAAGACAGCTAATACCTGGGTTTAGGTCCTTGCACTGCTACTTGCTAGGTGTGCACGAGTAGAGGAGTCATTGAACCGCCTTTAACCTCTTGCTTCTTCATCAGCAACACCGAGATAATGTTACTCCTCCCAGTAAGGTTGTTGCAAAGATTAATGACGTGTGGATAAACATGGGCTTAAATCATAGAATCTTGGAACTAAAAAGGACCTTCCCCTGGTGAATCTACCTCACCGTTTTTCAGCTAAGAAAACTGAGGCAGAGGAATGGCAAATGCTATGCCCAAGACCGTTAAGCCAGTGAGTCATACATCGGAGGCTAAAACCAAGTCTTTTGCTGGAGTGTGCTTGGTTTTATTTTATTTAAATTTGTTTTTCACTTGATAGGCATAACAGAACTGATATGCACATGGAAGGAACAAAAATTATGATAGACTGAGCTGAAAGAAGAAGTAGACTTTTTACACCAGGTAACATGACAGCAGATGAGAAAAGAGGAAGATACAGGGAAGAATATTTATTAGAGGGTTTAATAGCATGCCAAACATACAGTAAAATGCATAAAGCAGACGTGCTAACCACTACACTATGGAGCCACCCCCAATACAGTAAAATGGGAACGTCTAATTACCTAGAATAAAATGTGTTACATAGCTACAATGTCTACTAAGGGTATTTCTTAAATGTATGGGATGATCAAGAACACATTCCGTGCCTTCCTTGTTTCTAGCACTCTTCGAATTCTAGGACTCAGCAGTCCTCACAGTGAGAACCGGATCCCTGCTTTCTGCCATGTGGCTACCTGTGCTGGTGCGGGAGGAGGGAGCAGAGAAGAGGTTTAAGGGGGCGAGTTGCAGAGAGGAGGAGCTGCTGAGATGGGATGAGGAGGACCAGTGAAACCCCTCACTCGGTGCTTTCCAATCTCAGAGGTTCGACTGGATTTACAGGTCCCTCTTACAAATTGTAGATACCCTCTTAAAATGATATTTGCATCCCATAAATCACTTTAGTGATAATATTTCCACATTTCTCCTTACATCAGCGTTGACTTTTTGTAGAAAGGTAGAAGAAAGTGTAACTGAGAGCTTAAGCAACCATTAGCAATAGGCAGGCCTAGATAGGAATTGATAGTAGATGCCAAAGGGTATTAAGTGCCAGGAGGCAAAAGAATCTCATTTAAAAATATATATATTTCTCATATATATATTAATGAGAAATATATATATATCATATATATGTTAATGAGAAATTATCTATATATGTATATGTGTGTGTGTGTGTGTGTGTGTATGAATGAAATGCCAAAAACAATCTTTGGCTACTTTTTTTTTTCCTTAGTGCTATAGAGGTAACCAGTTAAAATCCAAGATGTGAGAGCATTTGAGATCTTGCTCTCTGGCATATGTCATCAGTTTAGCTCAAATAAACTCATAAAAATTCAAAATAATAAAATCCAGCATGTGATACTACCCTTGTTTTTATGCTCCAGGACTCGATGTTGAGTGCTATTTCTCCTGGTGATATTCCTGCTAGGAATAAGAACAAGTCAAACATGTAGTCTAGGAATTATCAGACACCATAATCTAAAACAAACAATGGAAAGATGGCAGAGCTGGAAACCGAGAACGAAAATTCAAGTTCCTGCTGGGATAGTGACGAATTGCACTGGTCTGTGAGTAGAGACCCCCGATACAGTCACCTGAATACATAAAGCTCTATTTTTCTCCTGTGAAAAGGAGTCTGGAAGTAGGCAGTCACAGTATAGCGTCAGGATGTCAAGGCTCAGTCTCTCTGAAATGTTCTTAGCCTTTTCCTCATGGTTCTCAAAGGGCTGCTACAGCTCTCGCCACCCATCTATTGTCTAGACAGGAGGGAGGTGGCGGCAGGAAGAAGTACTTGTGTGAGTGAAGCAAAACCTTTCCCAGAAACCCGAACAGACTTCACCTCACATCTCAATGTCCAGAACTGTGTTACAGGGCTACTGAGAAAAAGGAAGTGAAAAATTAGCTTTTTTTTTTTTTCCTTTTGCTAAATACATTGTTATTCCAAATAGAATCAGGAAGAAAGAAGGATGGATAGTAGGTACTTAACAGTCTCTTCCTAATACTCACTAAGTAATTATTGCTCTGCCTGTATCTCATTTTCTTATCTGTTGAATGGTTATCGTGAATATCTGCTCTATCTTAACTCCTTGGTGCTGCTCCCCAACCTCCAGCACTGGTTAGGAGAAAATAAATGAGGGTTTTAGCAAATCAAAAAGCTAAAAGTGGTATATAAATATAAGATAGTTTAATTAAGAAGGTAATAGGAAGGAAGTGGTTGTATGTATTTGAAGGAGACTTGACTGCATACCTTTCCACTTCTTTGGTCATCAGAGTAAAAGAAGCATAAATTTTCTAAAAGTCCATGTTGGGCATTTAAAAATACACCAATATGTAATAAAAACTTAGCCTTAAAATATACCAACCACAAATTATTCTTATAGACCATGAACTGTACGAACTCTTGCCATTTGACCAGTCATAGTGCACCCCAGGTGCGGTCTCAGCCTCTGGAAAGTTGGGTCAGATAAGTCTGTATAGGACAATAAAATACTTCTGAGAATCCCTGATGTGGATAGCTAGTTAGGAAAAAAAAAATTTTTTTGAACCAAGACGTGGGGGTAGGAGATAAATTTGAAAGTAAACCAAATGGTGTAACACTGATCTTTTTTTTTTTTGTATTCAAGATTACAAGAACTTCAGGAAAAAAACATTTATCCTTTGTTAGGCAGACAGTGTTCCATGTTGAAATGTATTCTCTGATAGAAAAATGTGTTAAAATATTTTGTTTCAAGCTATTTCTATGTAATCGGAGAATTAAAGTTAAAAATCAGAGATCAGCTAGCTAATATCTTGAAGCCATCCATACAATTACCTTCTCTTATAGATCCACATTCAGAAAGAGCCAGATAATCTATCACATAAAGATATCAGGAACAGCAGAACGCTATAGCAACAGTACTAGCTAATTGAAACACCCTGTCTCTTAAAAGCTAGGATAAATTTACAATTAATAATGTACTTATTTCATTCAAAGATTTGAGACCACTACCCAGAGGTGTTCTTTTGTTTTTAGCCTGCTGGATTGTTTTCTCCCGTTCAGTACCTATCATATGACCACGGGGCATGGTGGATACGGGTAGGGAGCAATAGGTTTCTTGCTTGTACATTATCACAACTACACCAATATTCAGTAAACAGACAAGACAGTTAAATTGGGATTGCTGGAAATAATCTGTAGCATTATGCTCAAGAAAAGATTATACCAGTTCCTTTTGGAGGATTCTGGCTGTTTGCTGTATGAAGTGCTTTCTGACCTGATGTGTAAAACCTGGAATAAGACAAGGAACCAGTGGAGCAAGGGAGATGCTTCTGGATCAAGAGAAATGGTTATCAAGCATAGAAGTCATTGGAGGAAGAGAAAATACTGATTAAAATTCCAAATACTGGCTCAATAATGAAAGATAGAGAGGATGAATGTGCGAGTGGTAAGAGATGTGGGGCAGAAACGAGAACTGGGTGACTCGAAGTGTTTGAAGTGTTTTCGACTGGAGTTTACACATACACAATTGCAAACTGACGTTTTCCAAAATCTCAACTGTTTTATAGTGATTCTTGATAGCGTTATGTGAGGATGTTAACCAACTGTGTTTTTCATTCATATGGATGGAGCATGAAATTAAGGCAAATGCAGTGTCTTCAGAAATATTCACCCTCAAATTGTGTATGCATCTCATTTTGTATTTATCTACTTATAAACTGAATTTTAAAAGGTAGAGTATCATACTGATGTGAGTCTAGATCAAGAGCACTTAGTGAACATGTAATATGTTTTCATTTTGTTCTGTTAATATTTATTTATTTAATTCATTCAACAAATAAGTACTATTGTATGACAGATGCTGCGTGCCAGCAGTAAGCTAGATCGTGTCATTAGAGATTGTAATTAGTCTACCAAGAAAGGTTTGGTTCTAATAAGAACATATAAGTGTTCAATGATTTCAACACAAATTTACTCGGCGACATATTACTGATACAGTGATTTAACCACCGCTGAAAAATCCCTTCAGTAAAGCTTTAGTCCCCTGTTCGAAAGAGATTGCTATGTCTGCTATTTATTTTAACACTTTAAATACTTATATACCCCTCATCAGGAGACAGTGCAAACAAATATGCTAAATACTTGCAGTTTGGAAACAAGTAAAATCAGAGGTTCTGGGAATATTTTAGTTCGTAGCCTAGACAAAAAGACAGAAGATATCTGTACTCATCAAGAAAATATGTTTGATACATTCCCTAAACCTAAATACAGACTGGGAAGGCAGAAGATTTCCTAGGAGATTTAGATCATGCAAATATTAAAAATGAAGGAAGATGCAACATGTTTCAATTAGACCTCCTCTTCAGATCATATTAAAAGGTTTAGGGAGAAACATAGTGTTTTTTACACATAAAGTGAAAAACAGATACTACCTTCAAGTGGTATCACAGAAGTACATACCTAGCTTTGCAATGTCATCCATTTTTGGCGTGACTGATTACATAACACTTTTTCTGTGCCTTTTATCTTTATATGGATGAATTTTCGAAAACTGCTATGGCTTCCAGTCTGAATATGTTTTTAAAGTGTTACTTTGTTTCGGAGTAGTCTTATTTTATCTAATTCCTTTTTATGTTTAGCTTTTAAGCAGTAATTTCAAGCTAAATGAAATTAAATGTCTGGAAATAGTAAAATTATGGCAGTATCACTACTCTTCTGTTACCGTATGGCTATCTTACAAGTAACTCTTCAAAAGTAATTGACTTTTGAAATATTCCTTTCAATTATTTTGCTTTGGTCCTAGTACTCTGCCAATTCTACCTTCTTATCTTACTCTCCATCTCATTAAACTTAGAGAATACATCTCTGAAACAAATATATTTAGAGTCCCATGGGAATGATGTGAGAAAATCAAGCTCAAAAGGAAAAGAAAAAAGAGCTAAGTGTAGAACAATGTTGGGCTCATTGCCTAATATATTTTTGGCCCTGATCTTATGAGCCATCACTTCCTTGTTATGAACGATGATTCTAAGTTACTCCATGCTGATGGAATTTCTTATAAGGAAGGGAATCATTTACAAGTCATGGCTTCAACTTAACAATTACAGACTCTTTATAAATCATGTGCTATGTTCATATAGTCAGTCATAAAAAATTCAGAATGTACTGTGCTGTTTTGTATTGTCCTAGGCTTTCTTCCTTAGATTCTTAGATTTCCCAAAGTATGAAGTTTAATTTGGGGATTCTTTCCAAATTTCAGAAGCCTATTTTACAAAGATAAGAAAATATTAAAGTGTCCCATCAGCTCAACTTTAGTAATCTCTTGAAGATTTACTAACTAAACCCCAGTCTTCCTATCACAACATGCCTTTATTATTGATAACACACAAAAAGGCTATATTATATAGGATTTGAATGAATTTGAATGAATGAATGACAAGCTCCTTTAGTTGTGTATTATCAATTAAGATGGTTGATTTGGAACCATTTCATATTGTGCAATTTTATTTCCTAAATTTCTGTGATGAATTATCAAAAACAAATACTCTTTGAAAGACTTGGGTGAATTGATGTAAGATTTTAAAACGGTCTTATCTGTAGGCTTTATAAGCCATGATAACCTGAAAGAGAAATTAAAACATGGAAAGGAAATCCTCCAAACACTCACAATATACTCCCTCTTAGCATCCTCCTTGATCTGTGGCCTTCACTGCACAAAAGAGGAAAGCTACAGCTGATTTATGGGAGAGCCTAAAGTGAACAAAGAACTGAAAAGCTAGATTTAGGACTTAGAAAAAAAGTCCCAGAAACTGAAATATTATTGGAGGAAAATAGATTACAAAATCAATAACAGTAATTGCTTGCATTTATTGACACTTGCCATGGGCCATTTTTCATGGTTACTCTACAAGAGATATTATTATTATACCCATTTTACAGATGAGAAAACTGAGACTTGGTCAGATGAACTCGTCTGAGGTCATACACATAGTAGATGATGCAGGTAGGAATTAAATAATAGAAATCTGACTCTAGAGCCAGCTCTTTAACATTACAATCACCATGAAACGAATGATAGTCATGCAGATTGAATAGTTACTTGAATCACAAAACATTCCTTAAGATATTCTCACTAAAAATAAAGGTGAGCTTAAATCTATTCAAGGTTTTAGAACTAACATTATTTACAGAAAGTAAGGATAATGGAAGGGGTACAAGTTAAATAATGTCATGCAACAAGCCAATGGCATACAAAAAAAAACATACAAATAAACAAAATCCAGTGGTGCCTTTGCTAGGATTTTATAGCTCCGGGTATAGGCCACATTGAGTCCAGTAACACTGGTACCACCTGGGAAATTGTTAGACGTGCAATATCTTAAGTCCTGCCCCAGACCCTACTGAATGTTAAGGTTCATTTGCACATTAGAGTGGAGAAGCACTGGTCTAGATGCCTGGAGACCCATTTGTAATATGTAGAAGTAGACCTTGTTTGGATCACAAGTCAACAAGCCAACTGCAAGAAGACGTTTTTGCCTATCAGGGAAATTGAGCATGGACTAGGTCTTGGGTTCTACAAAGAAATAAGTGCTAATTTCATTAGATATTACAATGGCACCCAATGGTTAATGATGAATGTCCAGATCTTTTTTTTTATTCTTCATTTTTTAAAGTTTAGTTAGTTTCTAGTATATAGTACATTGGTTAGCAAAATGATTCCCCCAATCACTCCCACCCTCCCCTCACCCTCCACCTAGCCAATGTATTAATGCTAATTGCATTCCCTATGCCCTGTTTCCCATCCCTGTGACCATCTATCAGCTACTAATCTGTACTTCTTTAACCCTTCACCCGATTCTCCCAGTCCCCTAAATTGCCCCTCCCCTCTGTCCGTCACCAAATTGTCCACTATATTTGTGAGTCTGTTTTTGATTAGTTTGTTCTTTTTATTCCTTAAATTCTTCATATAAGTGAAATCATAGTGTTTATCATTCTCTGACTTAAATACCTTCAAGGTTCATTACAGCAATATTTTTTCCCATTCTCTTTCTTTTCATATATAGGGGTCTTGTTTTCTTATCCTTTCATCTACTATGTCTTTTAGTTGGAGTACTAATTCTTGAGATACTTATTAATAGGAATGTAGTTGTTACCATTCTTTATTCCTGTTTTCGATACATGTTTTTTCTTCTTAAAGAAGTCCCTCCAACATTTCCTGTAATTCTGGCTTGGTGGTGATAAATTCCTTTAGTTTATTTTTGTCTGGGAAGCTCTTTATCTGTCCTTGAACTCTAAATAATAGCTTTGCTGGATAAATTATTCTTGGTTGTATATCCCAGATCTTCATCCTGTCAAAAATTTTTTGCCAGGCCCTTCTGTCCTGCATAGTCTCTCTTGAGAAATCAGCTGCCAGTCGTATGGGTGTTTTCTTATATGTAATTATTTGTTTTTCTCTTGCAGCTTTTAAAATTCTTTCTTTGTATTTAACCTTTGGCATTTTAATTATGATGTGTATTGGTGTGGGCCTCTTTGGATCCCTGATTTTTGGAATCCTCTGAGCTTCCTGGGGTTTTATGTCCATTTCTTTCACCAGGTTAGGGAAGTTTGCCATCATTATTTCTTCAAATAGCTGTTCAACATCTTGATTTTCTTCACTTACACTGATCAGATGAATATTTGGAGCCTTAATAGTATCCCATATCATCCTTAAATCATCTTTATAGTCTTGGCATCTTTTTCTTGCTATTCTGTTTGAGTGTCCTGATTGGCTTTCCTGTTCTCTAGATAGGGTACATGATCCTCTTCTATATTCACTTTGTTTATTCCTTTGTTTATTCCATTTAATATACTTCTGATCTCAGATAATGTGTTCTCCATTTCAGACTGGTTACCTCTTATAATTTCCATCTCCATTTTTATCTCTTTGTTGGAGTTCTCTACATTTCCCAAAAGTTTATTGAGCATCTTTATAACCACTGTTTTGAACTCTGCATCTGTTAGATTACTTGACTCCATTATATCTTGGTCTCTGTTCTGTTCTTTCATATGGTTCCTGCTTATTTGTCTTCCCATTTCGGCTGCCTTTCCGTATCTGTTTCTATGTACTAAGCAAAGCTCCTAAGTCTCCCGGTCTTATTGGTGTGGATTTGTGAAATAGGTGTCCAGTGGCACAGTCCTGAGGGGGGTTCAGCTGCAGGCCAAACATAGCCCAAGTCTCTACCCTTCCGGGGCCACCTGTCAGGATTCAGCAAGCAATCTACGGATACTGTGCTTATAGTTGTCTTAAAAGGCCACACCAGAAACTGAGACCAGCTGCCTCCAGGGTGAGTCTAGGCGCTGCTCAGCAGGAGCACCTGATTCGCTGAGGCTACACCTGAATGTGGCTTGGGTGGGGCCCGAGTTGGGGGAGGCGGGGTTTCAGGGAATCCTCTAGGCAGAGCGACCTCTGTTATCCAGTTTGATGATATCACAGCTATGGTGGCGCTATGTCCGACGCACTGGGAGTGGGGAGGACTCAACAGGGTACAATGGATACCACCGGCATTTCTATACTGAGTGAGTCTTGCTTTGACCCTCACTCCGACAACATCTCCTTGTAAATCCCTCGTGCCCCCTGCGCACAGCCAAACGGGCACTGGTGCTCCCAGTGGGCAGGTCCGTCACCGCAAAAATCCGCTCGCGGATGCGGCCCCTTTAAGAGGCTTCTGCCACTGCCACAGCCTCCATCTCACTCAGCTGCTGGGGACCGGGCAGCCCCATGTCCTTGCCCTATCTTATCTTTCGCCATTGCAGGGTGATTTCTTGGATTTCTCCCTAGTGGTATGGCTTATTCCTCTAGGTCCCAGGTGATTTTTCCTTGCTGCTGCTCCTTGTTTCCGTCACAACTTTGATTTGGTCACCAGAGAGATGAATAGAGCCTCTATCATCTATGCCATTTTTTTTCTCTCCTCTAGATCTTTTAAAATTTAGACATGTATACTGTAGCATGTGGGAGTGAAATAATATGTCTGGAATTCACTGTAAAATGTTTTGGCAAAGAAAATAGCAGTCAGTGATACAAATGTGGCAAAATCTTGGAAATTGTTGAATCTATTTGATCGGTCATTCTATTTGTCTGTCTACTTTTGAATGTTAGAATTTTTCATATTTTTAAGTACCAAAATAAATGACTTATGTCCTAGAAATTTTAAAAATACTAAAAGAAAGAAGTTTCTTATAGTAAAAAGAGTTACTCATTTAACAGGATGCCAGAGACTGTTTCCACAATTTTAAAAATAGGACCAATTCATTGGTCTGGGGGCAATTTTAGCTATAGTTCTCATAAAAGGCAGAGGACCTAAAAAATCTGTCAAGCTTCTTTTCTCAAAAATGATTCTATGGTAGATGTTATACTTTGTGACTACTCTGGGCCATTAATCTTAGATTTAATGCTTTAGTTGTGTTGTTTTTTTTTTTTTAAAAAAAAGAAAAAGCAGTGATATCTTTCTTCTCGCCCCATATTTCCTCTCCTCATGGAAGTCTTCACTGGCAGTTCACTCTAATGGTTAACTGATGGAATGCAGAGCTACCTACTCATCCAGATCAAACATTGAGTAGAGAGTCCTGCACTGATCTCACTCTGCTGAGAGTCTATGCTTGTAAGTGCAGACTAAAGCCTTTTGATGTTATGTGATCAATAAGAAAACCTTTGAGCTGGTATGTATTTGTCATTTAGAAAGGCATTCCTTTCAAAAGCATATAAACCCTTAATGTACTTACCCATTGCAAAGAATATAAATTTTTGTTTCTGGAAAAGGGAGCAAAAGAGAATTCCACAAGCTCTTAAAAAGAAAAACCAAGCACTTTCGTAGCTTATTAAAATGGCAGTATTTGTGGTAATATGTTTTATATTTTCTGGCTCCTTCCCATAGAAACCTGAGAATGCTTCTCCAAGACTAATAAACTCAGCCAGCATCCTTAGATGTAGACATTATAGTGTTCACAGATGAACAACCAACGCCTGACTGGTTTAGTAGGTGCCTCGTGTTTATAGAGTCAGTGGATGAGCAAGAATTTGCTTCCAGAAATCTTCCCATTTTAACCACAAGCAGTTTTTCTTATTTGGTACTATATTTGGGTCTATTGGTTTGAGTTTTATGGAATAATCCAGAGCACTTAAGATTTTCCTTTAGACATATATCAGGAGAAATAAATGAGTAATAGGAGAGCAGAGGAAATTTTGGTTCTGCCTGAATCAGAGTTGCTGACACTCAGGTGCTGCTCCTCGCACTTCTCTAATTCGGGTTATGCCCCTGAGAGGCTGTTTACAGGACGCCGCATCGTTAGATGTGTGTGAATTTTCAATTGTGTAGACACCTAACTTATTTTCTCTCTCTCCTTATTCTTTCTAATAGATACCCAGTCATCTAGACTCTTTATTACCTTCGCAAGAGCAGCCTCTACATAAAATTCTCTGTATTTCTCATTAGCCCTCAGTCAGTACAAACAATACCTGGTAGTTAGTGAAATCATGATCTTTTGGCATTCCACGAACATACTCCACACGCCCCTGAACTTCTCAGCTTGTTCTGCTACAGCACAATATATTATCGGCTAGAGAATTATAGTTAGAATAATTTGCTCTTTTTCCTAAACTCGTTGCCACTGTTAAATTATCATAAAACAGAACATTGCAAAAGAGCTAAAATGCCTTTATAACTATAGATTTGAGAGGAAGCACAATGCAAAGTTTCATGGTCCAAAAAATTAATAAATATAGCAATTTTTTTTTCTTGCTATTGTAAAAGAATAACATCAAAAGAAAGATCTTTAATACGTGTGTATGTGCATGTGTGTATATCCCAAATGCGTTCTTTCAGAGAAATAAGACGGTTAGAGGGTACTACGTAAGGACAGTTTTCCCCCAAAAAAGGGAAAATTAAGACATACATAAAAATGAACACATTAAATATTTTATTTAACTCATTATTAATAAAAGAACCAGTAAGGTTACAACCAATTCAAAGGAGAATCCAAACAGATGTATTTATAGATCAGGATTATTGAAACGAATGGGCAGATGGAGGCACGTTCTTCCCCTGTTGGTAAACAGAGTCCATTCAAAGTCTATTGGACAGAGTTTGCATAGACAAGAATGTCTCTGTTTAAACACAAGAATTATGCATTGCTATAGCTTTTACAATTTACAGAGTTATAAATTAGCTTCAAAATCAGATAATCCAGAGGACTGTACTTTTGACACTGCATAGTTTTTCATTAAAGCACAGATTTCCCATCCCCGACCCCCCAGCTTATAATGCTATATCTCTAAGTACATCATACTGTCAGTAACTCCTTAATATAGACAGAAGGAAGGCCAAACTCCTTAGGCAGACATTTACCGTTTAGCTTCAGCCTCTTTCCAACAACATTTTCTGTTATCCAACCAAGCATGCTTTAACCCTACTTTATTCAGCCAAAGTTAAATACATACTCTTAAATTTTACTAATCATTTAAATTCCCGATAAATTGTCACTTCCTCTAAGAAGCTCTGTTGTACATCATCTACTTTAAATAGGAATTACTATACCTCCCTTTGACACTCATCACCTTTCTTCTGTACTTTTCTTCTGTATTAACCATCTGCTATGATCTATAGTGGTTCTAAAACTTTAGAGTACAACAGAATCACCTGGAGGGCTGGTTAAAACACATTGCTGGGTTCCACTCATCCTCTGATTCAGTGGAGCTGAGGTTGAGCCTGAGGATTTGCATTTCTTACAAGATTTCAGATGATGCTGGTCTGAAGGCAACATTTTGAGAACCACCTGCCCAAAGGAATCATGTAAAAAAACTACAGATTGGATTAATGAGACATAGACCCAGCCCTTTAGGAATTCACAGTCTGATGGAAATGTCAAAAAGCTGGCCCTCAAAATATCAGTAAAACCACTTTTAGGTAAGATAAAACTGAGTTTATTGAGGTAGAAGAATACCATTTCACCAGAGCCTTAGTAGTGCCTTGGAGGAAGGCGGGCAGGGGGGCGTGTAATAGTTGGGATATTTAAGATTTCGAAGTTCGATTTAAGGCAGGTCTTTTAATATAACGACTTAGGGTTGAGTAAGGAAGGATCGTGATGTGGTAGTTTAGAATTCATAGAATAAGATGAGGGTTTTACAGCAAGGGGTTCAAAGAGTTCTGGTGTATAAACTTGGTTGATGCTTTCTTCCAGAGAGTTGATACGTCATGAAGGATGTTTCTGGAATGAACGAGAAAAGAGTATAGTAGTAAAGTCATATTTATGTAGATAGTCAGCCATACTAATGGTTTCAGAGACAGACACATAAACAAATAATTAGCATGGTAAGTTAGTGTAACTAAGGTAGTCATAGAGCCTTTTGGGAGCAAGTATATAAAATCTTGCAACCTCCCGGCCATCTGCCACTGCCAGGAATTCCAAGATCGTGGATGTCCTACGTAGGGTTATCTTTGGTATAGCAAAGGAAAAAGTATTATGTTTATGAAGGCATTCCCCCTTGTTTCTTTTTCTTTTTCTCTTTATACTATTAACATGCATACTTCCACATATACATCTTATAAACAATATCAAACTTTGGAGGAGTGGAAAGAATTCATATTTATTAAGGACCTACTGTATGACACATACAATACAAGTATGTGCATGTATATTTTAATTAACCGTGTATTAGATTTTTGTGATAATTATGATCACCCCTTGTTAATGCAGATAACCCTTATCGGGACTTTAAATGGACCTTTGGACAGAGCTCTTTTTATATTATCTAAAACTCATGATCTCTTCTTTTTGGTAGGGATAAGTAGTGAATATGATGATTTTAAGGCACAGTAATCCTCTATTAAAAAATAATAAGAAATAAGTATATATATATAAAATCTTGAATAGCAAGTTATCTTTGGGAATTAACTCAAGCTGTAATCGGGGGTGACATAAAATGTCATCTGTTACCTTGCAAACAATTTCTAGAAACACCCTAAAGTGAGTGTATTAAAGTTACATCTAAGAAAGACAAATTAAATCTTTTGAAATTCAAATTCAGTGCTAAGCTCAGATTCTTGAAAAATAGTAAATGTTTGTACCAAGTACACCCTATGCTTTTTACAGGTTCCAAAATCAAATTAGAAAATATACACATTATAAAGTAAATTTACTTAGATTTATTTATGACAAGTTAATATGCACGTTCTATAAAATAACTGAGGTAGAATTCATTTCAGTGCATCATTTACTAAAGTTTTGAGATAACATCTGCAAGGTAGTTATCAGATACTTGCCATCATGCTAATGGCATTCATAACATATAGATTTGCTAGCTAAAGAAGCATCGTCCTTTTAGCAAGAAACAATTTTGCACGCAACTATATTTGCCATATGGGTTTTTATCACACCTTCTTAGTCCCAGATTTCTCTGTGCTAATTGCAGCTAAGTCAAATTGGTACAAAGAGGACTTCAGAGAGTAGTAGGGTGTCTTGTCCTAATTTGAAGCTGTAAATGAAAGTGGGGCTGAAAGAGAAAGCACAGAAAGATATGTCAGGAAGTGGCGTGAAAATAAGGCTTTCTGAAGACAATGAAATAAGACAGACTATAAAAGTTGCCAGAGGCATGATGTGGTTATGGGAGTGCTTAATCTCTCTCAACATCTACTAGATCTGGGTTTCTCTACCTGGGCACTAGACAATTCTTTGTTGTGGGGACTGTCCTGAGCATCATAGGATCTTAAGCAGAATCCTTGGCCTCAAGCTACTAGATGCCAAACTCCACACCCTCAGTGTGATAATGATAATGTCTAAATATTCCGAGAGAAGATCTGCCGGATTAGCAAGTAAAAATAGGTAGCCTAAGTAAGTGTGAATTACTGATAAGCAGCAAATAGATTTTTGGTATAAGTACATCCTGTGTAATGTTTGGTACAGACTTATACTAAAAATTTGTTGTTTATCTGACATTCCAATTTAACTGGGAGTTCTATATTTTATCTAGTAACCCTACTAGGAGGCAAAATTGCCCATAATTGAAAACTGCTGTGCTATTGGTGTCAGTAAATTAAGAGCAAACACCCAGCATACCCTTGACTGACCTGTTTGGCAGTGTTGCTTTCCTTAAGAGCCCAGTAACCTTTTTCCCAAAGGACGGCTCATTAACCTCCCTCACAGGGTGAATGTGAGGTCTAAAGGAAATAACGAATGGAAAACTCTTAGTATGATCCCAGGTGTAGTAAACAGTTGGTATGTTTATTACTGTCTAGCGGTCCCTCACAAGATGCTGTCATAATATCTACTGGTCTCTCAGCTTAATTTTCACTAACAAAGACTGTATTAAGGAAACAACAGGACCCATGCAGTGATGCTCAGTCTTGGCTGCACATTGAAATCACCTGGGGGGTGTCCTCCCTGATGTCCATATCCTTCCTCTGAGAGATCTGGATTTCAGTGATCTGGAGTGTGTGGCCTGAGCAGTAGGATTTTCAAAAGCTCCACAGAAGTTCTGAAATGTATAGCAAAGCTGAGAACCCCTCTTTGAGAGAAAAGTATAGAATAATCGGTACTCCTGAATAATGAAGAGAGGGAGTGAGCGTGACTTAATTACATCTGATGCTTGGATTGTACACAAGTGGGTTGGAATCAAAATTAGAGAAAAGATGTACATGATTCATTTATTCATTCAACAAATGTCATATCTGAATGTCTACTTTGTACCAGGTCATGTTCTAAGCAGTGAAGGGAGTCCCTGTCCTTGTTGAATGCTAGTAGAGAGAGACAGACGATAAATAAGACATTTTAATCTAATTTCAAAGACTAGAACAAAGTCACAAATAGTCTTAATGAGAAAGCAAAATGGGGAGAAACCAGCCTGACTTGACAAGATATTTTCTGACCTTAGCTCTTAGAAGTGGGAAGGACATATTCTAAGGACAAGTAGAAGGATGGCATAAAACTAAAAAGTGTCAAAACGGCCAAAACACAGGGTGGGATTTTAGAAACACTAAAAAAACTAGCTAACTACAGCAGGACCATTCAGTGAAAAAGGAAGTCGTAGCAAAAAGGAGAACAAGAAGGAAGTGTAAGGCTGTCTTTTTTGAGAAAGATATGCCGTGTTTAACAGATTGCTAAAAGGCAGAACACCTATTTTGCTTTATTTTTCTCAAGAATGAGCTACTAGAAAATACACAACAAAAACTGCGAAGTGGAAATTCATAGGCTAAAATAGGTGATGATATACTGTACATGGATTATTAACCTCTTGGTTCAGAAAACTGGGCTATCAATAAATTTTCATATGTGATCACAGAAACTTTGGTAGTAATATTATAGAAGTGATAGTGTATTTGTGAAAATTACACTCGTTTTTATAACAAACAAACCTCAAAATATATATAATGGCTTAAATGCAATCAGAGTTTATTTCTTGTTCAAGTCTGAAATTAATGTTCCTGATTAGTGGGTGGCTGTCCTCTAAGGGTGGTTCAGGGACCCAGGTTCCTTCTATCTTGTGGCTCTGTCATCTTTAATGAATGGCTTCTCAGGTCTCCATGCTCATCTACTTTTAGACTGTGGAGAAAAAGACCATGGAGAGTCACCAGTGGGATGCACATGTGGGCTCAGCCTGGAAGCAGCACACATCACTTTTATAACCCTCCACTGGCTAAAACTCAAGTCTCTTGGACACCCCCACAGAAAAAAAAGCAGAGAAATGTAGCAGGCCCACGAAAATGGTAATCAAGTTTGGTGACAGCTAACTAGTGTCTACCCAGATAATAAGACATCTACCAGAAAACCGTAGTTAGATGAATAATTCAAATTTCAAAAACGGGGTTGAAATGGAGTTGAAGGATATAGAAACAACACAGGCTTGAAACCACTTAGGAGGAAAAAAGCAGTGATGACTTGCAGTCTGTACCTCCTCTTCTCCTGCATATTAGAAAGGCATTTAACAAATACATGGCATCGTTGATAAATGAGAACTGGGTGATGGTATCATTTAGTGGGTTCATATTTCTTCTGATAACTGTGTCCAGTGAGTGGTAATCACTGTTAACCATGAAGGCAGTCTCTTGTGCTATGCCATGTGACTTTCCTTGCTCATGTCTCAAAATTATTATGAAAAACTTGATTAGAAACAAATTTGTGATTAGAAACAAATTTGTGGCTGACTTAGTGAAAGAAATACTGAATGCTATTGCACATGAAGGAATCAAGAGTAGTTTCAAAAGGATCTCAACAATCTAGAATATAGGTCAGCTGAATTTTTCTGAAAACAGCAAGAGAGTATTTTAGACTTTTGAGTCATAAGGTCCCTGTCACAACTAGTCCTCTCTGCTGTTGTATCCCCAAAGCAGCCATAGACAATACATAAATGAACTGGTGTGGCGACCCATGGGCCATACTTTGCTGAACACTGATCTAGAAGTACAGGCTGAAATCTGAAGGTGATAAATCTAAGGTTGTTCATTTAAGGCCAAAGAACAACAGGCCTACCACGTTACATATATGGTATCCTTTCTAATCATAACAGAGCTATAAAAAGGCATTTTTTTGTTCTTATTTCATGTATGGGGAAGCTTAACCTCAAAAATAAATAGTTTGACCTGGCTTTCACATCTGGATAATACTTTATGAGACATCATGCCACTTCATAACATGTTTGGGCAAATTGAGAGTCACAATTAATTGCTCAGGTCAAAGATGGAGCACTTCTTGTGGTGGCCCTGGGTTCTTCCAGCTCTATTCTTATCCAAGTGTGTGACCTTGAGAAACTTGCTTGACTTCTCTGGGCCTTGGCTAACAAAGCAGTAAAAATAAGAGGCTCAACTAGATGAACACCAAGGCCCTCCTCTCAGGTCCAATAGGGTTATTATTAAAACGTTAAGGGCATCATGCGAAAGAGAACTGAGATTTTTTTGTGCGTGTGACTCTAAAAGCAATTCTTTTTAAACTGTTCTAATGTAGTTTTACACAAAACCAATATATATAAATATAAAAATGGTATTTTATGAGTACGCGTGTTTTATAAGTTCAAATTTATAATGTTTTATAATTATAAAGCCATTTATCAAAAGACAGGCTGATACACATGAAACTGAATTTTTAAACTGAGAGCGATAGATGATGATGGATTCAGCATTCTACTCATTGTTATTTGCTTACTGGCTTTTGGTTGTGTAATGAAAATCTTTATTCACGTACGTAGTTTGATAAAAAAATTAATAGTTTTGCAATCTCAGAAAACTCCTCAGAATATAGAAATGGCAAGAGGGGCCTGAAAAACAAAAATGTGTTAACTTGACAACATAAATCAATATATTAATTTGGCATACGTGATAAAAATAAATTAAGCATTTGCAAAAATCTTGTATCAGGGTTGGCTACGTTTATGCTATGGTGCTAAATGAACCCCCAAACCTCCATGGCTTGCTATAATAAATATTTATTGATTTATTTCTTGCTCATATTACATGTCCAATTCAGGTTGAGGTTGGGACAAGGGGCTCTGACCCCTGTAGTTTGTCAGGAATCTAGGTTGTTGGAGATGGCCCCACCATCTTGTAGCTAGGTAGCATTCATTGGTTGCTGAGGCAGAGACAGAGGCATCTGGAGTACAAAACAGAGGCTATTCTTTACATGAGTGTAAAAGCACATACGTCACTTCTGCTTAATGTGGTCCTAGTCTCATGGCCCTATCTCAGAAGTTAATGTGTGATTCATATCTATGGGAGGACTATGAAGAAGCAGGTCTCAAACATGTTTCATAATCAGAAAATGCAGGTTCCCGAGACCTACCCTACAACCTTGGAATCAGGATCTCTGGGGTATAGCTGGGAAATGTGCATTTTAAAAAGTGTTACACAACTGATTCTCATTATCAATAATAAACTACTGCTATGAACCAAGAGTGTTTACAAAGTAGAAGTAAAGCAACAGTTAACTCTGCGGATTTAAGATTACCCGGGCTGCAGTGTCAGAGATGAATTAAAGAGGGAAGAAACTAGAAGCAGGGAGGTTTCATGTCACACAACATGTAGTTGAATGAGCAAACAAAAGCGCATGCCCTCATATCTCATACAATGCATTAGCAGGACCAGCTCAATATGAGCACCGAACAATGTTGTTGTAAATGTCTCTGTATATTTTAAGAATCTTCCCCCAACCCCTTCCTTCTTCAACTCCCAGAAAACCAGTAAGGTAGGTACAGAGTGACTGCTGCCAACCAGTCCTGTTCACTTTATTCAATAAATGTTCTGCATGTCCATGGCTGCCCATGGTGTTGACTGGAGAGCCAGCTCAGCACCAGCAGGAGTCCCTGGATAGGCAGTGGAGAATGGTAGGTGGGCGTGACCTGCTTTCATCTTGAGAGATTGCTGAAGATGGTCAAACTTTTCCTCATGCCTGACAGGGCAGCTCAGAATCTGATTATATTGCTGTGTCTTCTGCCTCTGGGAAGACCAATAGTTAAGCGTAGATCTGCATGCACTGGGAGAAAATGACCAGTGCATGATTCTTTTGTAAAATAAACCTGTCTGGTCAGTGCTGAATCACTTAAGGAATGACCATCCAGGTTTTAGTTTCTCCTCCCACATCTGCCTCTATTTTGGCTGATTCACCTGGCACTATTAGCATCTCTCCCAAATGGTGTTTGGGATGCGGAGGTGGGGAGTCAGGGAACCCCCATACACTTTGGGAAGAGGACTGGGTTCTCTTCCTTTCAAATATTATGCTCAGCACTTATCAGTTTGCTGTTCATGTACCATGGCTGAAATAAGTGGAATATTGATAAGAACCTGGCATTGCTGCCCAGCAGTGCCTCTCAGAAATGTGTGATACATTCTCTTTTTATTGCCATGCTTCATTTTGTCTTGACAGAGCCCAGGATTCAGTCCCCACCCCCTCACCAACAGGAGCAAAACAAAAACAAAAACCACCTAATTACCAGCTATAGATTGAAGCTGGACTGAGGTTTCTCCCAAATTATTTTGCTCTTTCTTTTCCTTTTTGCATTTACATTTTTCTGGTATAATTAAAAAAAAACACAAAGCAAAGATAGAGAAATTATTTCTAATATATTCTACCTCAAAACTTCTTCAAAAATACAACTTAATATTATATAACTTTAAAATATTTAATATTAATACCTAAAATTAATATCGTAAAATAAAGCATTGAATATATAAAGATTGTGTAGATTAAGAACATGAAATATCAATAATATAAATAAGAAGTAGTAGCAACATGTAAGGACCTAATATAAAAGTTAAGAGAGAAGGGAGCCAAGATTAGAGAGGAAGAGTCCAGAAAGATAGAGATAAGGTAGGCATACAGTCCTGCATGTAGAAACGCACACTCTACTACAACCCCACACAGAATATAGGCGGTATAAAGAGAAGAAACTTGCAGTAGAAAGAAATCTATAGCAGAAGGGGAATGTAAATGTTCGTCTTCATAACGTAATACTCCTCTTTGGAGATTTTGATTAGTTAGTGGTCCTGAAGACTTTTAAAGCCTTGTTAAGTTTTCACAACTTTGGGCATAAATGGTGCTTGTTCAGTGAACTAAGTAAAACTATCCAAAGTCAGAAGCTTCCACATCCCATGTACGGAGTATTTGGGGCTGTAATTATATAACTGTAATTATAATCTTTGATAAAATATAAAAGGAGTCCTGAAATAATTCTATGGTAACTTGATGTGAGTTACTGTGACCTACATTTTTATTATAATTCTCAGTGATTGTATTCTTGGGTCCGTGCTCGACTACCTATATATGTTATTTCTGACAAGTGTGGTAGTTAACACTTTTTAGACACTTTCAAATTGAGAAAAAGTTACTTGGTTTTTAGTAGGGTTTATAATGATTATATCCAGGGTTGGCATCTACTAGAGGGGAATTTGATTTTAATCGATATTAAGCTTTTCCCATTCTATTGAAAGGCCATATTAAATCTTTATCATATACTCTTCAGTGTTGTGATCATGGTTATGTCCAAAGAACAACCTATACTCATTCTCTCTGTGACAGTTTTGTCACAGGGGAGAGTTCCACCTGATAAGGAATTTGAATGCTAGCCTAACTCTTTTAGTCGGGGCGGGGGGGCGGGGGGAGGCACTAGGGCTTTGAATAAAGATAAGCTTAACTGATTTGGCTATCTACCAACTTAGGCTTTAGGTTCACCAAGAGATCCAGATGTACTAAGGGAATAACAGATTCATTCGTCTGTTTCTTAACGTTTACAAAACCACTTTGCTTAGTGTCAGTTCACTTTATTGATTCCATCAGTGATTCTGCTTATCACATCAGAAATTTGAGTGCTGACATTTTTATCCTATAAAATAGTTTCCAGATAGATATCACATGATTTTCATGAAGTGACAAACTTGTCCATGAGAAATGAGGCAAGATAAAGATTTTCCCCAACAAAAGCAGAGGGAGTTCATCACCACTAGATCTACTTTACCAAAAAAAAAAAAAAAAAATGCTAAAGGGAGTTCTTCAAGCTGCAATGGAAAGATGTTTGAATAGTAATCTAGAAACATATGAAGAATATAAAACACACTGGCAAAGGCAATTATATAGTCAAATTCAGAATACTCTATGATAGTGTGTTAATCACTTAACTCTAGTAGAAAAGTTAAAGGAGAAAAGTATTAAAAATAATGTTACAATAATTTGTTAGTGGATACACAATGTAAAAAGGTAGATTGTGATAACAAAAACATAAAATGGGCAGGAGTAGAAGGGTAGAGTATATACCATTGAAATTAAGTTAGCAACTTAAAATAGACATGTTTTATGTTAAACTCATGGTAACTAGAAAGCAAAAACCTACAGAAGATACCCAAAAGATAAAAAGAAAGTAATCAAAGCATGCCATTATGGAAAATAATCAATTTACAAACAAAGTCAGGAAGAGAAGAAGAAATGAATGAAAAAACTACATAACAGCCAAAAAATAATAGGCTGGCACCAGCAAGTCTTTACTTATCAAGTCTTTACCTATTACTTTAAATGAAAATGGATTAAATTCTCAAATCGAAAGGCACAGAGTGGCTGAATGGATTTTTAAAAAGACCCAACTATATGCTGCCCATAGGACACTCAATTCAGCTTTAAGGACACACAGGCTAAAAGTGAAGGAATGGAAAAAGACATGCCACGCACGTGGAAACCAGAAGAGAACAAGGGTAGCTGCACTTAGAGCAGATGAAATATACTTTAAGTCAAAAACTGTAATAAAAGACAAAGAAAGTCATTATAAAATGGTAAAAGTGATAATCCACCAAGAAAATACAACATTTATAAATATAGATGCACCCAACAGCAAAGCACCTAAATAAGTTAAGAAAACACTAACATCTGAAGGGAGAAATAGACAGTGTATGTTAATAGTCGGGGACTTCAACACCACTTTCAACAATGAGTGGATCATGACAAAATCTTTCAATACATTGAGTATAGAAGGAATGTACCTCAACATAATAATGTTATCTTACTGTCATACATATGGCATATATATATGGCAAGCCATCACAGTCAGTGATGAAAGGTTGAAAGTTTTTACTTTAAGATCAAGAAGAAGACAAGGGTGCCCACTGTCACGATTCCTATTCAACATAGTACTGGAAGTTCTAGACAGAGTATTTAGGCAAGACAAAGAAATAAAAGGCATCCAAATTGAAAGAAGTAAAATTATCTCTATTTGAAGATGATATGATCTTATACATAGACAATCCTGAAGACTCCATGAAAGGGCTGTTAGAACTAATAAACGAATTTCATAAAGTTGCAGGATACAAATCAAATTAGAAAATTTCTTGAATTCACATACACTAACAATGAACTATCTAAAAAATAAATAAAGAAAACAATTCCATTTACGATAACATCAAAAAGAATAAAATATTAGGAATAAATTTAACCAAGGAGGTGAAAGAAATGATATTAATATTAATAAGATATTAATGAGTTATAAGAAGACATAAATAAATGGAAAGGTGTCTTGTGTTTATGGCTTGGAAGAATTGATATTGTTAATATGTACGAACTACCCAAAGTATTCTACATATTCAATGCAATTCCTATCAAATTTCCAATGGCATTTTTCACAGAAATAGAATGAACAGTCCTAAAATTAATGTGGAACTGCAAAAAACCTAAAATAGCCAAAGCAAGCTTGAGAAAGAACACATCCTGATTTCAAACTATATTACAAAGCTATAGTAATCAAAACAGTATAGTACTGGCATAAAAATAGACAAACCAATGGAACAGAATCGAGAGTGCAGAAATAAACCATGTGTATACTGTCAACTAATTTTTGACAAGGGAGCCAAGAATAGTCAATGGGGAAGGGACAATCTCTTTAATAAATGGTGTTGGGAAAACTAGATATTAATATGCAAAAGAATGAAATTGTACCCTAACTTACACCATACCCAAAAATTAACTCAAGATGAATGAAAGGCTCAAATGTGAGACTTGAAACCATAAAACTTTTACAAGAAAACATAGGGAAAAAGCTCCGTGATGTTGGTCTTCGCAATTTTTTTTTTTTTAATAAAGAAAAAAAGCACCGGAAAAAAGCACAAGTGACAAGCAAAAATAAACCAGTAGGACTATATCAAATTAAAAGCTTCTCTACAGCAAAGAAATAGTCAACAAAATGAAAAATCAACATAAGGAACAGGAGAAAATATTTGCAAACTATTTATCTGATAAGTAGTTAATGTCTAAAATAAATAAGGAACTCATAAAACTTAGTAGCAAAAAAAAAATCCAATTTAAAAATGTGCGGAGGGCCTGAGTATACATTTTCCCAAAGATAACATACGAATGCCCAACAGATACATGAGAAGATCTCAACATCATTAATCATCAGATCAAAACCACAATAAGATGGCATCTCTTAGAATGACCATTATCAAAAATACAATGGATAACAAGTGTTGGAGAAGATGTGGAGAAAAGAGAACCCTGGACCACTGGTGAAAACAGTATGGAATTCCTCAAAAAATTAAAACTACAACTATAATGTGATACAGCAATTCCACTTTTGGGTATATCCAAAGGAAATGAAATCGTATCTTGAAGAGATATCTGCACCCACATGTTCACTGCAGCATTATTCACAATAGCCAAGGCATGGAAACAACCTAAATGTCCATTACTAGATGATTGGATAAAACACACACACACACACACACACACACACACGAGGAATATTATTCAGCCATATAAAAGAAGTAAATTTTACCATTTGCAACAACATGGATGGACCGTAAGGGGATTATGCTAAGTGAGATAGACAAAGAAAGACATACTGTATGATCTTAACATAAGTGTGGAATCTTTAAAAAAGCTGAACTCTTGGAAACAGGAGAATAGTGGTTGTGAGGGTCTGGGGTTTGGGGGAAATGGTGAGATATTGCTTCCAATTTTAAAATGAATAAATTCTGAGGATCTTTCATTGTCAATAGTGTATTACATGCTTGCAAGTTGCTGAGAGTAAATCTTAAATGTTCTCACCACATACACTCAAAAAGGTAATTATGTGAGTTTATGGAGGTTTTAACTCACCTAGTTGTGGTAATCATTTTGCGACATATACCTGTCTTGAATCATATTGTATACTTTAAACTTGCACTATGTTATTTGAAAAAAAGAAAACAACAACAACAACAACAATTCCACTCCTAGGTATATACTACAGGAAAATGAAAACTTATATCCACAAAAAAATTGTACATGGATGTTCATAGCAACATTATTTCTAATAGCCAAAAAGTGGGACCAATCTAAATGTTCCTCAACTTATGACTGGATAAAATGTGATATATCCATACAATGGGATATTATTTGGCAATAAAAAGGAATGAAGTACTAATACATGCTACAATATGAATGAGTTAGAAACGTTCAGCTAAGTGAAAGAAGCCAGACACTAAAGACCAGATGTTGTATGATTCCATTTATATGAAAAGTCTATTTAAGGCGGATCCATATGAACAGAAAGTAGATTATTGATTGCCTACACCTGGGAGTGGGAATGGGTAAGAACTTTTTGCGGGGTTGATAGAAATTTTCAGAAATTAGATTTTGATAATGCTTCAACAACTGTGTAAGTAGACTAACAACCATTGAATTGCATAATTTTAATAGGTGAAATATATGGTTTGTAGATCCATAATGAGGCAGAGAATTGCTGAAGGAGGCAGGCATGGAATATAAGGAAACTCTTTTTTTCAAGATGGGAGAGATTTGTGTAGATGATATAGGTAGGATAAGGGGGAAAAAACCAGAATGGAGAGAAAAATAATATGCCGAAGAGGAATAATAAAGCTAGCAAGGCATAGACAACATCTATAAGGCTCAGATCAGAATTAATTTTGGAGGAGAGCAAACTTCCTTCTTTCTGGGGCAAAATATGGAAATGAACTCATAGATTGATGAGAAAAAAGGAAGAAAAGTGAGACTATTCGTATCTAAGGGCCTATGATTTTCTGAGTCACATAGAAGGAGAAGTAACATGTTCGATGAATTTGGTAACTTCAGAATGGTGACGGTTCAGACAACAAATGTAGAGTAAGAAAGAAAGCTGATTTTATGAGTAAAAGGCTTTCGAAGCCATTAGGGCTTAGCTAAGTGTAAATCAAAAATTGTAAAGCATTTAATCATCAAGGTTACATACATATTTTTTTCTGCCAGCATCTTTAGCTTTCCATGAAATAGAAGCAGAAAAAGTTTGATGGATTAACTGCCTGTAAAACTGTATTTGAACTGGGTAGAGCACAGGTTCCTGCTAAGGTTGGATGTAAAAGCACTGATTTATTCAGATATAAACCACTCAAACACTTTGGAATATGGTTATCACAAGCTTACTGACAAATTTCAAGATGAAAATATAGCTTAGAAAAAGCATTTCAATTCATTAATCAAGATTAGACTTAAGTCATTGAAATTGGGTGTTAAAGCTTACTGAGCCTCTCTGGCATCTTAGAAGTGATGGTAAGCATGATAATGGTCCTTATCAAAGGGAAATCTCAAAAAAACCAAGTGCCACTTACCGTCTGGAGTAGTGCTTTCTCATGCAGCACATCTGAATACATGGATGATTGCTGGGTATGCATATTTCTGGGTCCTTTCTCACAACCACTGTGAATTACACTCTAGAGTACAGCCCAAACATTCTATATTTTTAACGAAGTATAAATGTGATGTTGATGTTAGGATGGTGACATTTGTCTAACCTGGTAAGAATTTAAGCTGAAAATGGCGATGGTGGGAAAAAGATCAAACAATTTTTTTTAAAAAGGGGTATAGTCTTTAATGATATGGCAAAAAGCTTAAGTTCCAGAAAGATTGGATTCCATTATTTGGTATGATTATTTAAGTAAGTCAAACCTTTTCCTCAAATACATTAATTGGTAATTCCAAGTTAAGTGGGTGTTTTTATATAATGCGTGGGAAAGAGCGCCATACACATGTGAAAGAAAGATAATAACCAGATCTCACTGGATAGTAAATGTCTGTCAAAAGTTATTGCTCTTTCTCTGCCTAAAGGAGGATAAGGTTGTACACTAAAGCCCTTAATTACCTTGCCTTACAGGACCAGATTCAGGGAATGTCAAATTCTTATCATCTGTTCACAATGCCAAAACGACTTGAAACGCGACTATTAATGCTTTATTTTACAAAACTGGTCTCCTAATCCCTTCTAAACAGCATTTTATCTGGATCGGTTTTATTTTAACGACGACTGCAATTTTACCTTAAAATTAACCTTCCCGTCTTCCTCCTCTCCACTCCGCCCCTCAAAATTACAAGCTCCAAAAGTTTCACGTGGATTATGCGCCTCCTGCTAATACAAACACATACACCCCCACACAGAAACTTCTGACACTGCCCATCGAGGCCCCCAAATGCTTCAACAAAGCCTCTCCTGGGGTCTTTTCACTTCCAGCTTCCCCCCCAGGGCCAAGGCTCGGCCTCTACTGCGTTCCCCAGCAGTCCTGAAAGTCCGGTTGGTTCCGACGGGGCGGGGCGGGCCTGCTCCATTGGAGGCTGGCGGGGGTGAGCGAGTAGGACCCGTCCACCTTGCCTAAAAGCCGCCAAGTATTCGACCCTGTACCTGTTCTAGCAAGAATGTACCTACTTCACTAGCTAAGTTTTGCCTCGATTGGACTTTGGCAGCGACAAGAAAAACTTTTCAAAACTTTTGTCCAGCTTTTGCTCCCCCGCGCGTCCTTTCCTGATGGTTCGCCCCGGAGCCACGCCGGGGACGCCCTGTCCCCCTCCTTGCCTCCTGAGAGGCGCGCGGAGCCCCCGCCCCCGTGTCGGGTTGGACCGGCCCACGGGCGCGCACGGAGTGGCCGCTGCCGCGGAAACCGTCGGCCGAGGAGGCCCCTGCCCCGCGGCAGCATGGACTACCTGACCACATTCACGGGGAAGAGCGGGCGCCTTCTACGGGGCACGGCCAACCGCCTCTGGGGGCTCGGGGGTGGCGGCGAAGCCCGCCAGGTGTGCTTCGAGGATTACCTGAGGGAGCCCGCCCAGGGGGACCCCGGGTGCGGGTCCCCACGCCACCGGCACCCAGCGCCGTCCAACCCCGAGGGACCTGGTGAGCCCAGCCTGCCTTGACCTCCCGCGCGGTCGGCCCGGGCTGAGGGCTGTGGGCGGGGAGGCGGATGTCTGGTTTGGGGTGCGTGGCCCGGGGAGGCGCCAGTGGAGAGCTGGGTGGGCAGAGGTCGCGCGGCCGGATGGTAGGTGCGCGTGGGCCAGACTGGCGGCAGGGCGGGGGTGACACGGGAGGACTCATTCTGCTCTGGGGACGGGAAACTTTCTGCTGTTGGTGTCGCAGCTCTTCCTGCTCTGCTCTTCCTGCTTTCTTCACCCACACTTGACTTTCTTAACCCCGCTAAGTATTTCAAGGGTACGATCCATTCGTTTTTCCCTCCGACCAGGAGGTGAATATTGAACCAATTATGACGCCTGTCTTTTTCGTCTTTGAGATCCTTAAGAACACCGTGCCTAGTTTAGTTTGGGTGTGGATCAGTGTTTTTGATATTTGCCAACTGTTAGGATTCACTTCAGCACTTAATACTACTTTGGGGAAAAAAAAATGTTTAGCTTAACCTGAAGCTTAGCTGATTTTTGTATCATGTGTTTTGAAAGGCTGCATGTTGTTTTGAGGTGGCAGAACCTAGAAACTTTTTCTCAATTACATTTATACTGACCGCTATGTTAGTTTTCTTTCATCGTAGTGACTTTGTACCTTTTTTTTTTTTTTTAAATCTGTCATGGTATGATATTGCTGTTATGGAATTTTTAAAAGTACTTGCTGAAGAGGTATTAGCATAATGCATATGCTAAATTCTCCAATGCCATTGGCTTTCTCTAAGTTGATAAGAAGCATTCTATTTTTGCTTCATTCGTTTACTTGTTTTAATATGCATTTTAGTATTATGAGTAATTATGTGAGCATTAAAGAGTCAAGAAAATAGAGACAAGCATAAAGAATATAAACTCCATAACCTCACATCCTGCCATTCTTTTTAAAGCAGTGAAAGAGTGAGGACATCTATTGATCTGTGAGTGGGTGTGTAACTTAAGCTTTGCAGAAACTTGAATGTTAAAATCTAATTTTAGCATGACCCCTTTTAATAATTTTCTTCACAATAAAATATCCTGTCTTTACACTTCCTGTTTATGGGATTAGAAAATGAAAAAGGGGGATACATTTTTTTGTGCTTTAAAGGACATTAACCAGATACAGAATCCTCTTAAAGGTGAGACCAGGGATGAAGGCTGGAACTTTAAATTATTTGAATAAAGGATTTTTTAATACATCATTAGTTGCTTATTGAAAACAATATATAACCAGCCTCTAGATAGAGAATTCAAAAGTATGTGGTATAACCAGGTAGAAATATGATCTACTTTAATAAATATGCCCAAACATATACATCCACTTCATTCAGAAACATTTGTTGAGCACACTGCTATAACTGACACTCTTGTTTTGAGCTGCAGCTTCAAAGTACTTTACCAATTCCTCTTCTGTTGAAGCTGCCTTATGAACTCATGGCACATAATTTTTTAATTAAATTTATCAGGTCAACATTGATTAATATAAGTTTTAGGTGTACAATTGTATAATACGATATGTGCTCAACACTCAAAGTCTAGTCTCCTTTGACCCCCTTTAAAATATTCATTGTGTCCCCAAATCTTGACACAAGTTAGAGAGTACTTGTGATGTCACAGTTATGTGGGCAGGTACATACTAGCACTAACTGGCTGAAATAATTTGTACAAGTAATTAATCTCTTTTGGCCTATGTTTTCCTGTTTGTAAATGAGGTTGATTGGATGATTTCAAAGGTTCTCAATTCTAGAGTTTCTTTCATTTGGAACAAAACCAGTGAAAATAATGGATGATAAAGCCAGAAAATAGCATTTGGAGCTATAAATGTTGTAGGTCTATAAAGCTATGCCTACAAATTCTGAAAGCAGTTTAATAAGTGTCCCAGCAATAATTTGATCACCCCCCCTACCATTCATAGAATAAATACAGCCTCCTAAATTGGCTCCTTTGAGAGGCAGCATGTATATATATACACATGAAAAATAAATGGTTATTAATTTCCAGTCAGCTTTTCCTTAAAATGAGAACTCTGTTCTTTGCAGCTGCCTACTAAATGGGTTTTAGCTATAGGGTTTTTCTTTACATTTGTGTCCCTCAGAGTAACTACCTATCAGTCTGTTTTTAAAGGATGTATTGTGCGCTTTCTGCTTGTGACTACCCTTACTTGAGATTTTTATAACATCTGCTTACGTTCCTATTGTCTGTCACTCTTCCTTCAATTCTTTAAAATGTCCTGTGTATTGTAGTGGTATTTTTTGTTATTACTGATCTTGCCCTTCACCATTTCATGTTCAGTAATGATGTTGATAAAGTAGTTTCACCATTGACAGGTTAAAGACGAACCAGGTAAAATTTGGATGAGATGCTTCTGATTTTACTGTTTCTATAACCAAACTCCTTATTTTGGACTGTTGGTGTTATGCCTTTTTATGCCTCTCCAAGGTGGCTTCTTTTGCTATTACCAGCTTTTAGCATTTGCTGACTCCAACATTATAGTCCTTTCGGGAAAAATGTAGTTGAGACTTAGACATATTAAAGAGTTTATCTAGTTAATAACAATTAAGGAAAAAAAAATCTTGTGATGCAATTCTTGTTCCTGCTTAAAGTGTAAATTATGATTTGATTCAAAAAAAATTTATTTGGACCTTGATTATATTTTTTGTTTGGAAGCATGACCACAAGCCTACATTATATAGCCTTTAAAATTATTCACCTCACTAGATAATATGGTAATAAATAAGTGCAAATAAATAGATTTAACAAGTTTAGATTCTCAACTTACTATAATATAGTTTTATCATAAACTGGCCTGTTATGTCAACACTGTTTTCCCACTTGGTAACAGGATACTTTAAACATATCTCAGTCCTATTTAAATTTTATTTTTATTTACTTTCAGCAGTTAAAACAGTATCTTTCAGGGGAAATAGTAACAAAAATAATAGCTGCTAAGCACATTCTATGTGGGGCAGGCACTAGCAAATATTTTTATTTAATCCTAATAACAAGTCTGTTAGATAGGTACCATTAATTATCCCATTTTCCTGATGAAGAAACTGAGCCTGATAAGAAATGGATTGCAGAATCCATTTGGGTGTTATCTTCATTTTTCTGAGAGTTATGACCCTGCCATACAGGAAAGATGTGAGAAGAAAGCAGAATTTTATCATGTAAGATGTTAAAGTTAAAACAAGTTAGGTAAAGGGTAGGATGGATTGTCATTGAAATTTCTTTAGAGTTAGAAAGATTAAAATGACTGAGCTGAAAATGCAAAATCCAATTACAGTGTTCAAACAGATATATTTTAAGTTAGAAATCACAGATGCACATGATCTGGAAGAGTTATAATTGTTTATCTTGAACCCAGGAATGACCAGATGCCTCTAAAACAGAGGTCCCCAACCTTTTCGGCACCAGGGACCGGTGCTCCTATGAGAATCTAATGCCTGATGATCCAAAGTGGAGCTGAGGCGGTGATGCTAGCGCTGGGGAGCAGCTGCAAATACAGATGAATCTTCTCTTGTTGGTCCATGCGCTCATCTGCTGTGCGGCCCAGTTCCTAACTGGCCACGGACCGGTACAGGTTCATGGCCTGGAGATTGGGGACCCCTGCTCTAAAGGATTTGGAGTGCTAATTGTTGCAGTGGCTACAGTTAAGCGCTGCAAAACAATGTTTTTGTCAATGACATACTGCATAGATAATGGTGGTCCCATAAGATTATAATAGAGCTGGAAAATTCCTATTGCCTAGTGACTTTATAGCCATCTTAACATCGTAGCACAATGCATTACTCACGTGTTTGTGGCAGTGCTTGTGTAAACAAAGCGCCACCAGTTGTGTCTAAGTACAGTGCATATAGTAATGTACAGGACACAGTGCTTGACAATAATAAACAACTATGCTACTGGTTTATGTGTTCAGTATACCATTTATTAGCAGAGTGTACTCTTTCTACTTATAAAAAATAAAAAAAATTGTTGTAAAACAGGGTAATGTTACACCGGCAGTAGCCTCATACATTTTCACTCCCTTAGTGGGTCTTTTATCCATGGTAAAGTTAGAAGTAAATATAGAAATGGTGAAATTTATTAAATATTTATTAGTATTAATGTTTTTGTATTAAGGTTAAAAATAATCAATATATTTAGTCTTTAATATATTTTTTATATCAGAGGATTAGGCCTATTAGGTGCATACACATTAGTTTTGTGAATCTAATTTAAAATGAATACTTGTAATACGTGTAATTGCTTTTTGATTTGTAATTTTAAGTTAAAAGGTACAAATATCTGTCTAAATTTAGAAACTATTAGAATGTTTAAGAGAACTTAGCGTTCATTGTATTGAAAACTTTATTGTGATGTATTTGCTAGAGTTAAGGTCTTAGAAAGATTTACTTGTTAGAGGTAAAGTGCTTAAAATAGAATATTGTAAATTTATAAATACAGTTTAGTATATGCGAGAGAATTTAATTACTTAAGTTTATAAATAGGATTCTTTAAGGATATTTAGTTTGTTTTCTCTTTTAGTTGATCAACTATCAAAAGCACCTTAGAAAGTGTTAAAATTGACTGGATTTATAAATAGAATGCACTTTATAGTTGAAGGCTTAAAGGAAAACTAGGTTTTTGTATTTGTACTTCAGTAAGTCAAACAATTTAAAAATAAAGTAACTGCAAATAGTTTTTTTCTATGTATAAAGGCTCCCTTCTGGTCCACCAGCAAATTTATATTAAGTGACGATACATTTTGTTGCATGAATGAGTGATATTAGTACAAAAACAGGGGCCTTTTTAGAGATCTCATTCATGTATTAGAGAAAGGTCAAAATTTTGTTTTGTTTTTTAGCAGTCAGAGAAAAAAGAGAAATGTGATCAGATATAAATCACAATGTTCCTAATATAAAGATAAACCTGTCACTTATGCAGGTAGGAAAAATGCTACTTTTTCTGTTAGAATAAAGAGAAATATTCTCATGGAACTCTTAATATATCAAGAAGTATCCTCACTATCAGATTCTAATTTCAAAAAGCTATATTTTTATACCATTCTTTAACGTAATTCAATGGTGTAACAACAAAACGCAAATTAGTAAAAGCAGTTCTGTACAGGGCCAGAGCAATTCAGATATACAGTTAACTGATGGCATGTCTTAACTGAGGGGTAGGTTCTAGATTATGAACTATAGATTTTAAATAATATAGTGAAGACTCTAGATTTTAGATTTTTCTAGGGCAGTGCTGTTCAAAAATAGAATTTTCTATGATGATAGAAATGTTCCATATTTGTGTTGTCAGTATGGCAGCCGCTAAGCAAATGTAGCTGTTGAACACTTGAAATGTGACAAATGAGGAACTGAATTGAGAAATCTAGATTCTAGATTCTATATCTGCATTATCCATTATGGTAGCAACTAGGTACATGGAGCTATTTTAGTTTAGTTTCACCAGTCACATTTCAAGAGCTCGAAAACCACAAGGCTGCCATATTAGATGATGAAGATAGAAAGCATTGTTCTAGAGCAGTGGATCTCAACACTGATATCAAGCCCCCACCAATAGTGCCAGATCTATAAGATCTGACAGTAATCAAAATTATGTCATAAATCAAAATCTATTAAATTTAAGACTTCAGCCAGATTTGTTTCTTAATGATTCAAATGTGTAGGTAGGATTTAAAAACACTCTTTTCCTTATTGAGTCTTGATGAGTTTAGCAGGGTTTTGTTTTTTGTTTGTTTGTTTTAACAGCTTTATTGAAATATAATAGGTAATCAGTTGCTCATATTTACAGTGTTCAATTCAATGCATTTTTTTTCCAGTTATAGTTGGCATACAATAATATATTAGTTTCATTATATAACATAGTGATTAGAGATCAATATTATTCACAGTGATCACTCCACTAAATCTAGTACCCCTCTTCTCCATTACATATTTATTACAACATTGTTAACTATTTTCCTTACGCTATGCTTTATACATCCATGACTATTTTGTAATTATACATTTGTACTTCTTAATCCCTTTGCCCTTTTTCACTGACTCCCTTAATGCCCCTTCCACCTAGTGGCCCTCAAAATATTCTCTATCTATGAGTTTGTTTCATTTTTTGTTGTTTACCTTGTCCTTTAGATTCCACATATACTTGAAATCAGGTGGCATTTGTCTTTATCTGACTTACTTCATTCAGCGCAATACCCTCTAGGTCCCTCAAGGCAATATCTTTTCCATCCCCTTCGTTTTAGTCTCTGTGTGTCTTTTAATCTAAAGTCTCTCATAGGCAGCATATGTAGGAGTCTTATTTTCTTATCTATTCACCCACCCTGTCTTTTGGTTGGAGCACTTAATTTTTTTTCCATTTGAGGTACTTGTTGATAGATATGTAGTTATTACCATTCTTTATTCATGTTTTTGATACATGTCATTTCTTCTTAAACAAGTCCCTCCAACATTTCCTGTAATACTGGCTTGGTGGTGATGAACTCCTTTAGCTTTTGTGTGTGTGTCTGGGAAGTTCTTTATATGCCCTTTGACTCTAAATGATAGCTTTGCTGGATAAAGTATTCTTGCTTGTAGATCCTGGGTTTCATCACTTTGAATATTTTGTGCCAGTCCCTTCTGTCCTGCACAGTTTCTTTTGAGAAATCATCTGCCAGTCTTATGGGTGCTTCTTTGTAGGTAACTAACTGCTTTCTCTTGCTGCTTTTAAGATTCTCGCTTGTTTTTAACCTTTGGCATTTTAATTATGATGTGTCTTGGTATGGGCCTTTTAGGGTTCCTCTTTCTTTGGACTCTGAGATTCCTGGGGTTGTATGTCTTTTCCTTCACCAGGTTAGGGAAGTTTTCCATCATTATTTCTTCAAATAGGTTTTCAACTTCTTTCTCTCCCACTTCTCCTTCAGGTACCCCTATGATGCAGATGTTGTTAGATTTGATTTTGTCTCATAGGCTCCTTAAATTATTATCATATTTTTGGAGTCTTTTTTCTTGTCATTCTGATTGGGTGCCCTCTGCTTTCCCATCCTCTGTATCGGTGATTCAGTCCTCTGCTTCATCCACTCTTCTGATTCCCTATAATATGTTCTTCATCTCAGATAATGTAGTCTTCATTTCTGACTGGCTCCCTTTTGTAATTTCCATTTTTATGTTTTTTTTTTCTCTTTGTTAAAGTTCTCACTTAGTTCATCTACACTTTCCTTAAGTTCTTTGAGCACCTTTATAATAAGTGTTTTGAACTTTCTGTTAGATTGCTTAACTCCATTATTCCTGGATCTCTGTTCTGTTCTCTCATATGGTTTCTGCTTCTTTGTCTTCCCATTTTGGCTGCCTTTCTCTGTCTTTCAATGTAACTAATCAAAGCTCCTAAGTCTCGCATTCTTATTAGCATGGCTTTGTGTAGTAGGTGTCCAGCTGCAGGCCAAGTTTAACTCTAGCTGGTGCCCTTCTTGGGCCACCTGTTAAGATTCAGCAAGCAATCTACAGATGCTGTGTTTATAGTTGCCTCAAGAAATCACACCAGAAACCAGGCCAGCTGCCACCGGTGTGGGGTTCTTTGCTGTTCAGCAAGGGGTACAGGACACACTGAGGACACAGCTGAATGTAGCTTGTATGGGACTGTGATTTGGGAGAGGCGGAGTTTCAGGGAATCCTCTGGGCAGAGTGACCTCTGTTATTTAGTTGATGATGTCTCAGTTATGGTGGCACTGTGGGATTGGAGAGGGCGCAACAGAGCAACAATGGATATTGCCAGCACTTCTGTCTGGGGGAGAGCCTTGCCTCCAGACTCTGGCAACTCAGTGTTCCCCTGTAAGTCCCTGGTGTTCCCAAGCAACTGGCCCGTTGCTGGTGCTCACCGTCACCACAAACATCTGTTCACAGACACGGCCCCTTTAAGAGGAACGTCTGCAGCCTCTGGCTTCAGCTGTCATCGCCTCTGTCCCACTCACCTGCTTGGGACCAGGCAGCCTCAGGTCTTTGCCTCCTTCTACCTTCTACTGTTGCAAGGTGATTTCTTATTTCTCTCCCTAGTTGTAGAGCTTCTGTTCGTCTAGACCGCAGGCAGCTCTGCTTGTTGTTTGCTCTGTGTTTCCATCACAACTTTGGTGTTGTTGCAAGAGAAGATGTACAAAGCCTCTATCATTTATGCTGTTTTGCCCTGTCTCTTGAAACTAATGTTTTATTTTTTTTCCTTCACAAGTATTTGGGGCATGCACCTGTTTTATGATTCAGGTTAAGAAAAGAGACGCATGTTTAAGGTTTATGCCAGCATCTGGGTAGGGTTGAGACCTTAGGAAAATTAAGATGACAATGGAAAGCTCTTGAAAGGAGAGAATGCTTATATGCTTGAAAGAGAAATGGTTAAGATAGAATCTTGGTATATTTGCTTTCAGTCTTTTATAAGAAAATTTTGTGTTTTTTTGTAAAATGTGTGCTAACTATAAAGAAGTCATACATTGCAGAGATTAAAGTTTAAAAGCTACCTCCTACTCAGCCATCCAGAGATGTTATTAATATTAGGGTAGGCAATATTGCAAGATCTATTCTATGTATATTCACATGTAGAATGATGGATGAATGGTTAGAAGGGAGGAGTGACTAAAATATATTATTTGTTAGACATTAGAAAATATTTCCTAATATGTAAAGTTAAGCAGATTCTGAAAAAAAAATATTAAGAGGTTGGTATTGTGACATTCTTGCTTCAGTTTTAGGTTAGATATATTTAACTCTTTGAGATGACATTAGCACTTTGAATTCCCATATTTCATCTCCCTACCTCCTGATATTTATTCATATTTTTTTCACATTTTTCCTATCTGTAACATTCACAAGTAGTCTTCAGTTATGTTTTTATAAGTTCTTATTGTTCAGTATTCCCTACTAGTCCTTTTGTCATATTCTCCTCAGTCCTGAAGTTTTTATTTTGATACAGTTGGCATAATTTCAGTCTTGCAGCATTGAATAATGTTTCAGTAAAGAAGTCTTAAGCAAGCTAGGCTGTTTATTTTTTTCTCTAGTAGGTGATTTACTTTTTATGCATGAATTCCTGAAGAATTCCTTTTTTATTTTCCAAGCACTATAATTTAACCAGGACCAGAAATAGGAATGACCAGATTTGTGTGCATGAGTGTGTGTGTATGTTTATACTCTTTTAGGAATTGCATCTTTGCTCTAGAATCCATGTCATGGGAGCAGCCACTATATGGAACAGCTCGAATCTTAAGATAGAGAGAAAAGAAAGCTAAGAAGTATAATGTTGGATTTTAACTTTTCTACCTGGAAGACTAATCACTTCTGTTCATGTTCCATGGCAAAACAAGTCACATGGTCATGTCTGCATTAATGGGATGATACTGTGTATTTTATATTCCTCCTCCAGGAGGAATACAGGATACTTAGTAACAGTAATGTAGTATATCACTATAACTACTTTAGAAAACAAACAATTTTATTAGTTTGACAGTGATTTGAAAATTGCTGTATTACTGTCACAAGTAGGGAATAGTATAGGGAAGCTCATTTCTTCTGTTATTCAGTTCGCATGTTCGATACTCTCAAACGCTCTGTTAACAGTGCTTCTCAAATTTATTGTACATGCAAATCAATTGTGAATCAGTAGTTCTGGAGTGAAGCCTGAGATTCTTCATTCATAATAAGTTCTCAGGTGATGCTGATGGCTGCTAGTCCTTGGAACACAACTTTAAGTAGAAGCCTCTGTAGCTTCTACTATATCATGGACCTTTTCATTTAGAAGTGGGCACCAACAAAAAAAATAGAGGAAAGGAGAACAAGTGGGTAGGAGATCAATAGGAGTAAGAGATGTTACTAAATGAAGGGAACGGAGAGCGTTGAGAAGGAATTAGTTGAATGCTTCACAAAGATCAAATAAAATAAAATTGAAAAACCACTTAGTTTATTCTCCTTTGCCCAAAGTAGGTTTAGTGAACTGCAGAGAGAGAAGCCATTGCAGTGCATTTTGGAATCAGTAAGAGGTAATGGAGTGAAAACAGTGAAAGTAAACTCTTTATTTTCAAAAGTTCTAGAAAATAAGCAGAAGGATGGGGTGATAATCTAAATGGTTTCAAAATTGAAGAAAGATTAAATAATTTTTTTGTTTATTTTTGTTTTGCTTATGGATAAGGAGTGAAAGGTTGAAAATACAGACATTTTTTCCTACAGTACCTCATTATAGAGGGAATCAGTTAGTTAATTAGAAAAACTGTAACCATTGTATACTTTTTAGTTTAACAGATGCTTTTAAAGTTATTTAAAAATCTATACTGTGTTTGAAAATATCGACTCCCAGAACAATATTTTTATCAGTAGCTACTACCAAAATTATACTAGTCAATTATAAGAGGGGTCTTTCAGAATATTAAAACTGGTTCTCATAGTTTTCATGATTCTCATAGTTTTCATGCTTGGTTTCCAGCCTTGCTTTCTTTCTAAAGTTTTGCCTTTCCCATTCTATTACCAAAATGATCTTTAAAGTTCTGATATTGTTTTGTCAGTACTCTGCTTGAAAGTCTTTTGGACCTTCTGAATCTGGTAATAGCAAGGTAGGTAATTCAGACTGTCTTACTGAGAACAATTTAAAAAGTTGGGCCACAACAAAACAAAAATTTTCAAGGTATCAGAAAGCTAGCCTATATAACTAAATTAGGATCTGAGTGAGAACAGAAACCCAAAGAGGAATGGCTCCAGTTTAGAATTGTTTTTTTTCCCTGGGGGCTGTGTCGATTTCAGAAGCAGCAGATAAAAAGATGCTTTTAACAGCCTATGGGTGCAAGGACAAAGTTCAGGACCCATGACTGGGGAGCGGTGAACCCCTCTCACTGAGGAATCCAAAGTGCTTTACCCTAGGGTTCAAAAAAACTGAAGTAGCTAAGCTCTCATAGGATGATATCTCAGCCTCAAATTTTCATTCCTGTAATTTCAGTAATAAGACTTGATATTTCTAGTGTCCTCAGGTGTTTGGCAGAGCAAACATTAATCTTTTCTGGAGAAATACAACTTTCTGTGTATCAAATTCTGTCTGCAAACTATTTTGCAAATTTAGTATCCACCACACAAAATATAATTAGACACATGACAAGACATCAGAACAACAGAGAATAAAAACAGACCCACAGGGACTCTAGGTATTGTAGTTACCAAATTTAAAGTAGCTGTGCTGAGAATTTTGATTTAATTTTGAATTTTATAGAAAGATTAAAAACTATATCAAAGAAAAATGGATATTCCAGAACTGGAAAATGTGATCCTTTAAATTAGGACATTTGTGGATAGATTTAACAGCAAATTAGCCATCAGAGATGAGAGAATTAGTGAATTGAAAGATAGGTCAGGAGAAAATAACCGCAATAAAGAGAGAGGGACAAAAGAGTAGAAAATATAAGAGAAGGTAAGCTGAGTGCAAGATACAATAAGAAGTTCTAAGATATGTATGAGTCCCCAGAGGAGAGGAGAGATCAGGGCCAGACATTATTTAATGATACAGTGACTGAAAACTTCAAAACTGATGAAATACTTTAATTCACAGATTCAGGCATCCCTGCAAACCCCCAGTGGAATCAATACAAATCCCACCAACAGTGAGAAATCTTAAAAGCAATCAGAACAAATAGAGATCGTGGTGTAGCAATAAGATTGACAATTGATTTCCCAGCTGAAACAGCGGAAACTAAAATGCAGGGGAGGATACCTGCCAGTCTAGTATTCTAACCCCTGTGAAATTGTCCAGAGATGCAATAAAAATGGTATACATGAGTACGAAACTAAATAAAAGTTCACTGTCTATAAAAATAACAGCGTCTTATAGTGTTTCTATATACATGTATGTAATTAAAGTGTGTAATAGCAATTGCATATAAATCTTGGCAAGGGCACACAATTTTTAATGTCTTTGCATTGTCCAGGGAGAGGGTAAAAGTACTAGTTAATGTTAGACTAAGATCAGTCAGTAATTCCAGCTATCATCTCTAAGATGACCACCAATAGAATTGTTAATGTATAACTTCCAAATTAATAAAAGAAAAGCAGAAAATTAATAAATTAATGCTCAATTCAAAAGAAGTCAAGGAAAGAGTAACAGAATAGGATGACAAATAGAAAATAGAACAAATAGATTTTAAAAGCCCTGCTTTAGAGACACATTATAGCATAAGGATAGAGAAAGGTTGCAAATGGGAAGAAAGAATGAACACCAATGGAAAGTAAGTTGGTATAATTATATTCATATGAGACAAGGCAGACTTTAAGGCAGAAAGTATTCTGAGAAGAGGTTCAATTCACCAGGAAGATGTAACAGTTCTTAATTTGTATGTAATATCATGGTCTCAAAATACAGAAAGCAAAGTAGAGAGACTTATAAGGAATCAAATAACTCACATAGTGAGAGATTTTAGCAACCTGTCAGCAATTTACAGAATAACAATACAAAAACAAACCAATATAGTTGTAAAAAACTCGAACAACACAATCAGCAAACTTGACCTCATGGATGTGGAGGTGAATATGTGTGCATGTATGTGTACACATACTAGCACACAAACACATCTAACACTCACTACCCTAAAGTAGAGAATATACATTCTTTTCAAGCACATATGGAGCATTTGCTAAATTTACATATAGTCATAAAGCAAGTTTCAACAAATTTAAAAGGCTTAAGCTTTTTTTTTAGAGTATTTTCTTTTAGAGTAGTACAATTAAGCTAGAAATCAGTAACCAAAAGATAAATTTTTTAAATTGTCATATGTGGCAAGTTTAGCAATATTTTCTAAATGGCAAAAAGAAATTAGAGTAGAAGTCAAAATATTTTGGACCGAATTATTAAAACATAGAGTATCAAAACTCATAGGAATTAATTTAGATGGGAATTATATATTAAGTTTCTGCTTCTGGCAGTGATGGAGTAACTTCTAACTCCTTTGCTCTTTCTACTATACCAGGATAATTATATCTCAGGGAAAGTCTTACACATTCATTTGTCTACCAAGTATTGAACATCCACTAAATGCCAGGCATATTAGGTGCAAGGTATATATCAGGGTTTCTCAACTTGACAGTATTGACCTTTGGGGACAAATAATTCTTTGTTGTCAGGGAGACTTTCATGTGTATTGTTTAGCTCATGATGTTTAACAGTATCCACAGTCTCTATACCCACTAGATGCCGGTATCACTCCCCCAATTGTGATAAACAAAAACTTGCCTCAGTTCTCTCAGTTGTAAAATGGAGATAATGATGATACCTACTTTATAAGGTTGATGAATTAGATAATACATGTGAAGTACTTAGTATAGTACCTGGCATATACTAGTCACATGATAAATGTTGACTATTAGTTTGATTGTTAAATAAATCACAAATATGTATGTACTTCTAAACTGTAAATAACTTGTGAGAAAGAAGATTACGACCTCACTACTCTATTCTCAGTCTAGATTTATATTTGCTGGCAACTATCTTTAAGGTATTACATAAAATTACCTAGTAAGAAACTGGAATAGGTAGCAGCCTTGATCACTTTTAACTCTCAAATATTGTGATTACAGATTATATGATTAGTTTATTTCATTGTGCCCTGGCATTTATATTTATGAATAAATGTTTTAATATTGCTTATTAAAATTTGGAACTATTTATAATAGATAGTAGTTATAAAATATTACATAATTTTAAATTATTAAAGTGAATGCTTTTCATTTGTTTCAAACTTCAAACTGTGGAAAGCTGGTATATTAGTTTTTTTTCCCTCTGAACTGCACTCTATGGTAAACCCTTGAAAATGACAGAGCAATTGCAGACTTCATTGTGATTAAATGTTTAATGAACTCTTGGGATATTATGAAACAGATTGAAAAACTGCTATTAGGCAAAGTGAAAACTAATGGTTACTCCTAAAGTCAATTAAGGAGGGGTATATATTATTAGTTAAATATAATCTGTAATTGTATTTTATATTACTTAAAAGTTTAAATTGCAAAATGTGGAAAGTGTTTTTGGCTCCCTAAGCTGTTTATGAAATAGCAGAAATAAATTACTATTTAAAACATTATTTAAAAATAGTTTTACTGTTTTATCATAAGAAAATCAGATTTAAATATGTGCCAACCATTTTGTATTCCCACCATTAATATAAAAGACTGTCTCTTTTTCTACAGCCAAAAATCATGTAGTCAAGCTTGGAATTTTTACCAGTTGCATAGGTGAGAAATGGTATCTCGGTGTAGTTTAAATTTGCATTTCTCTAATTATGAGTTAGGTTGAACATATTTTTATATGTTTAAGAGCCATTTTTACATCCTATTGTGAATTGTCTGATCCTACCTTTTGCCCGTTTTTGCATCTTTTTTCCTTCTTTTTTCCCCCTCAGTTTTCAAGAGTTCTTTAAATATTTAGGATATAGAGGTTAGATATATATACACCCCTAGAGTTGTAATGAACAAACTATAATTCTTTCTCTACTTCTCTTTACGGAAAATGAATGACAATGTAAAAGAATTGTGGTAGTTCAAGGTATAGTTCAGGTTGTTGCTTCAGACATTAGTTCTTTCAAACTGGATGCTTGCCATGTGTCGGGCTGTTTGTTAGGCACCAAGGAGGCACTGTGGAACAAAGAAGCATGATGTTTTGTAGGTTGCAGTTTAGTAGAAGAGATTGAAAAAAGAAAGTTAAATTGTGCCAGATGCTCTGAAAGAGACATAGAGATGCTATGGTTAATAACAGAGATTTGAGTTAGCCTGGGTGATCAGGAAGGTTTTAGGGTAGCTTTTTTAAGCATTGCAGAGCTGACTTTTCTGGGATCCAAACTTGATTATTGATAGTATTTTTATTATTATTAATGCTTTATTAGAATCACTTACCCGACCAAGCTAATTAGGTACATATAAACAAACTCTACCATGGTCAAAATGGCAGTTAAGATTGGATAGAGGGAGAACAATGAAGTAGATATTGTTTGGATTATTTGGGTGTAGGTAGAACTGATTTTCTTTTGGAAACCTATTATTTTAATCTTGTAAAATATTGAGGATGAATATAGCGTTTTGCTGTGTTTACTATCTTACTCAGTTTTGAATTTTTTAGAGAGTTTTTAATTGTTTAGATAGAAGTGGTATGTTATCAATTCAGTGCAATCGTTGTTACATGAAATGTAGATGAGAAGGTTAACAGCAATGCAAAATTTAAACTAAAACAGATACCATATTTAGATGATAATGACGTGTTCAAGTGAAATGTCTTGATAAGTAAGTGAAAAATAGTTGACACTTTATCTGAAATGAAGTGCACAAAAGTGTGTTTACATACAAAAACATACCTTAATTTACTTCATGGTGTGTAAATAAGGAATTTAATAATTTAAAATAATTCCATAGAGAAGACTACATCCTTAATTTTGATTGTAGAAGTAGAGAGACATTTTCTCCTGTGAGGACTGATGTTACATTTTTTTAAACTTGATTTGGTTAATAATAACAAATATCTGTGTATCTTCAGTTTATTATAATTGGATTAAATCTGTTGAAAGAAATTATCCATAATTTAGTTTTTTATAATTTCCTTTCTGCAGACAGTTACTTATGTTTTGAATTGACTTCCAATTATTAGTGTTTCATACTGGTCAGTTCCTACAGTAAGCAGTACATTTCCTTTTATTGATGGTTTTATTTTTTTAAATTTATTTATTTAAATTAGTTTCAAGTATACAGTACATTGGCTAGACATCTATATAGTTTGTAAAACGATCCCCCCAATTGCTCCCTCCCTCCCCTGGCCCTCCACCTATCCATTATATTAATGCTAACTGCATTCCCTCCGCCATGCTCCCCATCTCCCATGACCAACTATCAACTACTAATTTGTACTTCTTTAACCCTTCACCCTGTTCTCCTAGCCCCACAACCCCACTCCCTTCTGTCTGGATGGTTGTATTTTTGAGCAGCGAATCCCAGGTAACAAGCTGTTATTACTAGTGAATCTAGTAGGTATCAGTCCAGCAAGCTCTATTTAGTAATCTTTGGCATTACTGTGAAAGGAAAATGAATTTAATAGGGGTTTTGATAATTTTTTTTTTCAGACACTGGCCAAAAGAAGACCCTAGACAAGAAAGATGGGAGACGAATGTCTTTTCAGAAACCTAAAGGGACTATTGAGTATACTGTAAGTTATTTGCTTTTTAAAAAGCTGATTGATCTTTGCAGTAGTCTTATGTAAGACATTCTTTGTTTATAATAATTGAAACAAGAGTTGTTAATTGCCTTATTTTAGAAATCTGTACTTCACTTTGATAACTTTTATAAATAATACTACTTAAGTTTTTAATTGTATTTTAGGATCTTTTTCCTTAAAGAAAAATTAAGTGTGATACAAAGTCAGAAAATTTAACTTACTATAAATGATAAATTATTGGGAGTCAAAGTTCCTGTGCTATAATAATTTTTATTAGGTTAGGCTTTTAAGAAAATAGTTTCTTTTTTAGAAATGTTATCTTCGTTTTATTCCCATCAGTGCTAATGATAATAAAAATGGCAGGTAGAATATTTAAAAGATACATTGATATTAATCTTCCAGAATAACCTCTTACATTAGATTATTTGTACGCATTTATAGCAAAGTTTCTTTAGCTCTGAAAATGGAACTTCTTTCTGTCATCTCGAAATGACCCTCAATTCTCCCTGAAGTCAGCTTTTCACATTTCTGGTTACTATGGAGAAGTAAAATGAGAAATCATCTTCAGTCTGTGGTGTGCTGCTTATTTGATTGAATGTAATATTATTATTTAGATAATGTTAACATGTTATAAAGCAATTATTTTAACAGCTTAATTTTGTGTTATTTTGTGTTTTTCTAATATAGTAATATAACTATTAAAACAGTTTTAAATAACTTACACATTTGTGTCATTGTGAAACCTTCCAGTGTTAGTTTGAATATTATTTTCCATGAATCTTTAAAATTGAACAAATTATCAAAACCTCCAGTTAACTTTTTCATATACCGTATGATTAATTGACAATTTGAGATTTTAAGTACTTCTAAAAAGTTAGGAACTAGATAATATAGGGTAGAATTATATTTACTATCAAAAGAATTTCTTCTTAAAGCATATTATAAACTTAAATTGGGTGTGCTTATACCTTCTCTTCCTGGTTGAGACATTGAGAAAATAAGATCAAACAGTAAAATATTGGGTAATGTAATTCGATGTATTCATTAGCATTTATTAAGGCATAAGATGATAGACATGAGGAATAAGATGTTATCTATACATGTAATCATGTAATTGTGCAAAATTGTAAAAGTTTGGTTTGATTTGAATTCAGGAGTTTACCATTCTTCTCTTTATAATTCAATAAAACATGTTATCTGTGGCAAAATTAAATTCAAACTAAGAGCCATTATTTTTTGGGGGGGAGGAATTTCGAAATTTAAAATTATTTTTTTTTTTTAATGTTATAAATGACCTTTGGAATATAATCAAGTATTGACCAGAAAAGTTATTAAACATCCTCTAGCAGAATTTTGTTTAGTGTTTTTTTTAATTTCTATTGTAATGTTTATTCTTTTTCTAGTATACTTAAAATCCTGACAAAAGTCTCAGAAATTGCCTATGAAAATTGGCAATGTGAGCATGTGACTTTTATAAATGGTTGTTTAGTCATTTTTTAATTCTTTTCTTAATACTTTATTCCCTATGCCAAATCCTAAAAAAAACAAATGTAATTCTAAAACTAAGATATTACTGTCTTATATTCTATTCTTATAATTTTTAAAATCTTCATAAAACATCTTTATGTAAAATACTTATATAACATGATTTTTATATTTGGGAAAATATATATCCCTATACATTTAAAATAGAACTTTTAATATTACAATGTACTCCCAAAATTTGTTTACTCTAAAATATTTATAATCTAACTTAAATATATTTCCAGACCACATAAATATAGTATAAATTAATCTTGTACTTTAGATAGCTTTAAAGTTAAAATCATGCATGTATACATATATACACACACATACATACACACATTCTGTTCTTAATTGTAACATCACTTTCAGTAGGACTCAAAAGTAGCCCTGAAAATGCTATACATTATCATTTTCTTCCTTGTTAACTTAATATCCTTCTACCTGTCTACTGAAGGAACCTTCTCCAGCCACTAATGACTTCCTGATTATCAGATCCAGTGGCCTTTTCTTTGTTGTTGCTTCTGCTTATTATTCTTTCTTTCTGGTCTTTACTTTCCTTCTTCTTAAGGACCTTTAATAATTCTTTCAGTGAGTATCTGTGAATGGATAATCAGGGAGTGTCTGAAAAGTCTTTATTGACCCTCCTCCCTGGTATTTGAGCTGTCTGTAGATTATTAGGTTGACAGTTATTTTCTGTCAGCACTTTGAACATAGTAATCTATTGTCTTATGTCCCTCTGTTGCCTTTTTATTTTTGTTCATTTCTAGACAGTCTTTTTTTTTTATGATTATTTTTGAAGTTTCTTCCTTGTCTTTACAGTTCTACAGTGCCACTGTGATAGGTCTAGATTCAGACAAATTTTTATTTTATCTTGCGTTTTGTGTTTCTTTAGTCTAAGAAACCATGTCATTCAGAAATTCCGGAAAATTGTCAGCCATTTTTTTTTTCATTATATCCTCTCCTCCTTTCTCTGTTTATTCTTGAATTTAATTGTACTGCCTTTTGCTATCATTATGCTTTGTCCTGTTATCCTTGCTATCATTTTGACTGTATCTTCATCTCCTTTGCTGACTGTTCTACTCTTAATTTATTCAAAATGTGAGTGTTTTTTTTTACTTTTCTATTTACATTCTATTGCTTCAATAGAGCTTTAAGAACTTTATGATATGAATAATGTGGAGTGAAACCCCAAATTTTTGTATTCCTGCCTTGCTATATACTTGCATTTCCTACTAGCACTTCACATTTAACAAATTATAGCAGACCTCTTACTAATTCTTTCTCCATGCTTGCTCAATGCTCGATTTTCTTTTCTTATTTCCATTTTTCCTTTGGTCTTTTATTCATCTGCATTGGGATTTTAGGGTTCAGCATCAGTTGCTCATTGACATTTACTTCTCTGACCTACTATGACTACCACTATCATCACAACCTCACTTAATTCATGAGTTGTCTTCTGTTGAGTCTTATTTGAAAATCTTATACCTTAATCTTTTTCTTTTTTTATACTTTTATTACTTTAAACCTGATCTACTGCAGTAGTAATAATGGTTTTTCTGTATCTCTTCTCTTGTCTTATTAACCTAGACCTGTTACCACCAGGCTAAGGTGCCCTGGGGCCATTTAACATCTTTGTTTTGTAACTATTAGTGGTTTTTATTATCTTTATCACCACATTTAATGGGATCATTGTGAGAGTAAAATGTGTGGTAATTAATATGAAAGTACTTTGTAAACTTAGATGTTACTGAAAAATAAAATTTGTATATTTACATATATTATCTCAATAAGGTAGGTGATATATCATCTCATTGCATAGATAAGGCTTGCACAGAAGAAGCTGAACTAGATTATTAACTAGATTATTTGGCATAAATTTGGTTTTACAAAACAATTAAAAATATGTATACTTATTATTTTTTACACCTACATACGTATCTACTTTTCCTGACTTTCAGAGTCTTTTGTGAAGGGCTAAAGAAGTACAAATTAGTAGTTGCGAGATGGGAAAATGGTCATAGGGATGGGAAGCATGGCATAGGGAATGCAGTCAGCAGTAACGTAGTGGCTAGGTGTAGAGCCAGATGGGTCATAGAATAATCAGGGGGATCGTTTTATAAACTATATAAATTTCTAACCAATGTACTGTATACTCGAAAGTAAAAATAAAATGCTTTAAAAAAGTCTTCTGTAGCCCAATCTAAATGATCGTTTAATCTCATCCTTTTTTGAGATTTAACTGTAGTTACTCACCTTCCTAAAATCTTAAATTCATGAATATAGTCTGGATGACTTAAGAGGAAAAGACAATATCCCACAAATGTGTTTCTTTCTTTCCTGTCTCTGAACATATCATTCTAAACTTTTCACTTTGTTCTTTTCCTTCTTTCTACTTCTCAAATTCCCATCCCTTCTTCTAGATTTTGCTTTAAATCTTTTCTATAAAATCTTTCCTTAACAATATGGAGAAAATATGGTGCTCTATACTCAGAACTTCTGTGACATTTGCTGTTTCATTTATATAACCTTTTTTGTCTTATTTTCTGAGTAGATGGTAAATATCTTATAATTTGTAAGCCACTTAGTTTCACTTAATTTTCTTCTCTGTAGGTCTCTCATAATGCCGTATGTGTAGAGGATTCCAAAGGAATATGTTGACTGTTGAAATGCCTTTTTCTTTCAAGATAATTGGCAAAATCCTATAATTTAAGATATCTATAAATATGATCATTAAAATATACTAATGATTCAGAAAGAGATTGTTCAACTTGGGTTCAAATATGTTTTCTAATTTATACATTTAAATGACAAAATCTACATGAAGATCATTAGAAATAGCAATGTAAGTTTAAAACAGGCATACTTTGCTAAAACAAAATTAGTATGTTTATAGAAGTTACATATGTTTTAGGAATTATTTAAAGGAATAGTATTGTTTTAAAGTCTTTGTAAAAATAAAAATCACTTGTTTGTGTTTTATAAATTATATTTTGTATTTGGAAATAGCTTGAATAAGTAGAGGCTCACATGTAGTTGTGATATATTATAATGAAAGCATATACTCCGTATCGTAATAGGTTGAGACCACTGGTTAACAAAACACAAAATTTCTCAAATTATCTCCAAAGGTGGAACTGCTACTTGTTAATCAAATGTAGGATTGGTTCATAAACATATTAATGATCATTAAACCTCATAGTTCAGGTTTTCTGTTTTAACAGATTAAAATAATTTATTTTTCCTTTTAAACAGGTTGAATCAAGGGATTCGTTGAATAGTATAGCCCTGAAATTTGATACAACGCCAAATGAACTCGTTCAATTAAATAAGTTATTCTCCCGAGCCGTTGTTACTGGACAGGTATCTTTTTTTTTAATACGTTGATGTTTAGAAGCATTAAGTAGTAAGACAAAAAGTATTCATTGCAGCATAGCTGATAATGTAGGAAATTCTAGAAGAGTACTTTTATTCATGCTTTGAACAAATCATATTGGCTCCAGAAGAGAAAATTAACTGTCATTTACATCCATATGAATTTTTCTTAAGACATATTGAAAATCATTGCTATTGTCTTTTCAAATATAGTTTTAAAGAGCTTTTTAAAATATTTAAAGCAGTACATGTACATGTTAAAAATAATTCAGACTTATAGTTTCCTTCTCCAAAAGCAATCACAGTTACCACTTTGTATTCCCTTCTAGAAATATTTTAGCTTTTTTTTTTCATCTTTGATTTTGAAAAATTTTATATAAGCACAGCTGGATCGCAGACTTTTTTCTCGTGTGTATTGTTGCACTATATTGATATATTTTAGTTTAGGCACAATAAGCTTTAGACTGTTTCTATTCTTTTGCTATTATAAACATTGCTGTAGGAAACACACCTACACATATTTCTTTTTCTTTATATGCAAATTCTTAAATAGAATAAAGTCCTAGAAGTAACATTGCTGCATTAAAGGATATGTGCATTTAAACTTTGGCTAGTTATTGCCAACTTTAAGAAGAACTTCCACATTATGTAAGAATTATTGTTTCCCTACCCTGTCTCCAACAATATGAATTATCAAACTATCGGATCATAGCCATCACCTGCTATCTGATTGTGGGCAATAGTTAGAAGTCATTCTTTTGAACAGTAATATTATAAACTTTAGTTGTTTTTTTAAACCTAAGAATATAGTCATCACTAGATTCTAAATTAATATTTCTATGTAAGTTTCTACATATCACAAATGCTTATATCTCAGTATTATAATTATTGAATTTATGCCTCCCATTCTACATAAGTCCCTTAGAAGCACGGCTCTTATATTTTATTATATATAAATTCTAAATTGAATTTAAATGTTTTTTAACTGTGTTAGAATTATTATTATAATATTTTTTCTGAAGATTTTTATTTTTTCTATTTATTGCTGAAGGTCATTGTTAATGGCACTTGGTAGTAGAACACTATCTGATTATTAATTTTTCAGTATGTGTGAATGTTTTCTTCCAGGTTTTATATGTTCCTGATCCTGAATATGTCTCCAGTGTTGAAAGCTCTCCATCTCTAAGCCCTATAAGTCCCCTGTCACCAACATCATCTGAGGCTGAATTTGATAAGACCACTGTAAGTGTCCCTGCTTTTCAAAGATAGCTATGAAGAAATCTCACCGTATATGTATATATCATCGTTTTTTTTTTTATTTTACTTTGTCTATTGTTAGAACAAAATTTCACCTTTTTATTTTTTTACTTAAGTGTGTAAATCCCAGTTTCTAAAATAAAACATTCTTATTAAAACAGCGTAAGTTGATTTACTGGTGGTGGTGCTGGTGGTCTAAGGATACTCATCAACTCTCTCTTATAAATACCATATAATAATTTAAGGGAGAAGTTTTACCTAACAAATATGAAGGTATCATGATAGGAAGTTCATGTTCTATTTGATTTTTATTTCAGTTTTTACGAATATTTATATAGTACTTAGAATTCTTGAGTTCATTTTGACACACTGCCTTTTAAAAAATAATTTATTATCTTAGTCATTCTTTCAGGTATTAACTCCCAGTAATTAATAATGGATTAATTTAGCATTTTTAAGGAATGAATGTTCTGTATAAGTTATATTTTACAAATGAATTTCAAGTAACCAAACTTGATTTAATGATTTTGAATAAATCTCTGAAATTATATTTTTGTGCCTTTTCTATGTAAATTACTACTAATCAGAATTTCCCATTTTCATAAATTATGTTTACACCTAAAAAGCTATTCATTAAATGGCTCAACTCCTATGGGAGAGTCTTCTATGTTGCTCTGCTGATTTTAAAAGACATTATTTCCTTCTCTGCTCTAATTTGCACTGAAAATTTAAGATACCAAATAGCACACTAGTAATAAAACACAAATTATTAATGTTTGTGAGGGGAGGAAAGGGGAGAGAGAAAGAGCAGGAGGATGAGAGAGCAATGGTGTCTTTTTCAAATGGATATCTTATTTGCATAAGTTGGATATCTTATTTGCATAAGTATGACAACACTGTAGTTTAGAATATAGTCCCCTGAAAGGAATATATTACACTTGTCCTCATCATTGATGAAAATGGAAGTCAGATTCTAACAATAGGTATTGCTGGACCAAACGATGCAAGAATACCTTCTTGAAAATGGCCATGCCATTTTCCCATGGGATTTAAAGGATCTGTATTCATAAGGGGCAGTGCCAAAGGAGACCACTGTAGCCTTAGGCTAATTTAGCTTGTGCTTCAAACCCTAAAGCAAAATTTCCAAAAGTCTAGATTGTAGCATTAAGTTTTCTTAAAAATTAAGGTAATAGTATATAGCTAATATGAATGTTTTGAAAATTAAATGAAATAGTCAATATAATACACTTAAATATAATAAGTATTCATAAATATTCATTAATATTATTAATATCCTTATTTAATTGTGCTAAATGAATTTATACATGATCAAAACTTTTAGATATAGTAATTACCTGAGACAACAGAATGAGTATAAAGTTATTAATTTGCATCATAAACTGAAAAGATTAAGGATCTTGTTAATAGCTATTAATGATTGAACAGTGTCATTCAACTGTTAAAATGTAATTCCATTTTAGATTTTTAAAAATATATAGTATATTAAATACAGTGTTTTTACAGTATTCTGCTTTGGTCTGTTATTCCTTTAAAGAATGTCTGCCCAAGTGCTAGGGACTCAGCCCTACATCTTAGGGGGGCATGAAGTTTAGAAAGGAAGTGTAAACATTCTGTCCTATATAGGTTTATTAATTAGAGTAGAAAAAGGTTGTTAAAATTTGATAGCTCTTTTCATTATCTTAAAAGCTATGAGATTGCAAAGGAGGCAGGCTTATTATTTCAAAAGACCAGATCAGAACTATTAGACATTAGTAGCAGAGTGGCTGATTTTAGCTCAGAACTCTGAAGAAACTTACTCCTACGAAATCTATTCTTCAAGGCATTGTGCATTTACTCATAATGTATGAAAGGCGCCTGTGGAGGTATTTAAAACAAAGATGTGGGTGACTGAATTCTGAAGAATCTGTGAACTTGGATATAAAACATTTTAATTGAAATCTAACATTTTTAAAAAATTAACACTATAAGCAGCAAACTATAGAGTAACACCAGGCGTAACTGACTTTGTTCCCAATAGAATGCACGTATTTTTAAATTACTTTAGAGTTGTACATAGCACAAAATGTTTATAGTCATCTTCTTGAAAATTATTAACAGAGTCACCACTAGATCTTGTTATTTAATATATTAAAAAAGAGTATATATGTTATATCTCCAATTAAAAAATATTTTGATTATGGTTCAATTTGTTTTTCTTTGTAAACTTTTATGTATTCAAAAAAACATTTTGAGAAGAAGGTCCATAGGCTTCACTGAGAGAATGGTCCATGGCACTAAAAATGTTAAGAACCTGTGATCTAACTATTTAATACTTTGTAGAACGGTATTGATAATTTTTTTATAGCTTGAGATTTTAAAAGGCTCTTCCAATGAATGGGTTCTGCTAAATTCCTAGTTATCACAGTCACTTCATCTTTTCTTTGCTCCTAACACCTGAGGGATATATTAAATGGTCTTATCAGAACCAGTAGTTTAATTCAGGAGCAACTGAATGTTGAGGGGGTGATAAGGTTGGGGATACAACAAATGTAATTTTCAGCATTCTCCAAATATGATACATGATTCATAAACGTATATCCCCCATTACAAAATCATCAAAAATGTAAGTGTAAGCTGTGTTACGGATCTTTACTGAAAATGAGAACAATATCATTCTTACCTATATTTTCTACATAAGAACATTTTGGGCTGACCTCCAGAATATGATGAGAGGGAAGAACATTTACTGAAGAAAGCTGTTCATTTGGATTTAATAATGTGCTTATTTTTATTTAGTTCTCTGAAGTGCTTTTGCTTATATTTTTAAAGACTCCTGATGTAGTACACCCAAAAGAAGCAACGCCCTCTACTTTTACTGGTATTCGACCTGCACGAGTTGTATCTTCAACTTCTGAGGAGGAAGAAGCATTTACTGAGAAATTTCTAAAAATTAACTGCAAATATATTACCAGTGGCAAGGTAATGAATAGTATCTTAGAAAAAAAAAACTTTTAATTATGTTTTGTTTATTACTAAAATATGACAGTTTTGCATTTACATTTTGAGTCATTGACATCAGCAAATACTTTTAATATTTTTAAAAAGTATTGATGGAACTAATAGTTTGGGTTAATGTGGGCAGTGCCCGTAACTAACAATCTAGTGGCCTCTTGCAAATTGTTAAAGGCAATGGGATATAAATACATTTACTACAATAAGGTACAGTTAATTCGCTGTTTGGTAGACTGTTTCAAAAAGCTGATGTAAAATGACCACTCTTGTGTACTCTTTGCAATGCTAACTCTTGCAAACTTAGTATAACACAACTATGAAGATAACTCCTATTTATTGAGTAACTAGTATATGCCAGAAATTGTGTTTTGGTGTTTTAAATTTTTTACCAACTCAAAATAATACTGTTCAATAGGTGGTCCTATACCTTCTTTACAGAAAAAAAGAAAAACTGTCAGAAAAGGTTAACAAGTCCAGAGTTTCTCTGTCATGGCCAGAATTCAAACCCAGTTTCAATCTCTTTCATATACCACACCTTACTGGTTTACTAAGCAAAGAATTTCTAGTCTGCCAAGAGAATATAGTAAAGTAACACAGAGTTGCAAAATAAACTCCAGGTATTGCTTAGAGAGTAACTATAACATGATACCAACTTTAAAGACAGAATTATGACTACTTCATAGTCATAATTCATTAATTATGAGTATTTGAAATACAGGTGTTTTAGTGGTATAAATTTTCCCCTACGTACTGTTTTGACTGCATTCACAATCTTAATGTGTTGTATTTTTATTTTCATTTAGTTTATAATGCTTTCTCTTTATTTCTTCTTTGGCCTGTGGAATATTTAGAAGTGTTTTAGTTTCTAAGTATTTGAGGATTTTTCCAAGTATTTTTTGTTACTGATTTCTAATGTTATTCCATGTAGTTGTAGAACATACTATTTAATTTAAGACTTATAATCTAGAATGTGGTATATCTTGATAACCGTTATATGTACACTTGAAAACAATGTGTATTCTGCAGTTATTGGGAGGACTATTCTATAAATATCAGTTATTTCAAGTTGAGTGATAGTGTTGTTATTCTGTATCTATGCTGATTTTCTACTTGTTCCATCAATTATTGGCAGAAAGATGTTGAAATAGTTCACTATATTTGTTTATTTGTCTGTTTCTCCTTTCATTTCTATCGGGTTTTTTTTCATATATTTTGAAACTGCCATTTGTTATAAAAAATAATATTCTTATATTGTCTTGATGAATTTATGTATTTCATTATGAAAGACTTTATTCTCAATAATATTCATTGCAACGAAATCTGCTTTGATGGATACTTTAGTCATTTTTTGATTCCTTTTGATTAGTGTTAACATGATTTATCTTTTTCATTGTTTTACTTTGGCCTTTGTCTTTATTTAAAATTGGTTTTCATATCTCCTTTAGAATTCACTCTCTGTGTTTTACATTATCTATTGGGTTTGACTAATGTGTAATAACATGTATCCACCATTCCAGTATCTTACAGAATAGTTTCATTGCCTTGCAACTCCTCAGTGCTCTGCCTATTCGTGCATTCCTCCAGCTGAACTCCTGGAAACTGCTGCTATTTTTACTGTCTATATATATATAGTTTTGATTTTTTCATAATGTCATTTAGTTAGAATTACATAATATGATTATATGGTTTCAGTTTGGCTTCTTTTAATTAGCAATATATATTTAAGAGCCCTGTATGTCTTTCATGGCTTGACAGATATATTTTTTTTTTATTGCTGAATAAGAATTCACTATGTAGGTGTACCACAGTTTATGCATTCACTAACTGAAAGACATTTTGGTTGCTTTCAAGATGAGCACTTATAAATACAGCTTCATAAACATCCGCATTTTTGTGTAGACTTAAGTTTTTTTCTTCATTTGGGTAAATACTAAGGAGTGTGATTGCTAGATCTAAATCTTATGGTAAGACTACATTTAGCTTTGTAAGAAACTACCAAAATGTCTTCCAAAGTGCATTGTTTTGCATTCCTACCAGCAGTCAATAAGAATTGCTATTGCTCCACAGCCTCACCAGCGTTTGTTGTTGTCAGAGTTAGTGGTAACTCATTGTTTTAATTTGCATTTCCCTAATGACTTAGAATATTGAACATATTTTCATAAACTTATTTACTACCTGCTGTCTTTGACATTTTCTTTGTATTTTGAAAGATCTTTTCACTGGGTATAAAATTTTAAGTTGACAGGGTGTTCTTTTCTGAATTTTAAAGATGTTCTTTCCAAATTCCATTGTTTTCTGGCTTTTACTGTTTCTGAAGAAAAGTCTTCTGTTATTTTTATATTTGGTGTTCTTTACAAAATATGTGTTTTTCTTTGGTTGCATTTAAAATGGTCTCTTTAGCACTCTTTTGAGCAATTGATTATGATGTGCTTTGGTGTATTTTTTTTTTCTTTGAAGTTTATTTAGCTTCTTGGATCAGTGGGTTTATAGTTTTCATCAAATTTGTAAACTTTTTGGCCATATTTCTTTAAATATTTTTTTTCTCTCTCATCCTCTTCTCTTCTTTGAGAACTCTTAATTATGCATGTTTTGGGCTGCTTGACCTGTGTCTCATAGCTCACTGGTACTCTTCTCTTTTTTTTCCCTCTCTTTTTGTTTTAGACAATTTCAGTTGCTGTATATTTATGTTCACTAATGTTTTTATGCCGTGTCTAATCTGCTATTCTGTCCAGTGTATTTTTCATCTATATAAGTTCAAACTGTGTATCTTATATCTTCATGGTCCCTACTTAAACCATGTACAATCTTTCTTTTATATTCTTGAATATATTGAGTATATATTAAGGTTTTATTTTACATTGTAGATATTCTGCTGTTGATTGTTTCTTGGATTATCCCTTGCAGTATAAATGTTCCTACAACATACTTTACCATCACTCATTGGCTCGAGTGGGCATGTGATCCAGGAATAGAAATTAATATATTCGAATCTATTTAAAATATTGATCAAAAAATGATTAGGCTGTGGTTTGTATGAAGTTACTCCTTATTTATGTGGTCGTGGTCTGTCTGAACTAAAAGAAATGCTCTTCAGAGTTTCAGATTGATTTTCTTTGCCCCACCAAAATATATGCACACATAGATTTTTCTCTATGGTATTGCATACAGTTACTACTATAAATAATAAGCATGTTTTATTATCTTGGATATTTGTAATAGCTTTTTTCCACTTGGAGTTGGGTGACCATTTTTAGTGGGATTCTCTTGATTATTTTACTTGATTATTTTTATAGGTAGTGTCTGTCATAACTTAAGTTTCATGTTCTTAAAATTAAGCTGGGTGAATTCACAGAGCTGAATATGGACTTGGAAGGAAGGTGCAATACCAAATCAAACAGGATTTAAGTTTTTCTTTTCCTTGATAGCTTCATAAAAACACAACACAACTTTGAAGTAACTATTTGGTTTGTTTTTAGAATTCTGTCTCGCTCTTCATTTTTACACTTACAGAATGTAGTAGAATGGGAATTTAAAAATGGGGTTAAAGACTATTTGGCATTTGAATCGGAGTGATTATATAGTTTGTTACTCGAATGTTGGAGAGATTTTAGTTAAAAGCACAGACTGCCTAGAATTTTGAATCTTGGTTCTCCCACTTATTAGTTAACTATGTAATTTATTATTTAGGACAAATTGCCTAGTCTCTTAACTTTAAATTCTTCATCTATATACTCATCTCAGAGCTGACTGTGACAATTAAAGGAGCAATAATGTATATAAAGCATGTTACATACAAAACATTCAAAACAAGAGGAATGGACTCTGATATTTATATCACCATTTGTATAAATGTATTTAAAATTTTATGGCTTTTCATGATTAAATTAAAATGATTACTGTGTACCTTAGCAGTCATCTAATCTATTTAATTTTATTGATTAAAAACTGAGGCCCAGCAGCTTTCCTTTCTCAAGGTCGCATAGCTAGGTAGTAGCAGAGTCAAGTGAAACAGATTTTTTAAAAAGGTATTTAAAGAGATTATACTATTTTTTTTTATAATGGATCGAATCATCAACATTATTTATTAAACCAGCAATGTGTACGTAAAACTATATTTGGTACCTGTAGTAATGGAGCAACGCAGGAGGCAGTACACACATTAATGTGAAACATGGCTCATGCCTTGCAGGACTTTACAGTCCCATCTTATATTACAAAAGCTCTTGCTTATGTAACTCAGTATTTTACTGAGTCTGCAAATGTTAATACCTGACTTGGTTGTTTGAGAGTGAATATAGTATTCTTTGTATTTTGTCTCTCCTAAAGAGGAAAATTTACTGTGAAAAGCTGGGTGTTATTTAAAACGTTTTCATGAGAATGCCTTAGTGCATGAATGTACTACTTCTATGTGTAGGAGATGGACTGACATAAGAAAATTAGTGAAAATAGCTGGAATACTTTTTGAAAATTCAAATTCGAAGATTAAACATTATTTTCTTTTTTTATCTTAGGGCACAGTCAGTGGTGTGCTGCTAGTTACACCAAATAATATAATGTTTGATCCACATAAAACTGACCCCTTGGTTCAAGAGAATGGCTGTGAGGAATATGGGATCATGTGTCCAATGGAAGAGGTGATGTCAGCTGCAATGTACAAAGAAATTTTGGATAGCAAAATAAAGGAATCCTTACCCATGTAAGAGTGGTATTTATACTCCTTTGCAATTTTATTGCATCTAGATAGTTGACCCTAATCTAATGCTCTTAATTGTTTTTATTAGTTTTATTGTAGCTGCTTTTCATTTTAACAATAATGAAACAAAACTATATGTAGTATTTAGAAGATTATTCCTAATGCACTTAGAATAGTTAAGAGTTGCTTTAGGTTTATATTTGTATATTTGGTCAGAGAACCAGATATTTTATAAAATAACCTATAGTGCTCATTTAATACAATGTTTATTAGCTTTTTTTATTCAGACATAGCATTCAAAGTTCTAAATTATTTATACGAGTAATTTAAGGTGATATAAGTAATCAAGGGTCACTTTCACATTTTCCTTAGAGGACCCCGAAGAGTTAGGAGTGAGACTTGGGAAGGCCACATGAGCAAAGACCTGACATTGCTATAGCAACACAGCTTTGTTTTTTATTTATTAATTTATATGTTTACATCCTTCTTTCTCAGAAAAGTGTAAAATATAGGAGAGAAGACCCCAAAATGACACAGATATAAAGAGTTAACATTGGAATATACTGGTCAGGCTATGTGTGGTTTTGATTGTGATTCAGATAACATAGGTGTGAGACTACAGGTCAGCATAGTCTTTGAAAATAATGTGCTTGACCAAAGGAATAACCAGAGAGAAAAGGAGGAATGAGAAATAAAAGGAAATGATAAAAGGTAGGTAGGTATACAAAGAAAGGAAGTAGAAAGGATGAAAATTAATATGTAATAGAAAAGAACTCTCCCATTCTTCCATTCATTACTCTGTCAACAGTTTAAAAACCGACTTCACTTTAACCTGATACTGAGATTCATGTCCCCGTATTAACCCCAGCCCACTGGGATGATGAACGCTGTTTTAAAATTAACACTTGTTGGATAGAACTACTTACAAAGGAGAAGGAGAGCAAATTATTTTTGTTTTTGAGGCAAACTTTATGAGTTGTTAGGATACCTGTGGTGAATAAACTTCATTATTCAAAAAGTCTTCGTTATACCTTCCACTCAATAGATATTATTTTGGCTTGCTAAACTCATGTAGAGGTGCAGAGAATTCCTAGGATTTCCTCTAGTGTCGGTTATTTTAATAGATCTTCAAAGTCAGTTTCAGCAAATAAGGATTGTTGGAGTGGATGGAGGGATGAGACAGGTGAAGGAGTGAAAGATTAGATTAAAAGAGAAACAGATTATGTATGTATATATTGTCAGCCATTGGTGAGATTAACTTTCTGTTGCCCTGCTTTTTATTTGTACTATGATACTTTGGGATCCTCTCATGCTGAATGATTTGTAACTGTTCTACAAGGATGCTGTAGGACTCCTTGCAAATCACTGTTTTATCATTTAGAATGTCACCTGGAAAGATTTGCGTTTGATCCAAACATTTAAAAAAATTCTTCCAAAAAGAAATATCTTTTAATCCTCTCTTATGAATTGATTAAAACAATATTTGTAACAAATCATGTAAATGAAATGGTTTTGCAGAGTAATGTCATTTATGGCAAAAATGAGGTACAAAATTTGTTTGGTTTTCTTTTGTCTTAAACTGCTTGGGAAGTCATTTAAAGGTACCGTTCTGGAAATATACTGAGCAGTAGCAGCATCACTGGCATAAATAAATATTTAGTATTTCAGCATATTAACTCTGAAGCTTACAGCACTTATCTAAATATGTATCCTGTTAGGTTTGTTAACTTTCTCTCTTACCTAAGGGTCTTATTAAATAAATGTACAGGTATTGTTTCTCAAAACTTAACTAGTTCTGAGATCCTATGTATGCAGTTAGAGTGAATCGCCAGTAGATGACACTGTTACAATATTTAAAAGCACAAGTTAGATGCTTGTGTTTCTTAAGGTGAATCAGATGCAAGAGAGGCAGAAATATGAATTCGACTTAAACTAATTAATAATTTTTTAAATAATTTTTCCTATCCTATTTATAAAAATTATGCATACTCATTATAGAAAATTTGAAAAAATAGCAAAAATTAGAATAAAAGGAAAGGTGTTAGTTTCACCATCCAGAGGCAGTCAGTTATCTTTGTTGACTTACTTTCCAGTCTTTTTTTATTTTCAAACTTGCATTAATGTTAATAGTTTTTCCACAAAAAACTCATGCAATTTCCATTTATCACAAGCTACTTTTAACCATCGTTTTAAATTGCCAACTTATATTTCATACTATAAACGTTTATACTACCTCTTTCTAGAACTTAAACTATCTAACTTTTTAACATTACTGCTTACATATACCAGTGTCATTATAAATGGAAATCTAGATGTAATTATGAACCATTCAACTGTCTACTATCAAAACCCTTTAGCTGAACAAGTTCTCTTGGAATTGTTATTAAGAGCTGTTGCTGGTAGCCTGAAGAATTCATATAAGTACTTTTGCCTCATTTCTATTCAGGTTGAATTTAGGCTTTGCATTTGAGGCATATATTTTACTTTAATCTATACTTAAATTTAAGCATCATGTGTGTGCACATACATGAAATATCAATCAGTGTATTACTTTATTAAGAAATTTAAAATTTAGTCAAAAATAATGAGCTTATTATATCCTATCAATGAATAAATTTTAGTTTAGAATTATAGCTTCACCCCAAACTTACCATCAACTCCAGGTAGATTAATTCAGGAAATCTTATATTGATGTTTCTAAGATCTTAACCAAGTGATGCAAAAACTTGACTATTACTTGGTCTATATGAATAAATCAAAATTTTGATATACTTTTAAGAGAAGCCTTTTTAGTAATATTAATTCAGTGTTAGAATAGAAAGGACTACAACTTAAAAAGTCTGATTGCTTTTAATTTTGTTTACTGACAGAGAGATAGACCAGTTATCAGGAAGGGACTTCTGCCATTTAAAGAAAATCGCAAGAAGTAATACTGATGAAATAGACTCAAGAATCCGCGATGCAGGTAATGATAGTGCCAGCACTGCTCCTAGGAGCACTGAGGAGTCTCTTTCTGAAGATGTGTTCACAGAATCAGAACTCTCTCCTATTCGGGAGGAGCTTGTCTCTTCAGATGAGCTGCGGCAAGATAAATCATCTGGTGCGTCATCAGAATCTGTGCAGACTGTCAATCAGAGTGGAGTAGAATGTTTGACAGTCATATCAGAGTCTACCGGTACTCCTGACCAGTTAAAATCTGATTCTGGACAGTCTGCAAATGAAGTTGAGGCTCTTTCTCTTAAAACTGATTTAAATAATCTTGAAGTCGCCATTAAGGAAGGAGATCAGGCTACAGATACTTTTCAAGAAATATCAGGCGCTAAGGAAGAAAGCATAAGTATAAAAGGTAATGAAGACCAGGATTTTCTTAATGAGAATTCACTACACCAAGAACAGGATGAGAAAGAAAGTATGTCTTGTGGGGAAGCAACAGAATGTAAACAAAAGCAAACTGGCAACAGAGGAAAACAAGGAAAGGAACAAAACCAGGAGTCAGAGACAGAGGTAGAAGAGCTACGGAAACTCTGGAAAACCCATACTATGCAACAAACTAAACAGCAAAGGGAAAATATTCAACAGGTGTCACAAAAAGAAATTAAGCATAAAACAGCAACTGTTGAAATAGAAGGTAAGTGTTAGAGAGCATATAAAGTCCACTTTATTGCATATTGTCTTCGTTTCCTCACTGACTCAAAAGCTGCTATATCTTAGGCTACTCCAAAGGATAATCCAGTGGCCCATAACTGGTGTTTCTCTGGGACAAACATATAGTCTCCAGTTTCTACTGTCTTGTTTTTTCTCATCCCACGATGGATTATACACATAATTAGCATATTTTCCACCATGTTTAAACATTCTCAACTCACCACCTTCTATCTTTAAACAACTTATTTCTTAAAGTAAATATATACAAATTCTGTAATACCTTTGATTTCTTCATTTTCTTTTTTAGCTTTTGATACATTACCTCATTAAAATGTCTTTTTTTCATTACATACATAATATCCTAATGGCAATTTATAATTGTCAAAGTCATTCCAACTTTTTTTAAAAAAATACAATAAACATAAAAATATATTCTTTAAATTCTTCCAAGTATCCAGAAGTTTCATCATTGTCTGGATAAATGTTTTCCTTGAAAGCAGCACTAAAGATAAATTAAAACACCATTTTCTCTTTCAGTTTGTTTTTTGGTACTGTTTATTTATGGAAGTTATAGGAATCGTCTTTTATTTCTAATACGCAGTGCTTCTGCTTAATATATTATATTTTAAACGAGATGCAGCTCAGGTATCTTGGCTGACATTTCTTATATTCTGTTGGAATATTGATTCCAGATTAATCCAATTTATATATGAACTTTCATTTTTTTAACTTAATAATTTTTATTAAAATACACATAAAATTTACCAGTTTAACCATTTTTAAATGTGAAATTCAGTGGCGTTAAGTACATTCACATCGCTGTGCAACCATCACCACCATCCACTTCCAGAACTTTTTCATGTTCCCAAACTGAAACTCTGTGCCTATTAAATAGTAACTCCTATTCTTCCCTCCCCCAAGCCCCTGGCAACCACCATTCTACTTTTTGTCTATATGAATTTTTGTCTCCAGGTACCTCATATAAATGTAATCATATAATATGTGTCATTTTGTATGTGGCTTATTTTCCTTAGCATAAGGCCTTCAAGTTTCATCTGTTGTAGCCTGTGTCAGAATTTCCTTCCTTTTTAAAGTTGAATAATATTCCATTATTCATACCACATTTTCTTTATCTGTTCCTTCATTGATAGACATTTGAGTTTTTCAGCCTTTTGGCTATTCTGCTGTGAATATTGGAGTGCAAATATCAGTTTGAGTTCCTCTTTTCAATTTTTTTTTTTTGGATATATACCCAAAATTGGATTTGCTAGATTCTGTGGCAATTCTGTGTCTAGTTTTTTGAGGAACTGTCGAACTGTTTCCACGTGGCCACACCAGTTTATGGTCCCACCAGCAGTGAATAGGGATTTGATCTGGTTTTAAAAATGCCAAGTTTTCTTTCCATTATCTTATTTAGATACCCCAAAGACCTAAGGTTTGTATTCAGTAGATGTTAAGGAATTCATTTACTCAAAGCAAGTTCTATAAAAGATTGAATACTTCTTTTGTAATATTTTTTCTTAATCTGAAATAATGAGTGTTCATTAATGATCATTTGACAAAAATAGAGGAAGTTTTTAGAAAATTTATAAAAGTTACTTGGAATTCATCACCTGGAGATGATCATTGTTAACATTTGGTATGTTTTCATACACACACACACATACACGCACAATTTCAATTTTATTTATATGTATTTATACATATGTATTTTTATATAAAATCAAGATTATACTGTATGTAGTGTTGTATTTTGCTTTTTTCGCTTAACATTTTAAGTCGTGAACATTTTCCCATGTCATTATAGTTCTTTGAAAATGTAGTTTTTAATGGTCTGTAATTTAACCATTTTCATATTGTTAAGACATTCAGTTGTCATTAACAGTTCATATTGTTAAGCTATTTCCTCTGTAAAGAATGCTGGCTTGAATATCTTCATTTGATATTCATGTGTTAGAATCTTTGAAAAGATAAAATAAGGGGTTCTGTTTAACCCAGTAATATGGTAAACTTTCTATTTTAGAGGGCTGGTTTGGGTGCAGAGTTTGATGGGAGAAGGCTCTCTTTTGACAAAATATTGAAAGGAGAAAAGTGGATAGATATGTTTAGACAGGTGCCCCCAGATTGTTATATTTGGTTTTTTTTTTTTTTTTTAAGGTTAGGGGGTTGGTAGCTAATTAACTAAATTTAAGTAACTTGAGATTCTATAATAGGAAAATATTCTGAGTTTAAATCTTTATTGACTTTATAATAAAACTTTAATAAATATAAATATAAAATAATATATTAATTTTTAAATGTAAAATAATAAAAAATAAATTTAAGGAATATAACTGTGGGAAGGATTGTAAAAGTTCACTTTTTTAACCAGATGCAAATACTTGGGCTCAGATAGATTATGTGCCTTCCAATTCCATCATATTACACAGAAAAAAGCCATAACTAGTACTCAGATCTCCTGAGTGTAACTAAGTGCATTTTCCTCCATACTATGCTGCCTTTGTAAGCTAATTGAGGTCAGATTCCTGAATTCAACCCATTGTCAGACCCTTAATTTACCTTATGTCAGCATCTCTGATTGAAAGAGTTCATGATAATTCAGGCTTAATAAACTGTCCAAACAGATGGCCAAATCTAGTATATTATTGTTTGTTTTATCACACCTTTTCATATATGTAACAGCTTCAGAAACTTCTTTAATTTTGTCTGTAACATCATATTAAAGTAAACCTTTAAAATTCTACAAACTTATTTACTTGTTATTCTAGAAAGCTGATAGAAAATGTTATTCTAGAATATTGCTTTATCGTACCTTTACGTGTATGTAAAAGCTTCAGAAATTTTTTATTAAATTTTTGTCTAACAACTATATTAAAGTTAAACCTTTAAAAATTCTACCAACTTAAGTTATTCTAGAAGACAGAATATTATACATATATACATAATTTAGTGAGGTGATTATAAATAAAAACTTAAGAAAAGAAATGTCCAAAGCTTTCACATTTTTTCTGATACCCTTAGACATAATTTCAGTTCATAACATGGCTGTTAGTTCATTAGTCTTGCTGTACCTGTACCTTTGATGGAAAAAAAAAAAGTTACATAAGAGAATACACATAAGTGAGTGTCCGTAAATTGAACTTTTATTCTATAATTATCTGTCAGAAGTTTGGAGGTAAACATATTTAATCTTAATTATTTAAGCATGGTGTATAAGAATTGAAGAAACACTATTTGCGTATCAATTCTAGGTTCTGCACTTTTAAAAGAAAAGAGAAGGCATCGATTACATAAGTTTTTATGTCTCCGAGTTGGAAAACCAATGAGGAAAACATTCGTATCCCAAGCAAGTGCGACAATGCAACAGTATGCACAGAGAGATAAGAAACATGAATATTGGTTTGCTGTGCCACAAGAAAGGTAAAACAACAAACAACGAAAACTTAAAAACATTATTGAGATTCTTTGAATTATAATTATTTTGTGGCCACTTAATACCAGGGACAAAGTATTTGGAAACATATAGTTTATGATTAAAAGCTGACATTGAGTCTATTCAAAATAATTTCGCTCCAATTGTATACTCTTTCATTTACCCCAGTTTTAATGTTATTCCCCTTTGGGGTTTAATGCCAAAAATTTGAACATATATACCCGGTTTTAGTAGTAAAGAAACTTATTTAAAATATCTTAGCGCAAGAAGGTACAACTAAATACTAACTGGTATGGCCCCCACCTCAAGGCAGGTAATGACGTATAATCTCTGTAAAAATCTCCTCAAATACTTACTGAATGCCTGCTATATATATACATAGCACTAAATTCATTTCTAAGAGGATGAGGTCTTGAAACTATTTTTTGTATCCCCTTCATAATAAAATTTTTCATCATAACTTTATAATGAAAGCCTTTTGTCACTGTATTGTAAATATTGACATTTTAAGTTAAAATTGTTACATTAATTTTTTAAATATGTCCAGTAGAATCTAAACATAACAATTTGCCATTTATCATTATTCATTAAAAACTACTTGAATGTACCCTTCTTGAACAGAATTTCCATCATTACTTTTTCTCCTTGAACTTGTATTTTCACTATTACCTCATAGAATCTTATTATGTCATATATTCTTATTTCTTATTATATTTCTTTGCAATAAGTTATATACACTTAACACATTTATGTGTGTGTATACATAGTGAAATTGCATTTATTTTAAAATTTTCTGTGACTCTTGTCAAAATAGTGAAGGACCTAAGGCTTACCCTACTTGCTTGCTAACAAGTTGGTCTGCCTCATCTAATGCATGCTGGCAGAAAACAGGAGTCACAACAATAGCAATAGTCAGAGTACCAGCATTTTTATGAATTCTTTGAGCCTCGATTCCCATGGTGTGATATGAAGGCAAGGTGACAGATGCATACGCCATGGGTTACATTACAGAAGAGGAACCGTAAATTTAGGGGACCTAAATCTTTTATAATGTACAGGAAGCATGGTTCCCCTTTGCTCCAGAGGAAGACATTATTTCTACCTTCTAAGACTATGCTTTGGAGTTTCCTATGCTAATACACTTGAAAAGATAGGACTGAACGAAGATGGTACTCAGTAACTCTACTCACAAGACAAACAGAAGTTCAAGAGACAATTGTCTATAAACAACCACATTATTCCAAATGTTTATTAAACCCAGAAGAAATTTTTATTTTATTACAATTATTACTAACACATTGATTATAAATTATAAATTTTCATTAATCATTACAAGTAAAAAGTAAAATATCATAGGAAATAACTTAATAAAATAAATAGGACTTCCAGTTCGTTTATGTATCTATTGATGAATGTTGTTTATTGAAAGAATGTGATGTGATTCAGTTCCAGTTCTGACCCCTCCCTTTTTTCTTTTTAAGTACTGAAAAGATTTGTTCACAGAAAAAGTCTGAGGCTGCAAAGAGTTTTTATTATTATAATGTCACTCAATTCTTTAAACATGTTTTCTGTTTATATTCCCAAAATTACTTAATCATCTTTCATCAACATTATTTTTAGTGATCATCAATGAACAACTCCAGTAAAAACTCCTTCAGTTTTGTGGGAATCAGTGAATTAGAAACCACCTGATATGTAAAAGGACTTTAGACTTTTTCCCTGTCTCAATACCAACTTTGGGCAGCCTGGAAGTTTTTACACTTTATACCATTTTAAAATTCTAGATAGGCGAGAGACACTTGATTTAAAGCGAGAGACATGCAACTCTCCATTCACTTTAATAGTTAGAGGCCACCGTGGGTTATTAATTGGCCAAATTTCAGTGTTGTTGTGTCTTAAGGAAGTTCCTAATAGGGAGTCCCAAGGAGAGGGAGAGAGAGAGGGGAATGGCTCATTGATGGGACAGTCAGAACACATAATATTTGTAGTTGGTTTGCTGTTTTATATGGGGCCAGTTCATGGCATCCCAAAACAATTATGATAGTAACATCAAAGATCACTGATAGCAGATCACCATAAAAATATAATAATGAAAAATTTTGAAATAATATGAGAATTATCAAGATGTGACAGAGACATGAAGTGAGCAAATGCTGTTGGAAATGTGGCGCCAGTAGACTTGCTCATGCAGGGTTGCCACAGACCTTCACTTTGTAAAAAATGAAATAGCTGTGTAGCACAATAAAGCAAAGCACGCGAGGTATGTGTGTATATTATCTTTTGTAACAATAGGCTTTACTGTAATAAACAAAATTGAAAGGGGAAACAAGAGCTTTAAAAGATTTGATAATCTATCCCTGAACCAATAATGCACGATATATTCCTTGTTTCATTTACAGTTAAATGCAAAACATATAGAATTTCTGTTAACTTAGAAAAATTATGTATACTATCCAGGTTTCAATATAGGGAATTAGTAAATTGTTTACTTGTATTTTAGATAATTATATCATTGTGTAATGATGTCAAAATTGTGGGTTCAGTTTTCTTTTGTATCACTAGTTGCTTTTAAGAGAAAAAACTTACCATAGACAGCATCTGAGCTGGTCAAAAGCATGCCAAGGAAAATCGTAATATGGTTTTCTTAGAACAACTTGATAGAACACAGCCTAAAACATTTAAGTTAATGTCTTCCTGGTAATGGACTTTGTTATCTTTATAAATAAAGTGTAGTATATTTTGTGTGTATTTTAAGTCCTCAAGTTTATTCAAGATATTTAACAACTATAATTTTGTCATTCTAGCTAATAGCACAGAGCACTAGGTCTATTAATAGTCACTTGTTCTAACAGGACAGACCACTTGTATGCCTTCTTCATTCAGTGGAGTCCAGAAATATATGCAGAAGATACTGGTGAATATACCAGAGAACCTGGATTTATAGTTGTAAAAAAGATAGAAGAATCTGAAACAAACGAGGATTCTACTAATGAAGCAGCAGCCAGAGAATGGGAGGTAAGGAGAAAAATGTGAAGATTTCATTCATCTTTTTCCTTTGTGTGAATTTACAGCTTTAGGGTAGTATAGGAAAGTACAAGTGATCTTTATACAAAAGAATAGTCTTCTAAAGGTTCCCTGTCCATGTATATATTTGTTTTATTGAATGAATCTGATTAGTAATGTTAGTTTATTACTATTTGCCATTTTTCTTTTGCTTTAAAATACGAGAGAAGCAACGTATCATCAATAAAATGACTAGTTCCTTTTAGAATAACATTATACTGATTTTTATAAAACATTTTTTAGAAATGATCTAATATTATCTTCTACATGGAGCAGGTACAGCAGTCATTTAACACATTCATGCAAATTAGCACTCTTTTCAAAGTCCATACTTGAGCATTATCTTGACATGATTGTAACAATAATGCCAAGAAAATAAGCTGATGCTAATTTTACAAACTAGTAAAAATATTATGTGCTCAAATTTAATGAACATATCTATATGGCAAAATTAACACTAATCAACTATTTATAACCCCACTTAGGAGTACATCTTTTAATATTACATATCATGTTTTACATGCTTTGTCTTCCAGGACTGATAGGGTGACAATTACTGGTTTCTCTGTTGTGATTGCCTGGATTAATCTCTTTTTGATGCATTAGAAAATATAGAGCAGATGCTAAAATGTGATAATAAATGGAGTCAAATTTTGTTATCCATTTGGTGTTAATGTTTGTGATTTATGTGGTATAAATTTATTGTGTATGCATTTAACATGTATAATGATTGAAAATATACATGGCATGTCTTTTGTCTAAAATGTGAACCTGATTTTGAATGTGTTAAGTCTATTCTGTGTAGTATATACAGCATCAGTTTCTACTGTAACTTTAATATAATTGTGGGAAAGGGGTAACACATATATTAAGCATTTATTTGGGGTTCTTTTAATACTTAAACCAACATTATTAATCTTCATACAAGCTTTATTCACAAATATCCCCAAACCGAAAACAACCTGGGTACCTGTCTGCAGGAGAATGGATAAATATTGGAATATTTATATTCCAAATAATATAGCAATAAAAAAAAATCTGCCGGTACAGGCAACAACTTGGATGAACCTCACAGATAATATGTTTAATAAAAAGAAGCCAAGCCAGGCAAAAAAGCATATGATGTATAATTTCACTTATAATAACTTTAGAAGAGTAAAACTAATCAAAAGCCCATCAGTCTATCTGTTTCTGGGGGTTATTGGGTGGCCAGGGGCAGGAGGGACCTTTATAGAGTACTGGAGATGCTCTCTATGTTTTATTCTGAGTGATGGTTACCTGGGTGTTGACAAATGGAAAATCATCCCTATGTCTTAAAAATTAGTTTTAGGAGGCTTTTAAAATAGCCCAGGTGATTAAAGAAGGGTACCTGTACTCAGGCAGCAACAGTTGAAGGTAGAGTGGAAAGGAGTGTGGTTTTTTTTTTTAAGGTATTATATGGCTAACAAGACTGAATTTAGTAACAACCAGGTAACTGAAGTTTCTAACTTGAATGCAAGCTGGATGGCAATATATTCAATCAAGTAAGAGAATTGGAAATTTTCTCTCCACTGGGGTTGGAACACTTAACTTAGGAAATCCAATAGACTATTATGATTATTTGATCATTGACAATTTTGGTTCAGAGGAACTGCCTCAGTTCTTGTGGAAGATTCTCTGTATTATAATTTCTAAACAAAAAATAAATAACTCCTCACCCGTTTTCAACCTTAATTGATTCAAATAAAAAGAAATGGAAGGAAAAAATAATTATTTCAGAAACTTTTTGCTGCACTGTATAGAAACAGTGCTTCACTGTCTAATATGGTATTCACTGGCCACATGGGGCTATTAAATACTTGAAATGTGGCTAATGCAACTAAGGAACTGAACTTTTAATTTTATTTTAATTAATTTAAATTTTGAAACCGATACTTGCCTCAGTTATTAGATAACTTTTAAATATATTTGGAACAACTTGGATTTATGAATCTACTTTTTCAGTTATAAATTTCATTAAATTTAAATATGATCTAAATAAATTTAAATCTCAATAAGATCAAGTATCTCCTGTGAAAATTTAGTGTCTGAATTAAGATGTGCTGTAGTTTAAAATATACTAATTCTTGTAGATAGAATTGCCACTAGCCATATGTGGCTAGTCTGAGTTGAGATGTCCTTTAAATATAAAATATACACTGGTTTTTGAGGATTTAGAACTGAAAGAAGAAAAGGATGTAAAATATTGTAAAATATTATTAATTTTTCTATTATGTTGAATGACAATATTTTGGTTATATTAGGTTAAATAAAACATTAAAATTTAACCTTTTTTTCTTTTATAATGTGGCTACTAGAAAATTTATAATTTCATATGTCTTATATTGCATTTCTCTTGTACAGTGCTGGTCTAATGCCTGATGGTTGCTGAGTATCTAAAAAGTATATTTTTTCCACCCAAAATCACTCTTGGTGTTGTATGTTCTGTGAGTTTGAACAAATGTATAATGACATAAAAAGTATTTTAAATGAAAAAAAGTATTTTAAATGTCAATATGATGTTTTGAAAAAGGAATTCGGCTAGAGCACTTACATTAAATGAGAGTACTTCAAAGTGTGAAGTGATGTTTTTAGAGTTTTTTCTGCCGAGGGATCAAGAATAGGTGACTTATAATTTAGGATGAACTTATTATGGTAACATGAATTTATTACCAACTTAGGCATTAGTCTGTTTGACTAAAACTATCTGGCCTATTTACTCTTACTGATTCAGTGATACTTAGATCATTATTATCCCACACTTATTTAGGCTGAAATATATTGCTAATCAGAAATTTATACATTGGGGAAACTTTTGCATGTGGTAAACTTACTTGCACTCCTGGTTTTCTTCTGTTTCCCTCCTGTCCCCTCCCTATAAAAGCACCATGAGGGTAGGGTTTGTCATTTTCTTACACTACTGTATCCTCAAAACTAAGACCAGTATAGGTATGTAATTCTCAATAAATATTTATTGATTAGTGAATAAATTTGGGCATGCATTAAAATAGGATACAAAACTTTTACTACTCTTTCAACATTGGTTTATATCCTAAAATAGGTTCTTATGTCAATTGCAGTAAATATTTTGTTATGAAGCTATAGACTTTGGACGTTGGAATCACCTAGCATTCTGGCCTCTCTCATTTTACATTTTACAGTGTTCCTGGTTCTGCCTTAACATATTCAGTGATAGGGAGTTTATTACCTCAAAGGGCAGCACTTTCATTTTAGAACAACTCTGTTAGAAAGTTATTTCTCAAAGTGAGTTTAAAAAAAACATACCTTTGCAAGTTCAATCCATTTGTCTTTGTTCTTCCTTTTGCTGCACATCAATAACAAACAAACAAAAAATTCTGTATACTATGATAATCTGAAAATATTTATTAATTTCCTTTTTAACCTTTTTCCAGGATTATTTATCCTGGTACTTCCACTGTTAAACTTTATTAACTCTTTCTAGATCCTACACTATCCTCATCATTACCCTAAAGTATGACAAAGCATTTATAAACTATAACATCTCAAATTACTAAAATGTTCACTTGAGATAGCAAGAAAAATTCTATAATATTTGAAATAATTTCAGTTTCAAAATATGAAAATTGAATGTCAGTTCTATTGAAGATAATTAGGAAAGGCTGGAATTTAAGAGTTAGAAATGATGAAAGAAAGAAGGAAGAAAAGAGATTAGTATTAAAGATTTATTTGTAGAGTGAATTCCAAAGAAAGATGAGAGGAGCAGAAACCTATGTTTACTAAGAAAAAAGTTAGCCTACTTTTAAGATAGTCAGGAGTAAAAGCCCCTAATAATACATCAGAACTAAGATTCCTGTATGTTGGCAGAAAGAAAATGAGAAATGCTGTATATATAACTCAAGATATATGCATTTTATGTTCTATTTAGTAATGTAAATATAGTTAGCATAAAACATCACCTCACCTCAACCTTGTTTTTTTTAACCATAAAATCTTGAGTTTGTTAATTATGAATTCTTCTGCTTGGGAATTTTAATAGCCATACCTGGCCACTGAAAAAGAACTACTTGTTATTAAGAGTCTTTTCCTCTATACTGGTTTCTGCCAGTGTCCAATGACAGGAAGACGGTAGAACCATGTACAGATGCATAGTGAGGATAATGTTTTACGTGGGGCTTTAGAGTTTTGCGAAAAATATTAGGTTTTTATTTTTTGATGAGGATTGTTTTTATGGATTTACACTGGAAAAGGCATTTCAATAAAGTGTCAGTAAGGTCCTGAGGTAAAGGGAAAGATGCCTGTTGACACACCTATCGTTTCCTGATAATAATGCCTTGATTTGATAAATATACAAAAATAGAGATTAATATAATGAATTCACATATACCAGTGATTCATCTTTATCAGCTTATTTCATCTATAATTCCTCTTTTTTCCCAGTTGTTAACATTTCTTCAAATGTCATAAAGATGTGTAAAATACATATAACATGAATGTATTTTTACAGTTTGATATTTGATTCAGGATCCAACTAAGGTCCAGATGTTTCAATTAGCAAAATGTCTCTTAAGTCTCTGTAAATATAGGTTCTTCCATTTCTGTGCTTTGCTTTTTCTTCTTGTAATTTTAGTTTTTAAGACATCAGATTTCTCCTGTAGAATGTCCCACAGTTCAGATATTGTTGATCATATATCTACAATTTTATTAACATGTTTTTCTGCCTTGAATTTCCCATAAGTTGATAGTTAACATCTAGAGTAACCCATTTAACCATACATAGACTGTCATCTTTATAATATAGATAATTTCTCAGACTTGTTTCTCTTTGGCTCATCTACTCATAGTAGTAAATCATAGTGGTTAATCTAGAATGCAGAGCTTGTGCTGTGTTTATCTCACCAACTTCTCAACCTTGACAAGTTTTTAATTATCTGGGGGAACTTTCAGAAATCTTATGGCTCAGGGTCACCTCAGACCAATTAATCTTATGGCTCAGGGTCACCTCAGACCAGAATCACTGGGGATGGGACCTAGTTATCAGTGTTCTTTAAAGCTCCTCAGGTGATTACATTATACAGTACAGATGGAAAGCCCACTGTAGTATTCTCTATGCTACTATTTCAGGTGTTGCATTAAACTTATACAATGTTAAGGCTGTGGATGATTCTTTCAGACTATACTGATCATAACACAGCTTAATTTTCAAGTCTCTGTCATGCAGGTTATATTGTATAAAATATTTTTCAAAATATTTTTTTTTGCTGTTGCATCTACACCCCCAAAACATAAATTTGGTTCACTGTGGAGAAAATTTTCTTTAATCATTTGTGCCTTGATTTTTAAAAATAATTTTTTTTTTTAATCAATAGCAGCCGTGCTAATACTTTAAGCATAGCTCCCTTATGTACCAAAAGACTCTTATCATATGTCTTGAATTCCCTCCTTGTAGTGCCTTTGAGTACACATACCAGGCTATAATTTATTGGTAGTGCCTCTTGCGCATCGAATACTCTTTAAAGTTTGACGTGCTTGACAAATACTCAGGAGTCCAGCGGTGTAGTCTAAAGCAGTGGCTACCACAATAAGCCTGTAATATCTTTGAAGCCTGTTTTATCTTTAGGATTCATGAGAATTTTACACTCATCTTCTTAATTTATCTGATGTAATATAAAAAGAATTTTTTAATTCCTTACCATGAAGTAAAAGTGATGCTGCAGTCATACAGGTTCTTTGTATCCTGTCACCGGGTATCACGGCACAGTACTACACCCCTCAGGCGATATCCTCCTCAACCCTAGTACTGACTTCAATAGATTCTCTAGTAGAAATCTCTGAAGGCTTGGGTTTCAAAGTATCATGTGTTGGGTGTGCCAGTCTTGCTGCTTCATGGAACTTTTAAGCTAAAAAATTGCCTTATTGTCCTACTTATTTGGGTTCAGTTTCACTCTTGGGATAAGAACTGCAGAAAAAGTTTTCCATTTTTTTCATCTCTGAAGTTGATTTTATACCACTTTTAGTTCAGTATCTCTCATACTCCAAACCTACTAATTAAAACACCCCGTACTACTAGGATGATAAAAACAACTGTGAAATGGACTTTATTCATTAGCTTTATTTATTTAGAAATTTACCTCTCAGGTTTCTGGTTATTGATTAAATTTACAAAATATGAGTTTACTAAGATTATATGCCTATGGATTATACAGCATATTAATGTTTTTTATTTTTTAAAGTCATGGTTAGTATTAGAAGAAAATTGGTCTGGTTTTTCTCCCTACTTCACACCCTTGTCCAAATATTGATAAAAATATGTTCTATTTGATTTATTTTTGGTTTCTGAGATGACTTGTTCATTTTTCGTTACTTGACATTACATTTTCTCAAACAAATCAAAGCCTATGTTATTCATTTAAGTGCAAGTTTAAATGTAAATAATGTTGACTACTTGTTACATTAATCTGTGCAAAGGTTTTATAATTACTCATAATATTTTAGAATCTGCCTTCTGGTTTAGGTAGTTTTTAATAATAATTTAAAGAATCTTCCCATTTTGATATTAATTTTTAGTGTTCTCCATTTAAATTATGTGAATATGAAGTATTTAAACTAATCTTAGCATTTTAGGCCATACAATTTAACATGTTATATTCTTGTTGGATTTGGTCTTCCACTAGTATGTGATGCTCATCATGTGGAGTCAGCTCTGTTTTCTGAACTGTCATTAAGTAAGTGGAGTCAGTCATTGCGAGGCTTGTTCCTGAGACTATGCAGAGAAGCTTTTCACAGCAGTTTGGTGTTGCTGCAACTTCTAAGAAGCACAGTGTCAAGAGGCTTCAGTTGTTTGGTTAATATTTTATTTCTAAAGCTGCCAGATAATGAGTATTCTGGTGTTCATTTTATTAAACACGTGAGTTTGTTTGTTTTTTTAATTAAAGCATGAGTAATACCAAAATTAAAATTGAGTCAGTGTATAAAACAAAACAAAACATTCCAGATCTCTTCTCAACTTAGCCAGCAAAATCCATACAGAATTGATTTTGTTCACAATGAAAATAGTCTCTATGTTTAAGTCATTAAATAGAACGAGAACACATTTCTCATAAAGGCAATTAAAGTATATATATTTTTTTACTTTGATCGAATCACGTAATATTACAAGTCATAACTCCAGAAGAAATTCAATAAATCTAAAAAAGGGAGAAATCAAAAACATTAAAATAAATTAGATTTTATGACTGAATATAAATTGTCTTCTATTTCTATATTGAGTATTTTTAAAACCACTTTATTGAAATATGATTGACATACAAAAAGCTGTGCATATTTAATATATGCATCTTGATGAGTTTGAATACAAGTACATAAGTATGAAGACAAGTATCCATGAAATCACCACATTTTATGTCATGAGCATATCCATCAACTCAAAATCTTTCTTCTCACTTTCTTTATTGTTATTATTTTGTGATAAGTACACTTAATGTAAGATCTACCCTCTTAGCAAATTTTCAAGTATACAGTACAGTATTATTATAGGCCTGTGTTGTAGAGCAAATCTCTTATTCTAGACTGTTCACATATTTTCTCTTATTGGCATTTGGCCCCCACAAGTCATGCCTAGTGTGATCTGTTTAGACTACTAGTAATATTAAATGAGGATGTTATCTACCTCAGGGGAGTTTTGAACCAATGCTTTGCTTTCCCTGTTAATATTCTTCCTCAGTCACTAGCCAAAAGTTTTGGGCTATAAAATTTCCATTAAAAATCCAAAATGTTATTTAATATGGATTGTGAGAAGAGATGGATAAATGACAGACTGGTTTATGATTTGAGATATTAAAGTTACTTCTAAAATATTACCTTAAATATTGATTAGGGTAGATTATGTATTATCTCTTCTAGCAGCCTACTCCTGACTCAGGAAATCAGATAGAAGGTAATTCAATAATTTCAGCCTCAATAAAGAAAATAGAGGGAAAAAGGGTATTAAATTGAATATCTGAATTATGAGAACAGATTATGTTCAATCTTTAAACTGGTTATGTTTTTAAAAGTGCTTCATTTTATAGTCTGTCATTTTACACTAATGATAAATTGACATCTACTTCAAGCTCTGGGACGTCTGGACAAATTTAAATGACCTAGCATTATGTTTTCTAAACACTATGTATAAAGGGAGGGCAAGAAGGATATTTACTGAACTCATTTTATGTCTGCTAGATATCATGTTTATTAATTAGGAAGCATTTTGCTTCAAGAAACAGAAAAGCACACTCTTAAATCAGTTTTTTTATGTTATAATTGACATATAGTCTATTAGTTTCGGATGTGTAACATAATGATTCAGTATTTGTACATATTGCAAAATGATCACTGCAGTAAGTTTAGTTAACATGTGTCATCATAAATACTAAAGAAAAAAATTTTTCCTTGTCCTGAGGACTTTTAAGATCAACTCTTTTAGCAACTTTCAAATATACAATACAGATTACTGTCATTTCCATGCTGTACATTGCATCCTCATGACTGGATGTTTGTATCTTTTGACCCCTTCACCCATTTTGCCCACCCCTCTTGGCAACCACCAACCTGTAATCTGTCTATAAGCTTAGTTTTTTTTTTTTTTGGTGGCGGTGGTTTTAAATTCTACATTATAAGTGAGATCATATGGTATTTGTCTTTCTGATTTATTCACTTAGCATAATGTCTTCAAGGTCTATCCATGTTGTCACAAATGGATTTCATTCCTTCTTTTAGGGCTAAGTAGTATCCATTGTATATCTTGGCTATAGTAAATAATCCTGCAAATATCTTTTAGAATTCATGTTTTTATTTTCTTTGAATAAATTTACTCACAAGTAGAATTGCCAGATCATATGGTAGTTCTATTTAAAATTTTTGAGGAATCTCCATACTGTTTGTTATAGTGGGAGCACCAATTTATGTTTTCACCAATAGTACACAAGAGTTTCTTTTGCTCCACATCCTTGCCAACACTTGTTATTTCTTGTCTTTTCAATAATATCCATTCTAACAGGTGTGAGGTGATTATTTCATCATGGTTTAGTTGTTTTTCAAAGTATATTTCCCCAGACCATCAGCAGCATCTAGGAATTTATTAAAAATTCACATTCTCAGACCCCATTCCAGTCTGCTTAATCAGAAACTAACTTTGGAGCCCAGCATTTTGTGTTTTAACAAGTGCTCCAGGTGACTCTGACTTAGGCTAAACTTTGAGAGCCACGGGTTTAAATCTGAGAGGACACATCCTGTCCGGGCATGGAGACAGCCTTCTCAGAAACACATTACTGAAAATCTACCTGAGCAAAATCAAAGCTGTGTTAGGAGCAGCTATGGGGATATGTGTTGAGGAGACAACCAACAAAATAGGCTATTCTGTGCTGGGTGGGTGGTGGGTGGGTGGGTGTGTGTGTGTGTGTGTGTTTAACATTTTCATTTAAACTACAGTTTGGCACACAGGTAATATTTTTAATTTTAGAAAATCTGGCTGTGCTCAGTAATGGGTAGGTTTCCAGTGACACCCCCCTACCACCAAATTATGTAATGTTGGTGAGTATAGGGGAGTACAGTGATGGGGAGGGAGATGCACAATGGGACTCAGTGTATCATTAAGACCACTGTGGTTATAGTGTGCCTATGAGAGCCTGTGGGAAAGAGATCTTAGGGTAAATGTGGTGGAGATGGCTGGTGTGTGGGGGAGGGAGGATGTTCATTGTGGGATGGGCTCTGTCCTGTGCATGCACATGCTAGAATGTGGGTGTGTGGCTGTGGTGCAATGTTGTGTATACTAGAAAGGTGGTTTGTGCATGAAAGGTGTTATTGTCATTGTGTGTACACACTTCTGTGTCTACACACGATAAGGTAAAGGGGAAGGAGCAGGTTTAGCTTAAAATGGAAGAAATCTTCAGATGTACTCTTATAACATTGATATTCTAGTTAAAATTGTACTTATTTGGTTATTAAGCATACCACTGATTAGTGAAGTATATGTAGGCATAGTAAATTTAAGTACTTCTTCAAGAAATTAAAGGTTAGAAAGAGTAATTTAAAAATGGACTGTGTAACAGCGGGCAAAGGAATTTTCAGGTCACTTTTAAATATTTGTGTAGGATTTATTTGTAATAGATTGGCTTCTTTTTTACACAGTCATTCTATGAAATTTGAGAGTTCAAGGGTACTTGAAGAACATCTTTTTGCTTAAAAAATGCTCATATAAAAGATGGCATTTTATAAGATTCTTAGATGTTAATAAAGAACATAATTTTATGACTATACGAACAAACAACAAAATGTTAATTGAAATCATTTGTGTACATGGGAAGGACTCTGGCAACTGTACTTATTATTTTTTCATGACAGATATTTTTAGTGCCTTTCTTAGTGTATTGATGTTTGGAAATACATGCTCTGTGTCTTTAAACTTTTGAGCCCTTTCTTTGCACATTTGGGTACAGCGCAACCAAACTTAAACACAGGAAACCCTGTCTTCCCTCCCCAGCTTTACAGTCTCCACTCAGGACTCTCTTTGCAATGGATACTATTTAGTGATTAGCTCTCTGTATTGTCAATCAAATCTTTGTCTCTAGCAAACTGTTTTGTCACTGTAGTAGGAAGGGCTCTTGTGCTGGAAATTTATCTTTGACAGAGGAAGAATGCTTTTTAAAACAGTTTTTACAAGATCTGATGTAACTTAATTTGCCCTGGAAAGGAAATGTCTCGTCTCTGGTATGGAAAAAAAGGGAGAAGACATCAACCAATTAACCATAAATATACTCTGGTAAATCAGTCAGTGGTTTCAATTTCTATGTTTACTAGTCTTTTTATGGTGACATTATGCAAAATTATATAATTTCTGAATGTTTAAGCATAGAGAATATTTATAGACTACAAAATTGTATGATTACAGAGAAGTACCTTTAAGTTATTTCTGCTAATCCTAAATATCTTCAAAAAAGGCAATGAATAAGACTGTAATTTGTTTTGTAGAAGTGTTTTTGTTTTCCTATTCTACATAAGCAGTAGTTACCAAATCTTTATTGCTGCCTAAATTTTTTATTTAAAGCTTAACTTTGGAGTATGATATTCAGAAATTTTTCCCTGCTTAAAAATAAATTGAGTAGAATAATCAGAGTGAATTAATTTTAGTTTTGATTGACTGGATCAATCAAATTAGATACATTTATAATATTGTGTATTAAGACTATTATTTTAGCAATCTGAGAAAAGCCTTTTTGAAACTATCCAAAAAGTTTCAAGCAGTGCTACCTAATACAAAACTTTAAAAGATATTCTAGTAAAGAAAAATCTGTCAACCTTACTAGTTAAGAATTCTTGTTTTTTAATATAAATATGTCTACACTATTTGTTAGAAAATATATTGACAATTACTCTTTTCGTGGTAATTCAGGATTATACCTTGTCTTAAAGAATGTTAGTTTTATTGTTACTGTAATTGAGGATGGTTTAAATAGGCTTGATATATCCTTTGAACTAGGAGTGACTTTGGAAGATGCTCGCAGAACAGCTTGCCACCCTTAAATGTGAAGCATGTAAAACTATCAAAATGACTTTCAATTTGTATTATTTTTAATTGGGCTAGAGAGTACTTTGTTATGTCTTTTTATTTTTAATTAGAATGATTTAAAGTTTTTTTTTATATGATACATCAGCACAGAGGGATTCAGGAATATGAAATGATTGAATTGGTTAAAATTGTGATCAGATTTATCAGAATAGCCAATTAACAAAGTTTTTTTAAATCAAGAACAGTGAAGCTATTCATGTATTTTTTGATTTGCCGTTAGAATTAACATTAGTTTGCTACAACTTTAATACACTTTAATTTATTACATATAACAGTCAAAATAAATTATGGATGTTTTAAATTTTATAAGTCATTATAAAAATGCATCACACACTTATAACACTCGCCAGTTCTATTCAACCTTAGGTGATTTTGGCATATATATGAGAGCTGGCTTCTCACTTGTCTTCAACTCTGCCATACATATAGTTTATATGTATATTATTTTATTTAACCTTCACAATAACTCTGCAAAGTCCAGTAGTATTACTCCCTATTTTAAAGATGGCTAAACAGGTATAGAATGGTTACTAAACTAAGCTGCCCTGGAGCACAAAGACACCTTGAGCTGGTACATTTTTGACCCCACCAAGATGTCACTGAGAGTTTTCTAAAATGGTACACGGTATAATGTGTTTTGATGTGTAAACAAGCTAAGGTCTCGATTTTCTAGCTGTTTGCTTTGCTTTAGAGTAGATATGCTAGGAGCTGTATAGCAGGAGAAAGGCTTAAGAAATAAGAATTAAAAGGTTAGCAGTTTTACTCATTTTGAGATTTCCTATAAGATTTTGCCTGCAAAGGGACTCTTCTGCTTTAAAACTGAAAAATAGAAAATGATTCTTCTAGGAGAATAATAAGTATTTTAGAATAGTATTTCTTATTTTTAGACTTCTATTTTGCAGCTTTTTACAATTCTTTATATCTTTACTCAACTGATTAGCAGAATAGCATAGACCTAAGTGAAGAGCTACCTTATAGTTAGCAATAATGTGGCCATATTTCTGTAAACTGTAACAGTTTTTTAAATGCTCACATATGTGATATCATATTTGACCTTACAGTAACCCTGTGCTAATTAGAGATCGATTATTTTTATTTTGTAAATAAGTTAATTTTATGGCTGAAGAACATTAACTGATAAGTAGAATATGTCCCAAAATGTGGAAAAAAGTTAAACCTTTGCCAATTAGCTTTTCAGTGAGAACCATATTGATCAAGCATATTCAACTTGCCTTATCTTTATTTTTTAAGGCTATTTTGGAGTTTATTCTGACATACCATCTAAACTTTAATCTTCTAATAATTTTCTTGAGGCTATTTACATATTTGATATACCCATATACTATATCCTGCCTTTTTAGTGTCTTGTCAATAAATTGTTATTTCCATGAAAGTTATGAGCCTGTTTTATAATAAGGATTTTAGGCTTACTCAGACTAAAGTCATGAGCCATTAAATAGTGACATTATTTTATCTCTACTAATATCAATATGTCCCTAATTTAGTCATCATTGTTTTTGTATTTCAACCCTTAAATGCGACATTTATTTTTTGTGTTTTAGGCTTTCATATTTGAAAACAGGGGAAAAGCACCTATGATGAATTATTTACATCTATGTAAGAATTAGCTCACAGGTAGAAATGGAATAAGAGCTTATATAAATGTAAAAATTTTTCCAGTGACCTCAGCTCAATATAATAATTGTAGTAATTATAAAAATAATGATTTCTAACACCGTATACTTCTAATAACACTGTATATTATTTTAAGCACATGAGTTATTTTATGTAATCCTTAACCTATGAAATATTGCTACTGTTATCTCCATTTTATAAAATAGAGGCATATAGCAGTCATACAAAAACCAGTAAGGGTCATAGCTGTACTTCGAGTGTAGGTATTCTGGCTCTAGCCTATGCCATTAAATTCTTTGCTGTACTCTGAAAATTTTCAGATTATTACTAGGAGAAGTGAATTAACATTTATTTTGTACACTTAATTATCAGTATCTATTTTATATATATCATTTATTCCTCATTAAGTGTTTGAAGTGTGATTACTATTTCCATTCGAAAGATCAGAAGTGGAGAAATTAAATATAGTTGCTCATGTTCACAAAACTAATAAAAAGCAGAATTGGAATTAAAGCAGAGATCTAAACCCAAACCCAGTGTTCCCTCTGCTGTACTCTGTTGCCTACTTATAGTACATATGCACAAGAAATTTATTAACTAGTATTTACATATACCTTATCATATGTAAAAGATCCTCTGCTTTCTAAGCACGCATATTCATGCAGAGAGGACATCTACACATATATTCAATGTAGAATTTTTTCTTTATTAATTTGACTTAGTAGTTGAAAAAATTGTACATATGCAGGTTATGAGTCATAAAATAAATAGCTCTGTTCCCACTACCTAACTTAAGGACTAGAATATTATCGGTACAGTTGCATCAGCCTATGTGTCCTTTCTCTACCTCATCTCATGTCTCATGTCGCCCCCAAATTGATAACCACCTCCCTGAATTTTATCATTCCCTGTTTTCTTTAATTGATTTAATTTTTAGAGCAGTTTTAGGCTTACAGAAAAATTGAATGGAAAGTACAGAGAGTTCCTGTATGTCCCCTTTACCCCAAACATAATGCCCTTACTATTCATATCTTGTACAATTTATGAAGTAATATTACACATTACTATTACCCAGAGTCCATAGTTTGCATTAGGTTTTATTCTTTGTGCTGTACATTCCGAATGACGTGTATCTACCATTAAAGGATGATTCAGTGTAATTTCACTGCCCTAAAAGTTCCCTGTGCTCCATTCATCCCTCCTTTCCTCCACTTTAACACCTGCCTTTTCCAGAGTGTTGGAATCATACAGTATGTAGCTTTTTCTGATTGGCTTCTTTGACTTCAGTAAAATGCATTTAAACTTTCTTCCTGTCTTTTCATGGCTTAATAGGTCATTTCTTTTTAGTGCTGACTTTTAATATTCCGTTGTCTGGATGTACCGAAGTATGTTTATTCACTCATCTATTGAAGGATATCTTGGTTACTTCCAAGTTTCAATACATATAATAAAAAGCTGTTAAAAACACATTCATGTGTAGATTTTGTGTGGACATAAGTTTTCAACTCATTTGGGTAAATACCAAAGAATGCAGTTGTTGAATTGTATGATAGAGTATTTTAATGTTTTATAAGAAACTTCCAAACTATTTTTCAAAGTGTCTACGATTTTGCATTGTACCAAAAATGAATGAGAGTTCCTGTTACTCTACATCCTCACCATCATTTTATGTCAGTGCTTTGGATTTTAGCCATTCTTAATAGTTATGTAATGGTATCCCATTGTTATTTTCATTTGCACTTCCCTGATGACATATGCTAATGAGCATCTTTTCATATTCTTATTGTTATCTGTATATCTTCTCTGATGAGGTGTCTAGATCTTTAGTTCATGTTTTAATTAGACTGTTTTCTCGTTGCATTGTAAGAGTTCTTTATATATTTTGGATAACATTTATCAAATACATATTTTGCAAAGATATTCTCCCAGTCTATGGCTTGTTTTTTCATTCTCTTAAGTGTCTATCAGAGAACAGACATTTTTAATTTTAAGGAAATCTAAATAATTTTTTTTTTGTAGATCATGCTTTTGGTGTTCTATCTAAAAATGCATCCTCAAACCCAAGGTCACCTAGATTTTTTCGGCATTATCTTCTAGGAGTTTTGTAGTTTTGCATTTATATGTGGGTCTGTGATCCATTTTGAGTTAATTTTGTGAAAAGTATAAAGACATTGTGTAGGTTAATTTTTTTGTGTGTGATTGTCCAATTGTTTCAGCACTATTTGGTGAAAGACCATCCATTCTCCTTTGAATTATTTTTGCTTTGTTTTCAAAAATCAATTGTCTGTATTTGTATGAAGCTATTTCTGGGTGCTCAGTTTCATTCCATTGATCAGTTTGTCTGTTCTTTTGCCAGTATCACACTGTCTTGATTACTCTGCCTTTATAGTAAGCTTTGAAGTTGAGTAGTGTCAGTTTTACTTTTGAAATTGACTAAAAAAGTCCAATTTTGTTCTTTTCCTTCATCATTATGTTGGCATTGGGATTTTTCCATATAAACTTTAATCAGTTTGCCTACATCCACAAAATAATTTGGTGCAATTTTCATTGGAATTGTGTTGAATTTATAGAGCAAATTAGGAAGAACTGTTATCTTGACAATATTAAGTGTTCTATCTGTATCTGTGAACATGGAATGTCTCTCCATTTATTTAAATCTTTGATTTCTCTTAGAATTTTGTACTTTTTATGTAGGTCTTATATATAGTTTGTTAAATTTATACCAAAATATTTTATTTTTTTGGTACTAATATAAATAGTATTATTTTACATTTCAAATTCCAGTTTTTCATAGCTGATATCAAGGAAAGCAGTTGACTTTTGTATATTAATCTTATATTCTGTATACCTACTATGATCACTTATTAATTCCAGCAGTTTTGTGTTGATTCTTTAGAATTTTCTGTATAGACAATCATGTCATCTGCTAACAGTTTTATTTCATCCTTCCTAATCAGTCCCTTTTATTTCTTATCTTACAGCCTTAGCTAGGACTTCTTCTAGTATAATGTTGAATAGGAGTGGTGAAAAGGGACATCTTTGTCTTGCTCTTTATCTTCATGGGAAAGTATTTCATTCCTCACCATTATGTATAATAAAGTTACTGAACAGAGAGAGTTGTCCATTCGGTGCTAGCAGAGCCAAACACTAAACACCAAGAATTGCCGTGGAGAAAGATTGGCTATTATGAACGACACCACCCAGGGGAACAGGAAGCTAATGCTCAAAAGCTGAAACTCCCTGACGGCATGTGGGTTACAGATCATATAGAGCAAAATCACGAGACCCCCTAGGTTAAGGAGTTCGGGTCTGCTAGGAGCTGATTGGTCGGGGGTAAGAAAGGAGTAATAAATCATTTCTTCAAGTCTTGAGGACAGTTCTGAGGTCTGGTCAGGTGTCCCTCTTTCTGGTTTCATGGGAAAGAAGCTGGGGAGTTGTTCCACCTTAGGGCTCAGGAACTGAAACATAACTTAGGTCAAGATGTTATCTTTAGCCTGCCAGAGGTCCAGACCTTGTGACACTTCATCAGGTCCAGGTCACTGTCTTCTGCTGCCTCAGGGGTTGCTGACTATCAGGGAAAAGGCCAGGTCTCTGAGGGATATTATAGAGAGAGATGATTTTTAGAACTAGGATTTAAAAGTAAATTTAATCAAAGTCATAAAGACCATTGGTTTCAATAACTGTAGGGGTTTTCTTAATGAAGTTGAAGATCCCCTCTATTTTAGGTTGCTGAGAATTTTAATCATGAATGACTGTTGGATAATAGTGCTTTTTCTGCATCTGTTAATTATAAGAATGTGGTTTTTCTTCTTTGATATGACGGATTACCTCAGTTGATTTTCAAATGTTGAAGTACCTTGCAAATGCCTTGCGTACCTGGAATAGATCCCACTTGGTTATCGTATATAATTCTTTTTATACGTCATTGGATTCAGTTTGCTAATATTTTGTTGAGGCTTTTTGCATGTATGTTCATGAGAGATATTGGTCTGTATATTTACTTTCTTATAATGTCTTTATTTGTTTGTTAGTTGCATAAAATGAATTGGGAAGTATTTCCTCTGCTTCTATTTTCTGAAAGAGATTGTAGAGAATTAGTATAATTTATTTCTTAAATGTCTGATAGAATTCACCAGTGAGTCTATCTGGATTCACTCCAGATACTCCACACCTAGAGATCATGACCACTTTGGGTTGCTTTGTAAGTACAGAGTCAGCTACCATACTGTATGTATTTTTGCCTTGCAAAAGTCAGTATAATAATAATTGCCAGAATGGAAATATATCCAGTTTTTTTTTTTTTTTTTTTCTGCTCATGTCTTTCATAGCTTTCAACAAGTTTGCATAACTTTATAACGTTACTTTGATGTTTACTGGTAGCTACTTCATTTTAGTTGGCTAGAACTGGGCTTTGTACCTTCAGTTTTGGAAGGTTATTAATTATTAATTCAACTTTTTTAATAGATAGAGGCCTATTCAGATTGTCTCTTTCTTCTTGTGTGAGTTTTGGTGGTTCATGTCTTTCAAAGAACTAGTCCATTTTATCTAGGTCATCAAATTTGTGGGTATGAATTTATAATATTCCTTTATTCTTTTAATGTCCATGGCATCAATAGTGTTAGCTCTCTTCATTTCTAATATAATTCATTTGTATCTTCTCTCTCATTTTAGTTAGCCTGACTAGAAGTTTATAAATTTTATTGTTCTTTTCAAAGAACTATCCTTTGGTTTTGTTGATTTTTCTCCATCGATTTTCTGTTTTCAATTTCAATGATCTCTGCTCTGATTTTTTTAATTATATTTTTCTTATAGTTAGTTCAGATTTAATTTGCTCTTTTTCTGGTTTCCTAAGATGGAAGCTTAGGTTATTGATTTTAAGTATTTTCTTATATATGCTTTTAAAGCTATAAATTTCCTCTCTAACCCTTGTTTTCACTGTATCTCAAAATTTTGGTAAGTTGTACTTTCATTTAGTTCAAAATATTTTAAATATTTTCTAGGACTTTTTTGACCATGCATTAATTAGAAGTATGTTGTTTAAAAGTATTTTGGTATTTTCGTACTAATTTCTCTGTTATTAATATCTAGTTTAATTTTGTTGTGGTCAGAGAGCATATTTTTATTATTTATAATTTATGATGTATGTTCAGTTCAGCTATGTCTTTACTGATTTTTTGCCTGCTGGATTTGTGAATCACTGATAGAGAAGTTTTGAAGTCTCCAGCTATAATAATGGATTTGTATTTTTCAAGATTATGTTAAGAGTATTCTTTTCATCTGATGCACTGTGGGGAAATGAGTATTCCCTTTTTATGAGATTCACTTCTTATATTTATAGTTCCAGGAAGCTGACAGAATATATACATAGTATAATGGAATGGTTTTGAGTAGCGAACAGCTTTCTTTTTGACTAAAAGAACAGTGATTATATCTACATTCTCATGAAAACCTATGAGTCATCTGCAAATATACTCAATAGGAAGTAATTTTAAATGATTTATTCAAATCAAAACTTTGATAATGTTTTGTATTTTGAATTCAGTTTGGATTTTAAGTCTTTCCTTTATCAAGTCTATTTTTCATTTATCTAATTCATGATTCTCTATTTGTTCCTTTTATACCTCATTCATTATGAAAGCAATGGTTATAATTTAAGGCAAAAAGGAGCAAAGTTTTAACATAATCCAGGTTTTATTTTGTTATATGACTCTGTTGTATATGATGAAATATAGAACAAAAGGTTCTGTGACTTCAAGGATACTGTTGTATGCCCTTTTTGTTAACTACAACAGCTCAGATTTACACTCCCTCCTTGTTTAACATATTTTTAGATACCAAATTAAGTCTAAATGTCATCGATCGGGTAATATTTTTCTTTCTACCCTATCTCCCTTAACTAAGTAATAAGAGTAAAGAATAAGTAAGGAATAAAAATGGCACATACACAGATATCTACCAGACTTTTGTTACCTTGTAAGGCAGTTGGGAGAAGGGGGGTTTTTAGTTTGTTTGTAGTGTACTCAGGGGAAAATACTAGAACATCTGGAAGGAGGACCGTTAAATCAAAGCATTGGTCTTTATGTGTAGAACACGTTCTTATTCATGGGATTGACAGCAACCTATAATATAAAACTTATTTATTATACAACTACAATTTTTCTTATTTTCAGCTTTTGTTTTGTTCTGATTATTGTTGTTAGTCCCTTTTGTAATAGGGGTGGGTGGATTTAATCCTGCCTTTTCATTTGTAATTCTGTGAAAATAAATGCTTAGGAAAACACTTCCTTTGTGTGAGAGTCCTCCTTTGTCAAAGACTGAAAAGACCATAGAGTAAGCACTTAATTTGGCAGAGGGTAGATCATATTGTTCTCATACTTAGTTCCTGTGAATGGGTTTTAACAGTATATGCAGACCACTTTATTCCTCAAAAAATGACTTCCTTGCCAGTCCACTTTTAATTGGAAGGTCTTAGTTTCCTAACTCTGTACCCTTAATAATTAAAAGTGTAATGTAGGACATTTTATAGAAATGTGTCTATTTTCTACTTAGGTTTAATCTTTTGGGTAAAATAATAAATTCTGTACATGGAGTATGATTTACCAAAGGGACAAAAATTAAGACTATTTCCAGTTCCATTGTATATCTTATACTAGGAATCTATATCTCTTTATTCTTTTGAGAGGAGGAAGTATATTTCTGTACTCATTTAATTTCAAATCCCTTTTCGTTATCAATTAGCAGACTCTTTTGACACTTTTATGTACCTTCATTCATCAGAGTGTGAGTAAATACTTACAGTTAAGTAAGTAGTGAGTTTAAAACTAAGTCCCAGAAGAGAATACATTAAAAAAAATATGAATGAGGAAAGGTAGATTTGTAACATGAAAGAAATTATGACTTTACCAAATATTTATGATGGCAGTTCGTAGTTCCCTCACTGATAACTCCTACTCTCAGCGATGTTGATGAAATTAGATTATAACTGCTGCATTTTGTGAGCATAATTGAATTTTACTTCCATCCAGGAAGTGTGGTTAATATGATAAAAGAAGGAGCTTTAAGAAATAAGTGTAAGGTCATTGTTCACTAGAGAGATAAAAGGAATGCAGAGGAATAGCTAAGTCATATAATTTGAAAATGCTTGGCTAGAAGACTCTTGATTAGATCGAACGTCGTGGGAAAAAGAAAGAAAAATATAACTGGCCATTAAATATTTTGTAGAGATTTATTTTGCTGGCCATAGAAAAGCAAGGCTGTGATTTTTTTTTTTAAATTTTTACTACCAATATTTTTCATCTTTATTGATAATTCTGTCTTTAATTGAAGAGGCTTTAATATTTTTTATCTAATACTGAAACTTAATTTCAGAAAAGTCATTTAAGGCATATAAAATAGTTGAGCTCTCAAAACATTTTAATATCAAAAATAAATAAGGAGAATAAATAAGGAGGCTCTTCAGACAGCTTTTACTACTTAGAATAATAGGTAAAAAATGATCAAGTAAAAGTAGTATAAATAATAGTAGCTCTCATACTTTATGCTGGGTACTATACTCCATTAAGCAATCCTTTATATGCATTTTATTTCTTCATCTTATTTACATAAAAACCTTGCTTGGTATGTACTCTTATTATTTCCATTGTTTTATAAAGAAATAGAAAAAGAAGAGACCAAACCCAGGTCAGTCTGATCCTTCTGAGCTGGAGATCATAACTTCTTTGAGTTTGTCAGTAGAGGGTTAGCTGTCATATTGCATGCATTGTTGCTTTGCAATAGTCAGTATAATAATGATGGCCAGAATGGAAATCTGTCTAGTTTCTTTTCTTTGTTTTTAAATTCTCATTGTCTTTCATAGCTTTTCGCAGGTTTACATAGCTCTTTATAGAGTTATCTTGATATTTACTGGTGGTTAATTCATTTTAGTTGGCTAGAATAAGTAGCCTTTTAAAACCTAGGTCAGAAGTCAAAATTCTATGGGCTGATTGGTTTAACTGTATTTCGTAGCCAGAACCTCTACACATTTGATTACAAGGGAAATTTGTCATAACTCAGAGAATCAGCACCTATTTATGGCACCATCAGAGTTCCATATATTATGGTTACTGTTTGGGGAATTATGTCACAATCTGAAAAAGCTGTAGCTGTTAACCTGAGGAAACTTGTCTGTTTCTGTGGCCTTTTTGTAACAATGTTTATCTGTCAAATATGGCTTTTAAATTAAGCACTATGCAAGAGACTAGTCTAGGCAATTATAGAAGATATAGAATTTCCCATAGGAATTTAGAATGTAGGAAAGTTATTAAATTTTATTCACAAATAACTGCTATAGTACCAACCATAAAGAAATAATATAAAGGAGAGGCAAAACTGAAAAGAGTCATCTAAAAACACTGAAGTAGACAACATGCCTGAGAAGGCACTGTTGATTAGATTTGCTTTCAAGAATCTAATTTTCTACTTTCTAGAGCTTATTTTTCTTATCGCCTTAGGTTTTACAATGTACATTATATCTTTTTCTTGCTTTCTTCTCTCCTTTTTTTCTGATACAGATCATATAGCATGGGTTTGTTTGTCACCTTTGCCTAGAAAAAATTGCCATTAGAAAATAGAATTTGAACTAAACTGATCTGGAGGGGAGGTTTGAAAGTACTGGTGTGTTTTTTTTGTAAACTGCAGGACATTTAGAGTTTAGATGTGATCTATGATGTTAGCAAAGTATGTTATATTTTATATAATATTTCCTTTATAATTCTAGTCACTCAAAAAATTCTGTCTATACGAGCCAATCCATAAAATGAACCTTTTATGGTTGAATGTAGTGGTTAAACTCAATAAGCGTATTTCACTGTAGTTTGGTATATAAATCTCTTGGATTTTCAGCACAGAGTTGGGGAAAGAAATCCTGATTATAGCTCTCTTTCCCCATTTAAATTTCTCCTTTTTTTTTTCTTTTTCTTTTTTTTTTTTTTTCCTTTGGTTTTGCTTTGGCTATTTTTCTCAACTGTCAGTGGAATTATTGTCTTCCTGTCTCCATATTCAGGTAGTGTCAGTGGCTGAGTATCACCGCAGGATCGATGCTCTAAATACTGAAGAACTGCGCACACTCTGCAGACGTCTCCAGGTGCCCCCTTCAGTAGTTTAAATCTCCCGGAGAATGACCATCCCTGTTTTTAGTGTCTTTCGTCAGGGCAAATCTCATTTTTGAAGGATTTGTTTTGACTACAGAACTAAAATCGTCCATCAGAAAATTCCTTTTTGTACTAAAGAGTACAGTTATGCCTTTAAGAGCTCTAGGATTATCTTTTCTGTCATCTTTTCATTTGAAAGAGTTTCAGAGGAATTTTCTGTCACTTTGGAATTGTTCTCAGCACTGTGTGTTTCTTTGCGTGATGAGTTTTCACTTAATTTTAACATTGCAAGAATGTGTTTGGGTTTAAGATCGAATTTTTACTGAACTAAATCTGAAAGATGAACTGTGGGAAAATCTTTAAAATTTTAACAAATAATAAGGTTTTAAATTTTTTCTCTTCTTTAAGGCTATTTTAGTTGTATCGACCCCACATGAAATATCTTAATAAAATAAATTATTTTGTTCTTGAAGTATTCTTGGTTGATATTAGAAATACTTAGAAATAGTATAGGTTAGGCACCAGAACTAGAGAAATTATTTTAAATTCCATGAAATAATCTTTGTGATTTTTTTTTTTTTTTTGGAAAAAAGCGATACAACTGAACTCATTTTCCAGTTTTGTGTATTATTGTGTGTTTTCCTCTTCTTAGTAAGATTTGCTTTCATGGCTTTGCTAGAACTACTGAATTTTTTCTTTTCTTTTAATGCTTCTCATGCTGCCTTGGATTTTTTTTTTTTTAACCTTTCGCATCATCAAAATAAGGATAAAACATGATGATGTGAAAGAATTGATACAATTTAGTTTCTCATCAAAAAACAATACAGTTCTAGAACGTGTATTGGTTGAAAACATATGCTGTTTAGGTTTGTAATGAAATCTGTTAAAGGAACAAAATAGTTTAGCAACATTTCATTCTTGTATGGAATCATAGTCGCCGAGCATCGCTGCCTGCATTTTAGTTATCTGCTCCAATAGAATTCTATTTTCCAATTTAAAAGTTTCATCAATAATAGCTATGTTTCATATATTTTTTTCTAATGTTATTGTGTTTTATATGTTAAAATTAATATGAAAAAGTATCAACAGCCTAGATTGTATAGGACTTTTTTTTGAATTAACATTTTTATCATTTTAAGAATATCAGTGAGATCATTTCCATCAAGCAAAAAAAGTGTTTATTCTTTTTGATGCATCCAATTAATCTAATTTAAAACCTAGATTTGTGAACAAATTAACTTTTAAATTTGTTGTTTGGTCCAACTAGATAAAAATTCAGTGTTTAGAACATAAAAACAAGGAAGGCTTTTTAAAAATAATGGTAACTTTCTCAGTGAAGCAAATACACACACCCATACAAAGTTATACTTTTTATTGTACTGTTCTTTTAAATTAAAATTTTGGCACCAAGGAAGTTTTCTTAGTTGTTTTTGGCAAATTTTATGTTTACCATGAAAAAAATAATTCCACATATTTTAAATAACAGACATAAAAAACATGCTAATTGGTTCACATTTGCCCTTCGTCAGCAAAATTAAAGTTTGCATGCAGTGTGATCTCCTTTTACATGGAAATATGGGCTTCTCATTCATTACTTGTCTTTCTTCATACACTGGATGAGAAAAATGTCGTCTTATAGTTAAAAAATCCTTTTCTACATTGGATATGCCTTTGCTATTAGATGAAACATCTTTGGTCTTCTGAAACCCTAAATTAAAGCTTTAGTCACCTTTTCTAAGGTATAAAGCCTGAAAATTTTAAAGCATGTTATAATTTTATATTAACATCCTGCTGCTGTTTACTTCTTTAGATTACTACAAGAGAAGACATCAATTCAAAGCTGGTTGCTCCAGTGAAAGCAGACCTGGAGTCTGAATCTTTTCGACCAAACCTAAGTGATCCCAGTGAACTCTTACTGCCAGATCAGATTGAAAAGGTATGACATACCCACATTTGTGCATTTCTGAGTGTGTACCCATAAGAGTAAAGCAGCCTCCTTTTATCTGTTTTGAAAACTGAAGAAGCAAGGTTTCTGTTTCTTCCTCTCCCATGAAGAAAAGTAAACATAGCATCGCAACTAGTATAATAGAAGGTACTAGGAGATTTGGGTAAACACACACTAAAAAAATCACAATAGCAATTTAGGTGAGATACTACAATAACTAATATTTAATTTCTTGTTGTATGCTACTTACTTGCTTTTTGTGGATTATCTCATGTAGTTGTTATAACACCTATAGGAATTGGATACTTTTATTGTGTGCATTTTGTAAGTGAAAAGCCTTGGGCATAGGAAGGTGAAGTAATTTGTCAAAGTCACACAGATGTAAAGTATTGAAACTCGATTTCTAACTCTGATAATATGTTTCTAGAGCTTATTATTTGAGAGGTTATTAATAATCAAGCTCAGAGTCCATTCAATATTTTCATTAATTCAGTACCGAGGGCGCTATAAGTGATTCATTTTTCTTATCTCTGTTCTAATTTCTGTCTTTTTCGGCATGATTCTTTTCCTACTGGACAATTAATATTTCATGGTGAGAAATGTATAATTACTCTTCAAGCATCTTTGAGAATGATAAATAATTTCTGTTATTTTTGTAGCCTAAATTTTATAAAGTACCATTAAATTCCAACTGGCATTAGTATCCTACAAATTGACAATAAGCTATCAAGTAAATATTAATATTTTATTCTTCAAAGCTTACCAAGCATCTTCCACCAAGAACAATTGGCTACCCATGGACTCTCGTTTATGGTACCGGAAAGCATGGCACCAGCTTGAAGACCCTTTATCGGACAATGACAGGTTTAGACACCCCAGTGCTTATGGTGATTAAAGACAGTGATGGGCAGGTAATGAAAATATCTACACAGACACCTTGCCTTTAAGAGACTATAGTAACAGTTTAGCATATTCTTTTGATAAAAATTATTTTCATTGGTACATTTTATTAAGTTTAACTGATAATTATAGAGCACTTTTAAAACACAAGGCAATGCTGAGTTCTACAGAGGATAGGCATGAGCATGAATAACTTTTAAAGAGTTCCTACCTTCACAGGGAGTATAGTCTGGTAGAAAAGAATATTTAAGTCTATCAGTATCTCTCATACCAAGAGAATTATGCTAAGTAGTAAAAACATAGAAAAACAGAAGAGGTGTTTAGAATAAGGGTTGTTCAGATCTTGGGAGAAATAAAAATGAGATTCTCAAAAAGGATGGAAATTGACAGTCTTGAAACATGGGCAAAGTTTTGAAAGTTAAAGATAATTGTTAGGGTGATACAAGAACCAAACCACAGATAAGCAAGAGGAACGTTGGTGTGTTTCTGAAACGGCAAGTTCAGGTAAATTACCAGCACTGGAGAGCAACGAGAAGGTGAAATAGCCGTATTAATTTAAAAAACAAAACAAAGCACTACTACTACTAACACTGTTAATGTGCTTATGCACACTTATCTGATCACTCTATATGCATTGTCTTAATTAGCCATCAGAGCCTGTGAGATTAATACTTTCATCATCCCTGTTCTCAAGACAAGTTAACTATGACTTGAGTTTTATCAACTTTTCCAAGGTTATACACCCAATAAAAGGCACTTGTAGAAATGAAAACGAATGAACTGCTACGTGCCATAGTGTAGATAAGTGTCACAAATGTAATATTGAGTTAAAAATCAGACACTAAAGAGTAAGTTCTTCATGATTCCTTTTATGGAAAGTTTATAAATGGGCAAAATGAATCTGTGGTGTTGTCAGGCTAGTGGTTTCCTCTGGGAGTGAGGGGGTGGCGGGTACCAAGGGGCACAAAGAGAGCTTCTGGAGCACTGTTCTGTTCCTTGGTCTGAATGCAGTTTAAATGGGACTTTGCTTTGTGATAATTCCAAATTTAGCTGTGCATTTATATTTTATGTATCTACATATATATATATATACCATTCAATAATAAGAAAGTCCGTTTTAAAAATTAAGACTATATAAAAGAGTGTCAGGAGAGACCGTGACTGTAGAGCTCATTTACCACATTCTCCACTTTCTCATTGATGATGTAGAAACTTAGACCTAGAGCATGGAAATGACTTATCCAGGTCTCCTATTCACTCACTCTTTTTTAGGCTATCTATTGTGTGTCTCATATGCAAGGCCATGGCAGTACAGGGCCAAACAGTTCAGACCCAAGGCCTGCCCACATAGAGTTTACTGTCTAATGAAGAAAAAAATAGTGAACCTTTTTAGTAATAGAATGTACTGAAAGGTTTTTGCTTCCCTAAATGCTACAATCCCATAACAGCATGCTATTTTTATTATACATACATCGTGCATATTAAGGCCTCCTGAAATGTGTGAACCACTTTTTAAGATTGTCTGTTTGTTATAACAAGAATCTCTTTAGATTTCAAAACTAGGAAAAATCTGTTTTTTCCCCATTGAGAAACTGATTTGTACTTGACAGTAATATGAATTATACAGCAATTGATCATGTTTCCCTTTTTAAGTATAATTAGATAAAACTATAAAATTTTTTTTTGTATTTTATTTAAATGTATGTAATGGGATAATGCTCACTGAAACAAATTAATAGTCATTGAATATGCCTTTTTTTATCCTTAGGTTTTTGGTGCATTAGCATCTGAGCCATTTAAAGTGAGTGATGGTTTCTATGGTACCGGAGAGACCTTTGTTTTCACATTCTGTCCAGAGTTTGAGGTAAGGACAGTTGTTCCAATATTCAGTTTATAAAGAGATGGCTTAGTGAAAGGGGCATGCACTTTGGAGTCAAATACACTTGTATGTGATTCTCATCTCTGCCTTTTACTGACTGAAAACCTAGCACTTTTTTTTATCATTTTGAGTTTCAGTTTTTCTGTGGATAGAATGGAGACTATAAAATGTAACAGAGTTGTTTAAAAATTAAATGATAATTATATATGTACAACATTTCACTTGGTGCCAGACACACATCGTAGGCTCAGTAATGAGTTTATGTCATTATTACCATTCTGTTTTTGAATCGTCCTTGCGAAATTCCTAGAAACTCTTAATTACTAAATAAGTTTAATGATATAAGTAAGTCTTGAAAACCTAAAAAATAAATTATTTGGGTTTTAGTCCAAAGTGATTACCCAATTTCTTTTTCTTTATTGTGGCTCGACCAACATAGAGCGAATACTAATAAGATCTAAAATGTAAATGTTTATGTGAATTTTAATGAATGTGTGACTATTTAAAACATTGAGTGCAATCCCGGTGTCTCAGATGCATTGAGGTTCAGTGTGTCAAACCTTTCCTAAGAGAGGAAATTATAATCTTAAAAAAAGGAATTGACATAGTTCGTTATAAAAAATTAAAAAAAAAAAAGTGATTTTTAAGAACAGTTTCTATAATGAACAAAATAGAAAGTATTTGATTCAGTGGAAGCTCTTTTCACAAACTTGTGCTTGAGTGGCACTGGGTTAACCATCCTTTCCTGCAGCTAACTGGAAGCTTGCAGGTGCTTCAAAGTTCTTAAGCTTCAGTTGTGCTTACTCTCAAAACTTTTAATGCTCTTTCTACCTGATAACTGTAATACTCTAATAAGTCAAATGTTTTATAACAGAAAAAGTGAGTGTTAAAGTTTATTTTATTGAAAATTATAATTAGGTCTTTGGAAAACTTGATAATGAAAAAGTGCTAGATATTGCTATTCTATTAGGTTTAGATAAAAATGCCACAAAAGAGTAGGAAAAAATTTTTAAGAATATTAATGTCTAGAGAAGAAAAAAAATGGCATAGATGGTAGAGGCCCTGTTCATCCCTCTGGCGACCAAATCCAAGTTGTGATGGAAACAAGGATCAGCAGCAAGGAAAATCGCCTGGGATCTAGATGAACAAGTCACACAACTAGGGAGAGAACTAAGAAATCACCCTGCAATGGCAGAAAATAGGACAGGGCGAGGACGTGGGGCTGCCCGGTCCTGAGCGGCTGAGTGTGACGGAGGCTGCAGTAGCAGCAGACGCCTCTTAAAGGGGCCTTGTCCGCGAGCAGATTTTTGCGGTGATGGACCTGCTTACTCTGAGCACCAGTGCCAATTTGGCTGCACGCAGGGGACACCAGGGACTTACAAGGAGACATTGTTGGAGTGAGTGCCAAGGTGAGACTTGCTCTGTACAGAAATGCTGCAGTATCCATTGTTCCCAGTTGAGCCTTCCTCCATACCAGTGCAGGGACACAGCACCACCATAGCCATGAAGTCATCAAACTGGATAACAGAGGTTGCTTGGACCAGAGGATTTCCTGAAACTTCACCTCCCCCACCTCGGGACCCCACCCAAACCACATCCAGGTGTATCCTCAGCAAGTCAGTTGCTCTTTGCTGAGCGGCGCCTAGACTCACTGGTGGCAGCTGGCCTCATTTTCTGGTGTGGCCTTTTGAGGCAACTATAAGCACAGCATCTGTGGATTGCTTGCTGAATCTTAACAGGCGGTCCTGGAAGGGCACAGGTTTGGGCTAAATTTGGCCTGCAGCTAAAATTGTGCCACTGCACACCTACTTCACAAATCCACACTAAAAAGACTGGGAGACTTAGGAGCTTTGCTTAGTACCTAGAAACAGACACAGAAAGGCAGCCAAAATGGGAAGACAGAGAAGCAGAAACCATATGAGAGAATAGAACAGAGATACAGAAATAATGGAGTCAAGTAATCTAACAGATGCAGAGTTCAAAACACTAGTTATAAAGATGCTCAATGAATTTTTGGGAAGTGTAGAAAACTTCAGTGAGAACTTCAACTAAGAGATAAAAAACATAAAAATAGAACTGGAAATTATAAAAGAGAACCAGTCTGAAATGAAGAACACATAATCTGAAATGAGAAATTTATTAAATGGAATAAACAAAGTGAATAAAGGATCAAATGACCTATCTAGAGGACGGGAAAGCCAAAGACACTCAATCAGAATGGCAAGAAAAAAAGATGACAAAACTATAAAAATAATTTAAGATGTATATAGGACACTATTAAAGGTCAAAATATCCATCTCATCGGCATACTTGAAGGAAAACAGGATGTTGAACAGCTGTTTGAAGAAATAATGATGGAAAACTTCCCTAACCTGGTGAAAGAAATGGACATAAAACCCCAGGAAGCTCAGAGAACCCCAAAAACCGGGAACCCAAAGATGCCCACACCAAGACACATCATAATTAAAATGCCGAAGGTTAAATACAAAGAAAGAATCTTAAAAGCAGCAAGAGAAAAGCAAATAGTTACCTATAAGGGAACACCCATAAGACTGGCAGCTGATTTCTCAAAAGAAATCATGCAGGACAGAAAGGCTTGGCACAAAATATTTAACATGATGAAAACCCAGGATCTACAACCATGAATACTTTATCCAGCAAAGCTATCATTTAGAGTTGAAGGACAGATAAAGAGCTTCCCAGACTAACATAAGCTAAAGGAATTTATCACCACCAAACCAGTATTACAGGAAATGTTAGAGAGACTTTTTTAAGAAGAAAAACATGTATCAAAATCAGGAATAAAGAATGGTAATAACTACATTCCTATCAATAAGTACCTCAAATGGAAAAGAATTAAGTGTTCCAACTAAAAGATAGAATAGATGAATGGATAAGAAAACAAGACCCCCACATGTTGCCTACAAGAGAATCACTTCAGATTAAAAGACACACACAGACTAAAGGGAAGGGGATGGAAAAAGATATTGCTTTGATAGACCTAGAAGGTATTAAGATTTCACTTATATGTGGAATCTGAGGAATAAAATGCTTTGATGGATCTAAGAAGGTATTATGATTTCACTTATATGCGGAATCTGAGGAATAAAATGAACAAACTAATCAAAACAGATTCATAAATATATAGTGGATAATTTGGTGACGGGAAGGGGGGAGGGGAGTTTGAGGGGCTGGGAGAATGGGATGAAGGGTTAAAGAAGCACAAATTAGTAGCTGATGGATGGTCACGGGGATGGGGAGCACGACATAGGGAATGCAGTTAGCATTAATACGTTGGCTAGGTGGAGGGTTGGGAGGGAGAGAGCAATTGAGATCGTTTTATGAACTGTATAGATGTCAAACCAATGTACTGTATACTTGAAACTAATTAAAATAAATAAATTTAAATTAAATAAATAAGAATATTAACATCTAGAAGTTTTGCCCTTGGTTTTCTTAAGTATTTTTATGTTCTCTCTGGTTTTTAAAGGAATTGAAATATGTGCCATAGGCTTATATAAGAAAGATGATAGTCAAAGATGAACCCAAAGAAATGACCTTGGCCTGAGATCAAAATATTAAAATATTAACGTACATTTATGATGAATGTTAAAATAAAAGTTAATGACATCCATATCTGTTTTTTAACTGATTTTCTACTTTCTTCAACTATTTTCATTAGCCATCCAATTCTTAATACCTACATAGTCAGCAAAGAGAACGTGTGAAGAGATAACGAGTTGAGGAATTGGAAATGAAGATTACATTGCAGTAGAGCATGCACTTTCAAATGTCGTCATGTAAACACTGAAATCCAGAGCACCACATCCTCTGCCTGATCTTCTCCTGTTCTTGTTATTATTCTTCTTATTGTCAGTCTAGGCTTTGTTAACTATTTGGGGGTTTAGGAGAAGTAACTCTGTTTAGTAACCATTTTCATCTACGTTAATTTATAGCTTTTTTTTTTTTTCATTTATGTAGGTCTTTAAGTGGACAGGAGATAATATGTTTTTTATCAAAGGAGACATGGATTCTCTAGCTTTTGGTGGTGGAGGGTAAGTCTCTTGAACAGTTTACCATGAACTTTTTAAGAAACTTTAAAAATTTTTTTTCATTGTTTATAAAATCAATTATCTTTGGAAAATTTTTGACGTTAGAATTCTAATTCGTCTTTTATGACTAAGAAAGTGTGATTCATTTGCAAAAAGGTGCTTAAGTACAGTATTTGAAACCACTGGTAGAAAATGTATTTATTCATTTTAAAAATGCTATTTAGTTGATTCTCTTTTGAGTAAAACCCATCCCATTACTAGAATACACTAACTCCTTAGTATTTGAATTAGAAATATACTAATACTTTAGAACTTCTCAAATTTTTCAAAAAATCAGAGTGTTTTGTTATTTTTCCGAATATATGAAAAAAGATCCTATTGTTTTCATTTTAGTCTACCCTGGAGACTATTTGGATTGATATTTTAGACATTAATGGAAATTGTTTTACTGCAAATATTTTAGTGACCTCTCCACCCCAAGTTTTCAGGCTTTTTAACAGTGTGAGTCAGTCAGTAATTTGATTTGATTCTTTTGGCATAGCAAGCACTATGAGAAATTTTGTTTTCTTATTCTGGTATCTCAACTTCCTTTAGTCTTTAGGGTGTTTGGCGGCAGCCCACTCTACTCCCTCCCAGCCTAGACTTCTCAAATCATGCTTAACAAATATCGACATCTTCCTTTGGTATTTCTGTCTTCCCAGATCAGACATATAAAATTTGCTAAATAATTCTCACACTTATAAAAGTATTATTTATTTTGTTTCTCACTGTTGAGGATATATAATAATAATTTATTCAGGCCACAGAATCTTATTAGCCTCTAAGAATATTCATCATTAAGAATATTAATCATCTGGAGTGATTTTAGCATATTCTCTCCCAACTTCTCTGTAGATAGGTGTTTGGAAGATGTGATTTCAGTGATTAAAAAATAACCATGGTTACTATAGCCTTCTCTGAAGGACAAAATCAGGCAACTAAAAACTATGGATCTTCAGTTGTTGGAACCAGCATGTAATGTTTACATGCTCCAATACCTTTTTTGGTTTGGAGGGAGCAGTCATGCAGCCCTACTCCAAATGGTCATATACATGTGATTCTGTTAGTTCTCCAGGAAGGCCTCACAGGCAAGCAGCTTGTAATTTCAAGCTGTTAAGGATGCCTTGAGTCTTTGATAATAACATATACAGAGGTCAATAGGTATCTGCCCAAACTCAATTTTAATTATACAACATGATTCTAGCAAATAAACTAACCTTTGGCTAATTTGATAACAAATTAAGACAAGATTACAGTCTTTGAAGAAGAAGTGTACAGGCTCAGAAAATGGGGGCTACAGGGCATTGACATTCCAGAATTCCAAACAGGAGCCCCAAAGAAATCACAGTCATGATGGTGATAGACTACATGTAGGCTTTGGAGTCAGATAAACCTGAGTCAGAATCCAGCTTCAACATGTTACATATAGGACCTCGATCAAATGCAAGTCTAAAGTTTCCTCAGCTATGAACTGGAGATTGAACCCTGCCTCAACATTAACGACACATTTTATTTTAGATGATGTGGAATTTCCATGCCTCAGAAACTCGTGTTAAATATTAAAAACATAGAGCAAAGAGAAATCCAGAATACCAGGCAAAGAATAACAGAGCAAGCAACACCTGTCTCAAAAGCTAATTCTAATGAAGGAAATGTTAGAGGTTTAATTTTATCCTTTGATCTGTATATTAAGTGATTTTATAATAGGATATACACAAAACAAAATTGCCTCTGGCAACATAGAAAATAGTAGGGAAGTGTTTGGAAAAATTAATGATTTTAGAATTGTTGGATATTGAAACATCTTTAAATTATTATTTTACAACCTCTGCAATTATTATTTTATAACTTAGGCAGTGGTCCCCAACCTTTTTGGCGCCAGGGACCAAGTGCTCCTAGAGAATTTAATGCCTGATGATCTGAGGTGGAGCTGAGATGGTGATGTAGCGCTGGGGAGCGGCTGCAAATACAGATGAAGCTTCACTCTCTTGACCGTTGCTCACCTCCTGCTGTGCGGCTCAGTAACAGGCTACAGACTGGTACTGGTCCACGGCCCAGGGGTTGGGGACCCCTGACTTAGGTAGGGCATAAATTTTCAGAGATTATCATTAAAACTATTTTGTGTATTGCAGGGGAGAATTTGCCCTTTGGCTTGATGGAGATCTATACCATGGAAGAAGCCATTCTTGTAAAACGTTCGGGAATCATACACTGTCTAAAAAGGAAGATTTCTTTATCCAAGACATTGAAATCTGGGCTTTTGAATAAATATAGTGCTCTCTGTCTTAGCAGGATAATGGCCCAAACCTGACATGGACAAGCATTGTTTGAAAATTTCAAGAAGCAATACAATGTAACATGTTACTCGTGCTTTAAAATTAGTCCGTATCACCATTTATTACAGTTTTAATTTTGGAATTTATTTTTAAAATCATGTTTCTGTCCCAGAGTTCTTTAGGTTTAGACCATGGCGTGGGTCCATGCAGTATCAGAGCGTGGGTTTTGTCAGAATTTTGGCAGCATTTTGATCATAGCGACCATCTCATCTACAGTCTATGTGATCTCAGTCTCCTGAGAAGTCTGGTGCTCTTTTGTTGAACTTATTTTGGTTTATGATTTAAAAGACTGTATTGATTGTTTTACTAGATCAGTCTGATGGGGGCATTGAGGGAATGAAGACTAGATACTACTGTATCCGTGAGATTGGCATAAGTGAATTTTGAACGTGTTCAACTTAGTCAGTTTTATGAACGAAAAAACACATGCCAAAATAATGCATACTTCATGGACCACTGAGTTCTAGTTTTAATTCACACTACAACATTCTCTTTGTTAATTTTGCAGGTACTCAGTTTCATTTTAATAGAAAAGAAATTTGAGAATTCTAGTTATAATAGATTGCAGTGTACATGGCCTACAGGTTTGGGCATATGCTTTCATCGTTGAATTAACTGAAAAAGAGTTATAAAATGACAAAAGAGAATGAGAACTTGATGATTATACTGGATTTAATATATCAAGCAAGAAAGTATACTACTTACATATTTGTAGATTAGCAGGGCATTATCATAAGTACAAAAACTATGAAACAGATGCATATTTCTTCAAAATTTGTGTCAGGTATACTGTTTTATAGTTCTGTTGTTTTAGCCTTATTGCACACCAACTCCCAAAGTACAGGTTCCTGTTCAAAAGGAAAAAAAAAAAACTTGTGATTTTTTTTGAATAGTATATGTTATTAGTTGCCACTAGCATTTGCTATTGTAAAAAGGACAATGATTATAGTAGACAATATTGTTAACTCAGTAGACTTGTTGAATATGCAAACTTACTGTCAAGTGACCTCAAAAAAAAAAGATAGAATATACTAGTAGTTCTTATCCTCTTTTGTAGGAAACCAACAATAAGCCATTGTGGCAATAATTCATCAGTTAATTTCAAAGCTTCATGTTATGCAAAAAAAATCCTGCTGTTATACCTGTGACAGTGACCTTGTGCTGAAATTTCAGCTATTCCAGATAAACATTGTATATTATCCTGTAAATTAATGTTTAAAGGTAGTTTTGTTCTTACAGAAAGTGTTGATTGCCAGGTTGCTTATAGCACTTTAAATTATTCTAAAAATGAAATTTTAAGCCAAATATGTTGGCTTAAGTAGTTTTAGGTGTATAGCACTTGAATATATTTAGATCTTTTGAAATTCAGATAATTATCTAAAGCATAATGCTAATGGAAAAGAAAATCTGATGTTCTATTTAATATGCTATTGCTGACTATGAATAGAATACAGGGCATCATTTTCTTGTCTATGTAAAGCTCTCATTACAAGTTAGTAACAGTATATAGATTAAATGTTTACAATATAGGGAATTGTAAATAAATATATCAGGTTCCCCCCTCACCTCCTTTGGTCTTCCACAGCAGTATTATTGTCTTTGTGGAGTTGACTAATCATTTAAAAAAAAAATCCTGTATTGGATTTCAATTACGATAAGGTCATAGTAGTGTATACCAAATAAAATTAAATACATGATACAAATTCGAGTTTGGATTTATTAAATAATCCTTTTATTTTCATACCTCGGAAGTCTTAGATTAAGCATACTATCTTTTATGTGTCAAAAATGCCTCTGGTAGCCTTGGTGGTGGCGGTGGTGGTGGTGACAGAAAGATGCAGTCAAGTAGAGGGGGCACCGCCGTTTAAAAAAATGGGGATGTAAGAGGGCACTTGGCATGTGGAGAAGTACTGGTCGTTTGATATTTTTAAATTATGTTGTTTTCTTTTTAGATGGGGAGTGCATAGCAAGTTTAGACTAATGTCATAGTTTTGTTGTGTGCAGTGCCAAGAATTTATTTTTTTAATCTCATAGGCATAATTAAGAAAATTTGAGTGGAGGAATGACATGATCATATTTGTACTGTATGGAGAGCTCTGTGAAAAATAGATTGGGCAACAGAAAAACCAGAGAACAACCAAGTCTGTTATAAAGTCCAGAGGAAAAATGATAAGACCTTAATAAGAATGGAAGCAACAGTGATAAGGAAGGAGGCCTGGATTTGAAAGATTTAGGAATAAGGATTAATAGGATTTCGTTATTGGATGCCACAAAGAGTTAATGATAGCTCTCAGGTTCTTTGCTTAGTACCTGGGTATAGGATTCTTTGAGATGGTTGATATACAAAGAGGAGAAACAAGCAGCAGGCGGGGAAATCCTGTTAGTGAGAGACCTTAAAGTACGATGTGAGGAATTGAAGAACAGATGCAGGGGGCTAAATATTCTTTTCTGATGAAAAGATTTTTCGGTTGACATAGAAGTAAATGTAGAAGCCATAACCTGTAGACATAAAGCGTATGGAGATCATAGACTGAGTTAAAAGAGAGAAATCTTGAGATAGAGTTTTGGGGTATAGTAATATTAACTGACAAGAAGAAGAAAAGGCTCTAAATTTCCATCTCAAGAAGATAGAAGAACAACAAATTAAACCTAACAAAAATAGAAGGTAAGACTGAATAAGGATATGAGCAGATCGATAAAATTTAAAACAAGTATACAAAACAAAATCTGAGAATAATAAAATTCTAAACCTCTAGCAAGGTCAAGAAAAAAGTAGATTACTATTGTTAAGAATGCAAAAGGAGACATCACTACAGGGCCTCTAAGACCTGAAAGAGACAGGACATTGTGAACAACTTCTACATCAATAAACTTGACAATGTAGTGAAGTGGGAAAACGTTTTGGAAAACAATTACCCTGACCTAAGAAGAAATAACGATTTTTGTATTACAGAAATTGAATCGTTTTTTAAAAGGCGGTGCAGGAGGCTTTGTACAAAAAGCCTAGGCCCATATAGTTCCACTGGGTAATACTTTCTAGTACTTAAGCAAAAGAAAGTATCAGTTGACGTCTTCCAGGGTACGAGAAAAGGGAGAACTTCTGATAATTGTTTTTGAGGCAAGCATGGCTTGATACCAAACTACAATCCTCACAAAAAAAAATTCCAGAAGTCTTGTATTTTATCTTACATGAAATAATCACAAATCAAAATATAAAAGAATAACCAAATTGAGTTTATTCCAGGAAAGCAAGAGTAATTAGTTAACATTTTTTAAATTGATACCATTTACCATATTTATGGAAAAAAATTATATGATCATTTCTATAGAAGCAAAAGAAGCATTTGATTAATTTCAATTCTCATTTACGATTAAAAACTCATAGCAAACTAGGAAAGAAGGGATCTTTCTTAATCTGATAAAAAAAATTACCCTGAAAAATGTACAGGAAGCATCATCTATAATGGTAAATTATTGAAGGTTTCCCAAAAATAGAAGCCTGATAATAACTGCTATCACCACTTCAGTGTTGTTCTGGAAGTCACAACCAGTACAGTAAAACAAGAAAAAAGGTATAAGGATTGGGAATGAAGAATTTTAAATATCATTTGTATATGACATTATTGCAGATAGAAAATTCCAAAAAGATCAAATTATTGGAATTGATTAATTAAGGTCACTAAATACAAGTTCGATATAAAAATAAGAACCTTTCACTTTTTATATATAAGCAACAATTAGAAAATTAAGGTTAAAATATTGCCATTGGTAATACCACTGAAAATATTAGATATATCACAAAAAGACCTAAGAAAGAAGAATATACCATATTCCTGATTGGAAGACAATATTGAAAGATGTCAGTTTTCCAAAAACAATATGTATTGGCAGTAAAAATCTCAGCCAGGTTTATACTTGTGGAAATTAGACTGATTTTATAATATATATGGAAATGTAAAGGCAAAGAACAGCTAAGGCAACTTTGAAGAATGAGGCTGTGGTCATACATGCCAAATATCGACAGTAAAAAGCTGAATAAATAACACACTGCAGTATTGGTCAAAAGAGATACAAAGGAATGGATCAAAATGGAGAGTCCAGAAATGAACTGATTTTTTAAAAAGATGACACTGCTGCTTAATGAAGAAGATTTATTTTTTCAATAAAATGGCGCTGGATTAATTGGATGTATGGAACAAAATATTTTGACCACATACAAAAATTAATTACAGGTTGTAAGTCTAAATGTGAAAAGTAAAACAATAAAGGTATTTTTAAAATATAGAATATTGTCATGACCTGAAGATGCACATACATTTCCTAAATGGAGCACAAAAGCACTAACTATAAAGGGGAAAATATGATATGCTACATTACAATTTTAAGAGCATTTCATCAAAAGACGTCATTAAAGGTGAAAAGGCAACCAACAGAGTGGAAGGTTTTTGTCATACACAGATCTAATGAAGGTCTCATACATAATATACAAATGATTACAAGTCAAAAAAGTTCAACAGAAAAGGTAGAAGACTGGCAATTCCTAAGAGTATTAAAATAAAAGCTATTTTGAAAGGGAATATAAAGTGGAACAACTTTGGAAAACTTTTGGAAGTGTCTACTAATGCTAAGCCTTTGACCAGCAAATTTAATTCTTTGATATGTACCCAAGAGTAATGTATATATTTGTTTATAAGAGGTATGTACTAGAATGTTTACAGAACTATTTGCTTACTTTCTCATCTCCCCATCCTTACTCACTCACCTAGTATCTTGCTGCATCTACCTCTGTTACACTAAATATTTTCATGTATCTCCTAAAGATATTTTTTATATAACCACAATACAATGATTAGATTCAGGAAATTTAACAATACAATAATATGATTTGATATGCAATCCATTTTTTTAATTTCATCAAGTCTTAATATCCTTTAAAGCATATTATTATTATTATTTTATTATTATTATTATTTAGATCCAGGATCCTCCATTGCATTTAGTTGTTCTATCTTTTTTATCTTATTTAACCTGGAAGAGTTCATTAGTCATTTTTAAATTTTATGACACTGATCTATTTGAAGAGTTCAGGATCGTAGAATGTCCTTCAATGTGGATTTGTCTGAATTTTTTCTATGTTTAAATTTAGGTTATGCACAGCAGTAATGTTGTGTCCTCTCCATCATATTAGGATGCACAAAATGTATGTTTTACCCCCTTATTGGTGATAGCTTTGATTAGTTAAGAAAATGTCCATCATGTTTTTCTACTGCTATCGTTTTTCCCTTTGTAATTAATAAGGAATGTGTAGGGAGGTACTTTGACACCATAGATACTCTGCAGTGTATTTGCACATTTTTTATATCCATTGAGGATTCTTGCTTGAATTATTAAAACAATTGCAAAATAATTTTTCTTTCATTCTCAGCACATTTAGTATAAGAAGAGCTTTCCTTTCTCCATCATTTAAGAATATTTGTTAATATCTATTATGGAGCGATGGATTTCAAAGTGTTTCACCTAGATTTAACCAGTGGGAACTACATCAAGTTGACTTCTGTGCATTTCTCCATTTCTTTGAGTACTTGCTTGCTTCTGGTGCAACGAGATGTTCCAGAATTTTCTGTCCTTTCTGTAACCCAATCCTAGAATTAGCCATTTCTCCAAGTAAACATGTTTCGCTTTAAGGAGCATGGCATTTGGAAATCTGGGTGTTAGCTTAGTGCTACTGGGGTGGCATTGCTGCTAGGGCCTTTCAGGACAGAGATAAGAAGTAAATGCACATGTTATGAATGCACACTGAAACCTCCAATTCCAATTTAGCATTACGGAATTCTTCCTTGTGTTTCCTTATGCATTTTTTGTATCTCTTCCCCTACAATGTGGACATTCATATATCTACTCATTTGCTCAATCTGACAATGCAGACGTTATACTTTCAGAATTGTACACCAATATCTTCACAAACAGCAAAATTGAGTTTAATATTCCTTTGCATTTCCCTAAATATCTTTTCATTATATTGAAGATATTTAATCAAAGTACATTAAAAAAAGTATGAACATTTCTTCCTCTGTGCTTATTTTAATCATTTGAAACAATTATTATATTTGTTACTTTAGCATTTTGATTTTTTTCTTGTGCATTTATTTAATTTTATTTTTTGTGCATGTAAGATATTTAAAAGGTTTCAAAAGTCAAAACTACAGAACCCTCTTCTATGTCTTTCAACCCGTTTCTACCCGTTCCTACAAGAAGCCAATTTCATTACTTCTGCTTACCTTCTATTTGCAAAATATAGATTATATGTAAACATGTACACACATATAATGCAGTTTGCATATATGTGTGTATATAAAATCCGGTGTGTGTATACAGATATGCAAGGTGAAAATAACTCCAGTTCTTTTTTTTAGAGCTGCGTCCACACTGTATGGATATGCCATACTTTTTCAACCGTTTTTCTATATGTATTCGGTTCTTTACAGTAATTCACAATAAAAATAATGCATAATCATTATTGATATGTATTTTAATATTGTTTGAGTTGTTCTAGGAAAATTTTAAGAATGGAGCTTCTTGGTCAAAAAGTAAATGCAATGTAATTTTGTTAGATACCGACACGTCATCAGATAACCCTTGTGTTGGAATGATAGTGAACCACAGCATTCTGAAAACGTCTAGGCTAAGAGAGTAGATCATACAGCACATTTATAAATTAAATAATTCAACAAACATTAACTGTCCTTACTGCATACTAAGAAATGCCCTAGGTAATGGGAATAAAATTAATATTCTAAGAATCCTAAGGAGGTGTCTGCATTAAGAAGCCATTTTAGCATGGGCCAGATGATCTCTTGCTCCTCTTATAAATTTTGAACATAGTGACTTGAGTACAGCAGTAGTTCCCTAAGTATGAGTTCCCATTGACACAAATTTTTTTTTTTTGTCCAGAATTATTCCCATGTCTGCAAGAAACAGTACCTGATCTACCTGTTGGTAGTATTAAAGAAGGAATGAACTTGAGTTTGGAAAGCAAAGGGAAGGGAAGAGAAGGAAAGAAAAAGCAAAAGACAAACTAAGAATACAGGTGCAGCTTCATTTTGCAACAGTTTAGGAAGAAAACCTGAGCTCAGAACTATTTAAGTGGGCAGAGTAACTTGGGAATCAAGAGATCATAAAATTTCAAGTTCTAGAAGTTGAAAGGCATCAGACATTTGGAAGTCTAGACATAAGGGATGGGGTTGGGGTGGAGGGGGGTGGAAAGTACGCATCAACAGCCCAAAAGCTAAACATCTTATTGAAAGCTTGGGAAAGGAAAATCCTAAAGATTTGGAAAGCAATCGTACACTACCCATTATTGGAAATTTAGAATTACCAATGAAAAAATATTATTGGTAGTATATTTTATGCATAATTGTTTCATGTTATTTTGATTATAAAAACAGACTTTCTGTAGCTTGTTTGGCAGCTGAGTTCTACTTTTCTCTCTCTTTCTCTAAAAGCCTTAAGTTTTCAATAATGGATTTTCCTATCATGGAGTTTTTAGAACAAAAATCTGCCATATAGCAGCATTTTCCTCTAAGGAAACTAGCTTTCTGACTTCACAGCCACACCTTATTCAAAAGAATGTTAGTTAATGTAAGCTCTCGGAGAAGACAACTTTTAACTCCATCCTCAAATTCAAACAAATTGAACTTTGAATAAACTGTGTCAGTGCCTGCATAAACTTATTGTCCTGAGTCGAATATGAGGTAACGTTTTTGAAGCCTCGGTCTGAATATTCTGATGACTAGAAGTAACCCAAGTTGTACTATATAATTGTATTGTAATTCAAACACAAAAGAGATATTGAATATAACCTAAAAATAGCATAAAAATGAGCAGGAAAGACAAGAAAATATCTTTTATTCTTGTGCCATGTTTTAAAATTTTGACAGGTTCACGGTTATGGTAGAATTGTACATCTTATATGAAATTAGAAATATTGATTTATTAATTTATAATTTAATAAGCCTATTATGAAAATAAAAATGTACAAATCTTCTTTAAGAAGTTATTGGAACTTTCAGTTTGAAAGAATCATACATGAAAACAGATAATTTCTATAGTAGCTTAATCCATACTTTATATTAAACCTAACACCTAACAATTATGTGTCTGTTTTGAGGTATCATAATTTGACATAATTTCTGTATTTAACGCCAAGGAGCTATAATATAGTAATTTTCATTAAATTCAGATAGATTGTAATCTCACATTTTATTCAATTTGTTTTTAGAAATATATAAGGCACATTAAATCTGAAGAAAAAAGTAATAGATTAGTGTCAGATCTCTCTTTGGCATCATATTAAACTATACTTTTTCACTTTGGCAGAACTAATACTGCTGTTTTATAATTTTCAGCTATTTCATAAGGTTTGTTAGAGCATGGAGAAAATTAGAATGTCTCAAATCTGATTTCCCAGTGATTCTGTCAGATTCTTCTACATGAACACTTCACTGTAGAATTTTCTGTATTTCCACTTCACTTTATGTTGATATAAATATCAGCAGTATGGCTTGCTAAGGCTTTGAGAAAAATTAAACTTCTACAAGAAGCTCTACAAAGCCAGGTAAATCTGATCTCACCTCTGCTTTGATGGCAAAGGTAAACATAACTGCCTTCTCTGTTTGTTCTAAAACCACCAGTGATCTCTGTCTGTTTTTATGTGATTTGTGCAAATGTCACAGAGGCGTGGCTGACTGGGCGCCTATTAAATTACAAGCCCATAGAAAAATTGGAGCAATTGCATCATTTTATTTGAAAACTTAATTTTTTGTTTGTGTTCCTATTTTGTAAGTGATGCCATGATAAAAATAATAGTGCAAAGTCCAGCTTTTAGAAAACTAGTTTTAAACTTAACGGAATTTTTTTTTCCTGAAAAATGACATAATATGGTCTGCTGGTATTAACCTAAAGTCAGCATTCTTAGATGTAATAATTGTTTAATTAAAGATCTATAAAAAAAAATCCTACAGTGAATAGCCAAATACCTTTGCCTAAAAGGTAAGTGGAATTTCAAAAATTTGCGTGTGTGCGTTCTCAAAATCTTCAGAATTCCTCAGAAACAAGAGTGCCAAAAAGTCTTTTATGTAAAAATTGTTTAATATTTACTAACTTATTACAGTTTGCATTTTAATTTTTCTAAGTTAGCATTTAGCATTAAGACGAGAGTTGGGTCAAGTTCAGCTTTTGTGGAAGGTTCACTCAAGTAGAGTAATCAAAACATGGTCATCCTGGCCTTGCCATAACATCTCGCCTTCGAAATCAACCAGTCCGTGTTTCCTTGCGCGCATGAGAATGCCCACGACTTTATCTGAAATACGAACGTATCTGTCAAACAGATCTCCGAAAGTAACTTGGATCTTGCCATCGCATCTGTGGCGGGCCATCGTGCGGATAATGAAGCACATGTCCATGATTTCTCTGTAGATGTGCTCCTCGGCTCGCTTGGCCCTCTCGGCGGTTTTGGTCCCCTCCTTGGGGCGGCCGTAGCCTTCATCTCCTTTGCGCAGGCGGGTGGACATGGCCAGCTGATAATCAAATTCTTCACTGAAAGGGTTGAGCTTCTGGGACTGGATGTGTTGGTCAGCCCACTGTTGCCACCTTCCTTTCAGGCTGTCCACCTGGCTGTATTTCCTTTGGGCCTTGCAGTTGAGTTTCCCTGTGTATCTATTTGCCCTAAAAGAGAGAGAGGGTGAAGAATCAAGATTTTTAACACGCGAGTGTTTCTTTCTCATTGTACTTCCTGCACACGTGCATCTTATGTTTCTAATTTTTTTCATTATAAAAGAAATACCGACACGTACAAAGAAATTAGGAATGAAAGTAGAAAAATCATACACAGTCGTATTACTCTTAGTTTGGTATATGTCCCCCTGGATTATTTTCTCTATGAATATAGTAATGTTAAGTACCATAAAATAATGATATTAAACCCTATTTCAAGAAAAAGCTCCCTTGAATAAATGTAATGCAAATATGTGTATCTTAAATTGCATGTTAACATCTCAGAACCGGAATCATGAGTGTATTAAGGGGATCCACTTTAGATAGGACTTCCGAAACCAGTTATTTCCCCATGTATTACATATGTGTATATATATGCATATATACACACACACACACGCTGCAATATTTACTTGTGTAGATTTTCATATATGTATTTTTAATGAGAGTATACCTGTACTAGTACCAGTGATGTACCACAAATTTTAAAATATCAAGTTGTATAGATAAGACATTAGTTAGCAAGAGTAACATTGAACAATTTGTGCTGGCATCCTTCTAAACACGTTTTACTAACATTCCTACAATCACTCTGTGATGTAGATATTGCTATGCTCATTTCACAGATTAGGAAACTGAGGCCAAAGGAGTTAAGTAACTTGCTTAAAGTCACAAAACATAAGTAACAGAGCTGGGATTTGAACCAAAGTTAAGCTGAGTCCAGAGCCTGCATATCATTTCTATTAAATAGTGCTTTGAACCAGTGGCAGAGGCAGGATTCAAACACACTACCTGAGACTAAAGTCCATGCTCTTTCCACTGGGTCATGATGCCACGTGCCATGTGGGTACAGTGTCTTTAAATGGGTGAGTGTATTTCAAGTGTGTGTGTGTGTGTCCTTGCAATCTGGAATGCATTTTCTTATTTAAAAACAACAAGACAAAAAAACAGCACTGGAAAGTAGACCAATAGTGTCATGAGGTTGCATGCCTAATTTTAAAATGGGCAAAATTTATCTTTAAAAGATTTCCCTGTCATTTCTGTATCTCTAACCTCCTAAACTTTCTTCCCAGGTCTCTTTGTCTTCACAAATAAAACGTTATCTCTTAGACTGTCTAAAAGTCAGAGCTCTGTATTCCTCATGCCCTCCCTTCTCCCCAACACTGAGTGGCCTCATGTCTGAAAGCATTGGGCTTGGAGATGGAGAGCAGTACTGAAATGCTTATGTGAATGGCGCGCCTGAACCAAGGGGGCCCTCTTACCCGAAATCTCACAATTTGCTGTTCCTGACTCAGGAATAGGTCAGATGTGGGTATTCTTCCCTATCCAAACTCACTTCCTGAAATCTGGTTATCCAAAGGAAGTGAACAGAAGTGGAAGGCACACATATTTGCATGAGTATTGTTTTCAAAAGAGGAATGACATCCACTAGATGGCGAACTTTCACTAATTCCCAAGGTTTGTGTTTCCAAAAGTCCTATACTTGCATTCAGTTTCACTATTTCAATAGAATTCAAACTAGGAATACACTGCTAATTGTAGCACTTAATATTCTTTGTAGCCACGTGGACAAAAGTCTATGACAAAGTTAATTGAGAAAAAGCAGCATGCAAAAACTGTATACACAATTATTACAACTTTAAACAATCATACATTTATGGAAAAGTGCTAGGATTTATGCTGCTGTGAAGTGGAATGGGTTTCTCTGTCCCGCTTGTCCTCACCATCACCTCCCTCTCCACAGACCATCCCGTTCAGCTGCCCAGATTATGGGCTGCTTAGTCTCATTATCAAAGGAGAGCAAACACCATATCCCCTCAGAATCCTGGCAATCCTTGACAGAGATAGCCTTCAATAAAAAGCCCAAGGCTGTCAGGACAGAACCCAAAGCTCCTACCAGATTTGAGGCTGGGACATCCTGCTGGAGAAGGGACTCGAAACATCTCAGAAGAAAGCAAAAAGAATAGCATGATTCATGAACGCATACCTTTTGTCCCCTGAGCACCAAATGTAGTTCTGCCCTATACAGCCTAAAGCATGACATCCTTGTAAGGAGCTTCTGGGCACTTTGACGCTTTTCCCATTCTTTATTAAAAGTATTTATGATACATTAGCCAGATGCTGTTTTAGTTACCTATCGAATATTTAATAATAAAAAAATAATGAACTACTAAAAGACAGTCATGAAAATAATACAAATTTGAGTATATGGTACAATTCCAACTATGTAATATGTGTCTGCACCAGACTGAAGAAATCAATAGCGTGTGCACAACTGAAAATAATTATGTAGCTATCCAGTTTTTTATTTAAAAAAATTTTTATCTCAGTATTACATTGATTTTATAATTTAGAGAAAGCAAAAAATAGAAAAATATTCAAATTAGCATCCAGAGGTCATTCGTTTCAACTGTATGCTATATAGGTTTTTGATTCTTTGATGTAGTTTTTTTCCTTCTAATTTTAATTAGAAAAGTAGATTCCCTGAGTGTTGAAACTCTGTGTCATTTGGAATAAGGGTTGGGTTTGATGAGGTGATAAATTTATGAAGAAAAACATTTATCTTCTAAATATTAATGTTCATTTGTTATATTGTAAAATTATAATTTTCAGAAACAGGAAGGAAAACAAAAAAATTGGTCCTATACGCAAGAATTAGAAAATATGGCTATAAAAAAATGTTACCAGGAAGAAATATACCTTAATGAATATTTAATTTTCCCTATCATAAAATTTTCTGTATCATTTTTGTATTTCCAACTTTTAATTAAAACACCTGAAAATGTCAGGTTTAAATAAGGATTAGAAAGTCTTATATCCTAAGTAGCTTCTTGGTCAATGAATATAAGAATATAACAACTTATCCTGTTCTGTTTTGTTTTTTCTTCAAGAATGTGCACAATCGTTTAGATTGAGCTTTAGGAAGACAATCTAGTATAAATTTGTAGAAAACAAAGCAATATTCAGAGACTGACATCACACCTATTTTTTAAGTTAGTAATATTTAATTCAGACTCTCCTTTTTAGTTTCTTATTATCAGTAAACAAATTTTCTATTGGTCAATCAGTAAATGTTTCCACTGTCCTGTTATATGCAGGTAACTAATTCTACCAGACATTACAAGCATTCTATCTTGGAAAGTCAGTTCGTTCACTGAAATAAATTCTGAAATGTATTTCTTAACTGTCAGTGTTAAAAAGACATCATCAGTTTGAGTGTTGCTTTCTTATGTGAATGAAGCCTTTCAGCTATATGATGGGAACCAATGTGTCATAACTTTATCATCTTGGAGTAATAATTATATGTGTAAATTATTAAATACGAAAAAAAAAAACCCACACTGAATAAAAGTTCTAAAAGGTGTATTTCAAATCTAGTCAAGTTCACTGGTGCTGGAACCATTCTCCCCAGAAAACAGCCTTTATCTGAATCACCAGCTTCAAAATGTCGTGGAGCCTAGAGGAGTCTTGGATTTTTATGAAGAAAGTGGAGAGCTGCTCTTGTTCCCCGCTCCCCCACCCCCATAGACTCTCCTATGGAGGTAACCTTTCTCTTCATTGTACAGGAACATTTCTCTAAAGCAAAAAAATTCTGCCATTTTTTTCAACTCAGGGAAGTGCTGGGAGAGAATTTGCTTCTCTGTACATTGGAAGTATAGCCAGTTTTCCACAGGAAGTATAGCCAGTTTGACGTCATGGGAGCATGACATCCACAGGGTCACATTTATCAGAAGCAGGGTGACTACATTCAAAAGGCAGGGTCCACATTTCTGCTCTCTGTTCAGTTATCAATCAGATTTGAGAGCCTGTGATTCTCCTTGCAGGTTGATAACTGTGCTCAGGGTCCAAGGGAAGGGTTCCGAGCTTCAGAATTGAGAGCCATACTTGTGCTTTCATGTCTAGTAACATCTTTCAATATAGACGTACCGAAACCCTACACTTTGGGAGTTATTGAGATTCTATTAATTAGGCTGGCACTTTGGTCTCCATTTCATTCCTTGAGTCTGTTCTCTACTGACCAGTCTATCACAGTGGATAAGAACATGTGCTCCTGCACCATCCTTCCCAACATCATCACTTACGAGCTCTGTGGTTTAGATACATTTCTTAATGTCTGTGTGTCCACTCCGCCATGATCGAGCACCCCCATGCTCAACCACAATTATCTTTATTGAATAGGAAAGGATGGATGAGTGATTGGCTCTTTAATATTTTACAATTTCTGTGTGGGAGAGGGATCCAATTCCCTTTGTCTAAAGGAGCTTGACTGAGCAAGTCATACAGCTATACAATCAAAAGACCAAATATTTAAAAAATAAAGTATAAAATATAAACCATTTTCATAGTAAAACCCCAGTTAGCAAAACCACGATAAGTGAAGAAATGACTTGTTTGTTTCTATTATCTTTACTATTAAGAAAACTCTTTCCACTTAAATATTTATGATACATATTTTTCTCCCTATTGGTGGCTATGGGGAAAGAATGGTGTTTAATTAAAAATAAGTGAAAACTTCTTTCATGTAGGCTTACTCAATAATGCCACGTTCATTTCTCAAGTTGTATTTGAGAGTCCCATCAGGCAAAAGGTCCCATTAGGCTTCTCCTGAAGCTTCCTGAGCACAGCTAGGATTACTGATGACCATAAGAGCTGCTGTTGCAAACAACATTCTGGTACCCCATGTATTGTAAGACCGAGGGAAGGGAACCAAAGGAAAAAAGAAAAGATTTAATTCCCACTTCCCCCCAGGGCCAAACCTGAGAGCCAAGTTCCTAGCATCTTGTAGGGTTGAGTTCACCAGGGCTGGCTCTCCCTGCATTATAATGAGTACAGCTTATTAAGTAGCTCCCCTGGGTCCATTGCTTTACATAATTAATATCAAAATAACTCTAATTATCATATGTTTTTTAACTGAAGACAAAGAGACCTAGGATTTGCCAAGATAACCACGATTCAAATCTGTCTCTCAAAGCTTAAGTACCTTTCCGTCACACTAAGAAGGTGTCCATGTATATGCCTGATTTCAGCAACTGTGAGAGAACTCCTGTGTGCACGTCCCCACTTCCAGGTGGGAGAGTTTAGAGTAGTGCTCAGGAGGCGGGGAACTGAGCCAGAATGCCTCAGTTCAAACCCATGGGCTGTACAATCTTATACATGTTCCCTCATATTTCTTTGTCTCATGGTTCTATCAAGTGTGGATGTGATTATACCTCCCTCAGGACAAAGTTGTGAGGGTGAATGAATAAACATGAAAAGTGCTGAGGTAGTGCCATAGAAGAGTACACACATTGGAGATCGGTCCCAGCTCTCACCTCCCTAAATGTGCTGACAGGAAGATCTTCATTGTACCATTCTGTCTTTATTCTGTTGGGTGCTTTTATTTATTGCATGTCTAGCATGTGCACACACACACACACGCATCTACACATCCACAAGGCCAGAATTTAGACTGTGGTTCCATACATTCTGGTAGAAGTTATTTCTGATTATGAATTCCAATATTAATGGAAGTAGAGCACAAATCCAGATCTCTAAATACCTACTAACGGCACTGCATGAGAGTTTGTACCATGTCTGGTTTCAAAACATTGCATTTGGAGACAGACACATCTCAGCTTTGTCACTAACTCACTAGGTAAACTTCCCCACTGAGCTTCAGTTCTCTCATTCCTAAAATGGGATAACACCTATTTCATATAATTATAAGGGTTAAAAAGACAAAGCATGTAAAATACCCATAGCACACACTAAATGCCTGATGGATTGTTATAATTATCTCAGTTTGCCATTTCATTTTTCTCGAAAGCTTGCAATATAATAGTTTTAATTCTTTCAAAGCACCTTTAAAGTCACAAACTGCAAGACAGCTCTTAATCAAATTAGATAACCAGTTCTGTTCTTTACTTTCCGATTATTTCATAAAACTTGAAAAACACACCTACACATCCAGCTACTCCCAGAGGGAATCATTCATCACATCAATTACTTTTCCCATATTTTGATATCCTGTGGTTGTGGAGTGACATTTCCTGACTTTCTACTATGTGGAGGTGGAATTTCTGTCTTGAAATAAAGTGTGAGCTTCTTGTCTGAATACACGTGTTAGTCTGAGTCAGTGTCTGTGTGTGTGTGATTGTGTGTGTAGTTAACATCTAAATGTTTTAGGATTTTAATTACCCAGCTTTAATAGCACTTCTGTTTTGTTTGCAAATAGGGTAAATGTTTTTTCTGAAAGTCTGACAAATTGCTAAATAATAGAATCTATATGAACAATAACAGCTTTCATAGACTGATCATATGTGGTGGGCATTGTGCTAAGTGTCTGGCAGCTGTAATCTCATTTACTTCTCCCAATACAGTAGCATTTTTCACAAAGGGTTATCATTTTACAAAAGAAGAAATGGGCTTAGTTAGAAAAATCATCAGATGTGTGTGTGTGTAATATTTAAGATTTACTCTCTTAGTAGCTTTCAAGTATCCAATACGGTATTGTTAACTAAAGTCTGGGTAGAGCTGCCATTTGAATTTGGATCTGTCTGACTTCTGAGCCTGCTGTCAGGTTGGATAGCAGCTTCCCGCCGGTTTACAGGATCCTGGAAACCTGTGTTCCATGGGCATTCTTTGGGTAGATGCGTCTCCTGATATAATTTAGACTGATTTGGGACAAAGAAAAAGTTTCTACAATCTAACAGCAAGCACTTTTCTCTGCAGAGAAATAAGCCAATCTGCTACTCATTAGAGAACCAACTTTAAAAATTTACCCGAATTACTCATCTCTCTCTGGTGGTTTCATTTCTATTGAGATTAAAATTCGAGTGTTCAGTTCAAACAGAAAGGAGAAACCAAATAGTGCCGGCCGGCTACCCAAGGCCCCTGTTCGAGCTCGGCACTGCCCCTCCAGCCCCGGGACCTGCCCTGCCCGCGGGACCGCCGCCTGCTCGGTCTCTAGTAGGATTTAAGACATCTTAGATCTAACTTTCGTAGGACTCCCGGCTCTCCGGTTCCCGGAGGCGGCTGGTTCAATAGCAGCCCCAGGAGGCGAAGGACGCATTCGCGTTCGCACTTACTGGGAGGGCGCGGGCCGTTTGATTCTGGCAGCGGCCACCTGCTCTCCGTCCTGCTCGGGCCTGTCCTCGGCCTCCCCTTCGTAGCCGCTGTCCTCGGTATCTATGCTGTCACTCCTCCACTTGGGCTCCTCCTGCTCCATCTCCTTCCAGCCTTTGGTCAGCTCGGATACCAGGTTTCCGCATTTTCTCCTCCGCGTCGGGGAGCCATGGCCGTGGAGGAGTCTGTCAATGTCATCTTCTGGCTGCCCAGGTTCAGGTGTGCCACCGTCTTTCTCGTATCTGTGACTCAGGTGGCTCACATCCCCTCCTCTCTCATAAGCTTTGCTGACAATGGTCTTGGTCACCTCTTTCCTTTTGATGTGAGAGACCTCAGTCTCTTCCTCTGAGCTCTGTCCATCTCCATGTTTCTCTGGCTTTTGGGAGGGAGAATTTGGGGCCCTCTGAGCTTTCTGGTGAGGAGTGGGGTGTATCACTGGTTTAAGATTTTCGGGTGGGTCCTCAGTCCCTCCCGGCATCCAGCCTGTGGGCTCCTGGGCCTGCCTGGTGCTGTTCTCATTTGCCCACTGCTGCCAGCCTCGGGCCAAGCTAATCACCAGGGTGGCTGTGTGGATCTTCCGGAGGGCACTCTTAGCCGGCCCCTCTCTTTCCTTTTCTCCCGGAGACATGCTACCCTTCTCTTCTCCGCTGATAGTCTGGGCACTAGCTAAAATGAGCGCGGACTCGACGGGTGCCCGGGATTTAAATAGAGGAAGGGTGTGGGATGAGAAACGAGTTTGGTGACGGTAGAAACTACATTCAGCATTTCTTGCCAAGAGGTAGTGCCTTCCCCCTGATGGTGTTCTTTTTTTAAACCCTGACGGCTCCAGTTTCATCACAGCAGAGGGACATCTCTGCTGGTAAAGGACAGTGATATGCTCACTCTCTTTCTTCTCCAAGTGCCAAAGTGGAAATTACTAGATCTGATCATGTGTTTAGCCTTATGTTTTTCTTGACCTTAAAATATGGCCCTACCATTTATAGAAGCATAAAATATGTGTACAAACTGTGCTGGGAACATTATGGGAGTGTTCTCATTTAAACCTCAACAGCCTTCAGTGTAGCTCTTAATTAGTCCCATTTTATAACTGAGTACAATAAAATCTAAATAAATAAAATCCTGTGGCTAATACTATCTGAGATTCAAACCCAAATCTGTCTTATTCAAAGCTTGTGCCTCTTTTCATCCCAGTTATCAAAGGTCCTTAAGTTGCCTTTTTCTTTTGTCTTCAACCCTGTTCAGTATAGAGCATACACGTCACCTCATCCAACCTTCATTTTCCAGATGAGGACATTGAGGCCCAGATAAAGGGGGTGACAAGGGCACATGTTCTAATCCCAGATTCACATTATTGTACAGACAAGTCATATTAAAATCATCATAGGAGGGTCAAAATTTTGGTCCAATTATATTTTAAAATTTCAAATTAAGATCTACACACATTAAATTTCATAGATTATTATTACAATAAGTCCTGTCAAATATTTCATTTTAAAAGACCATTTAAAGACAAAATAAGTGAATGTTATCAGAAACAATCCCTGTCTGACCTTCTGTTTTTAATAACATGACCTTCCTTGGCAGGCCTTTGGGTGCGTGCAGAAAAAGCCACTCCTCCAAGTCTCAGAACAAAGACCAAAATATAGTTTTTTTAAAAAGGACTGATAGATAGGTCACGCGGACAGAAAAAGAACCATATATGAGGTATACTGAACTAGATAAAGATACTCAGAGCTCAGCACTGAATAATTTTTTAAAGTAAGATAAATAGAATTTTATTTTTTTGCATAGCAGTTCTATAGAGTTTCATACTGTATCCTTTCCCCCAATCTTGACATACAGTTAACCATACTAATTGAAAATTGCTAAGAGCATAAACATCGGTATGAAAGTTAATTACTTCTGAGGGCGTGATCAATTTATTGTGAAAAAAAATGCTGTCAGTTTTTCATCACGTAGGTCATTTACTTCCTAAGATTAAAACAATTTGGGAGATGATTTAATACTCTATCTAGAAATCTGTCAGATGTGTTTCAGAGTTCAATATTATCTGATAATGTTAACTGAGGTCCGAGGATGCAGAGACAAAATCCCACTTGATTAATTAAGAGGAAATTGGATCACAAAAATAGGATACTATTACAAACAAAGATTTAAATCTGAGTTTGAAATTTTCGGCATTCTTTCTTGGAATGTAGATACACTGCAGACCGTTGGGCTCCTGTTTGGATTCCCTTGATCCCGCTTGGAGCGCCGTGGGAAGGAATGGGTTCCTCAGAGATGCCCATAAACTCAACCCAGCATCAGGCTAATTGATGATTTTCAAAGGGATTTTTCTGCTTCCCTTCCCACACCTGCTCCACATTCAGTTCTGATAGAGGGAGAACAAATGGAGACAGCAAAACGTTATTAGTCTTTCACTTATTAAATAGCATTGCAGTCAGCTGCCTGGGGCCTGGGGCTGTCAGCAGACAGTCTTGGCAAAAAACAGAGGCAGCTCCTAAAAGAATCTGGTTATTCTTTTTGAGATTTTGCTTCCATGGCAACTGTGGTTTTTCATTCATACTTCTCCAAAGAGAGTAAGCTTTCCTTTCCTAAAGCAGGGTCTGTATGCTACCGACTGTGCATCTTTTGATTACTATACAAATGTTTTATCTTCTTTTTCAACCTAGATCTAGATTCTTCAGAGTATAGTATTCTACTTTACAAGACAGTCTAAAAGATAAAAATAAAGTCTCAAAAACAAAGGCCTAGTGAAGTAAGTAGTTTACAATGTGAGTTTGCTATAAAACTATGAGATTAGAAACTGTAGGTGAAGATGCAGACCTGATTGATGAAGTCACTACCACCTAAGCAATTTCTCATAAGTGTGAAAATAGTAATTATTATTAGATTATGTGGGCACTACTAGGAAGGGGAGGGAGCTGTATTTCCATACTTCTCTGTGTGGTACACTTGGAAGTTGAGTAGAGCCAACCCTCATAATCGACTTTATAATCTTATTAAATAGACTTTGTAAACCTACATTTGTTCAAAGCTCATGTGAAACTATAATTTTTTGATCCTTTCTACATAAATTAATAAGTCCTTTACCTGTTTAGTTTCAGAAAAGTGGGAATGAAAAGACTTTAATGGAGAACAAAAAAAGCTTCTGATTTCAACTGAATTTACTCCATCCTTGTGGAATGTACACAATGCATGAGGCACGATGGTATTCAAAGTGGGAGAGGGTATAAAGTTGAACAAAACAGAACCCACTTTCAAGGTTTTCCCGATGTAGCCAGGAGAAGACATGCATACAACTACCTTTAATAGCTTGGAGAGAGCTACATTAGAAAAGGAAAGCTTATGGGATCATTGAGCAAAGTGTGGCTGATTTTGTTGGGAAAAGTTCACAGGAATGGTAATCCTTTATCTGGTCCTTAAAAGATAAGGAGAACTTTGCCAGGTGGAGACAAGTTACTCTAATCTGAAGGAACAATAGAAACGAAGTTGCAAAGGCATGAAGACACATAGTAGGTACCCTTAGAGACCATCTAATAGTCTAGAATAAAGATCACAAACTCAAATGCCTACAGGGTCATGCAGGTCACTTAAACGTGTGAGGTGAGTTGGGTTGTGAGCACCACACGGGGTGGTCAAATAACATTTCAAGGGAAGTTAGAGATGTGGATTTTTACATGAACTCTCCCAACTCTTTAAATGGTGACAGTTAATACACACACATACACACAGTCTCTCCCATACACCCACGATAGTAATCAACACAGTGTAGCATATCTTTGGGCCAAATTCTGTTTTAGGGCCTAGTTTATGACCTTTACAGAAGAGCACACCATGTTTATGGGACGAGGACATGGTGCCTTTGAAGAAGTAAGTTGGAGCTACACTGTGAAGAACATCTGGCTCAGGAATCCATGTTTTGTGTTTTATCAAATGGGACTCATTGCATCACTGAAGGATTTTAAGCCCCGATGTGATTAAATGTGTGTTACTAAATGATCAAATCTAGAACCAGCAAAGTGGAGTTTTGATTTGAAAAAGATAAGACTAGGATAGGAAGACTGTTTACAGCAGTTACTAAAAATAATATTGGACAGAGCCAAATGAAGATCTGAAAAGAGAGAGAAAGATTTGAGAGCCACTGAGGATACCATCGAAAGGTCATAGGGACCAACTAGTTGCCGTGGGTGTTCAGTGTCTGAGATGATCTAGAAGTCTCAATTTAAGTTGTATGTATGGGGAGGTGACATAAGCCAGCAGAGGACAGGGGAAGGAGAGTATATGTGGTGGGAAGAAAGCATTTCTACTGTAAGTTGAGGAAGCTCGGGGTCACACATGTAGAGGTATCCAGTGGTGGAAGTAACCAGGAATATGGACGCTGGGGTCAGGCAGGACCCGGTGAAAATCCAGGCTCTGCTGGTTTGCAGACCTAGGACATGCTAGTTACTTTCCCTATGATTTGGTTTCTTTATCTTTAAAATGAGTATTATCAGAGCATTTACCTCATGGGGGCATTAAATGAGTCAACACATGTAAAGCATCGTGTCTGGCTCATGCAGGCTCTCAATAGTGGTTATTGTTAATATTTTGATGTTGAGTCATGGAGCTAGAGAATTAAAGCTCCTTATATAATTCTGCTTGACTAGGGACAGGACCAATGCCAGGCCCATGGCAGGGGTGAGTCTTCAAGTGGGAGGGTCAAGTGAAGTCACTTGTAGGGACTGGAGACTGCAAGGGAAAGCTTATTTATAGTGTTTTATTTTAAGATAATTTATAGTGAGGCTCGTAAGGCCATGTCTAAAGGTTTTCCTCAGCCCGGTGAGGGTCAGACGAGGTCTCAGTTACTTGGTGGTGATAAGCAAAGACTTGAGCACAGACTCTTTCCTGGAACCTCCTGGAAGATAGAGCTCAGTGGTTTACGATCACTGAGGATCACTTTGGGATCATGAATCACATTGTGATCACTTGTGGAGTTTTGAAAACTATAGATGGTGAAGTGCTGTCCCTGGAGACAGGTCTTGGGTGAGGTCTGGGCACCACTTGCATCTAACATACTCTCAGGGGCGAGAACCGTGGTTCCGGCTTCTAGAGTGCTCAGGGTCCAGCAGACACTCAACATGCAGGTTCCACGAGTGTAGGGACAAGTAGCCCAGGTATGGGTCCAGGCAGATTGATTTGGCCTTCTGAATCTCCTTTCAGAATCTGTGTAACCTTGGAGGAGTTAGTTAAGTTCTCTGAGACTCAATTTCCATGTCTGAAATAGCAATAATATTACTTCCTCCTGTGTTGTTATCATGTTTATATGAGATGATGTCTGCGAAGCATCATTTGACACTTTAGAACACTCGCTCCTCCAAATGCTTTCTTCACTCGACTTCCGGAACAAGGCTCTCTCTCGGTCTTCCTCCTACATCACTGGCTGCTCCCTCTCAGTCTCCTCTGCTGGTTCGTGCTCTCCTCCCCAGCGCCCTAACTTTGGAATGTGCAAGGCTCAGCCTGGGTCTTCTTCACTGCTCAATCACTTCCTTGGTGATCTCGAAGCTTTAAATGCCATCTCTGTGATGACAATTCCCAAACATGTATCTCAGCCTGACCCATCCCTCGTACTCCAGGCTTGTATATCGAAAAACCTGATGGGCATCTCAATTGGACTGTCTAATGGCTAACTCAATTTTAATTTAACTGAACTCTCAGACTTTCCAAATTGAACTTTTTACAGTATTCCCCTTTTCAGCTCAAAGTCAACTTCTTTCTACCAACTGCTCAGGCCAAAAATCTTGAAGTAATTTTTGACTCTTTTTCTTCTCTCATATCTTACATTCAATACACAATATATTCCGTTGCATACACCTTGAAATGTACCCAGAACCTGACAGCTTCTTACCTTCATTACCGCCGTTCACTCCCCCACCTCTACCCACCTGGACCAACTGCAGCTCAAGCCACCATCAATTCTTGTGAGGATTCTTGCCTATTCTCCTTAAATGATCTCCTTGCTCTCACTCTTGTCCAGTCCATTCTCAACTTAGCCAGATCCTTTAAAAATGTAAGTCATATCATATCACTTTGCTTAAAATCCTATGGTTTTTGCCTCAGAGGAAGAGTCAAAACCTGCAAACTGGTCTGCAAAGTCTTACAGTCTCTCCCCTTGCCAGCTCCCTGACAGCTTCTCCTGTGACTCCTCTCTACCCCATTATTCACCCTGCTGCGGTCAAGCCGATCCAAGCTCACAGCTGCCTCTGGACTTTTGCTCCAGCTCCCTTTTCCTTAACCCTTTTCTTCCCCACCAAGCTTGGTGCCATTGTCTCTGCACATTCAAGAGACACAGTAAAGTCTTTCTCTAAACAAAAGAGATTCTTCTTTTAAGAGCAAGGCTGCCTCCTATGGAGAATAAAGGGATTAGTGCCTTCTTTTATGTCGTCCATTTGCAATGGAGACTGAAGAAGGAGGCTCAGTGAGGTTTGAGGCTAGAGAGGTAAATAGGTAGGATGAGACTTTGAAGAAACTTCAAAGCCCTGAGAAGAAATGCAGGTTTCATTCAAACATATTAAATTTAACCTGTGGAATGGCTTGACCATAATTGTATTTTAATAAATTCACTTTGTTGGTAGTATGACGGACACACTTAAGGATGGCGTATGGGAAGAGTAGAGGCTGAGATAATTTTTTTCTATGAGGAGACCCTCCACACCCCTCAATGAGCAGGATGTTTGGGTTCTCTGTAAGCCCTCTGGTCTTTTCACCACCCCCTTTAGACATATTAATTTAGAGAAGTTTGTAGGACATCCAGGGTAAGTTATCCAGTAGACAGAGATTGGAGCTGAAAGGAAAGATCTGGGCTCTTATGTAGATTAATGCATCATTTTGGATCATGGAGACTACTCTGTGCCAAGTCACAGAGTCAACAAGAGTTACGATGGGATCAAACCCAGGCATTCTGCAGAGTCAAGGGCGTTCATGGCTGTGCTCTAACACGAGTTCCTTTTCTCCTTGTCTGCATTCCACCCCCACCTTGAAGGACAGACGTTCACAGCTTGTGACATAACTCTCAAAAGAAGCCTCTTAACGAGATCTAAATATAGAGTTTCCTAGTTCTGACTTTCTATCTAATCCTGTAAAACTTTCCTTAATAGCCAAGTGTCTTTATGTAACCAGTTGGAAGTGTTAGCTAACTATACTATGGTAATAATTTTGCAAAAATAAGTGTATTAAACCAATATATTATACCTTAAACTTGTACAATATTATATGTCAATTATATCTCAATATATCTGAGGAAAAAATGTCTTTAGAAAGTTGTCTACACTCCTTAATTCATGACTTCCTGTTCATTTCTCAACTCATTCAACTCACAATTCTGGTTTCTACCCAGAAACTCAATTTATTAAGGTCACAAATGACTTTCTCATTGCCAAATCTCAACCTCTATCTTCAGTGAAATAGAACACAGATAATCTGCAGAGTCTGACGTATGTGGAATGACTGCTAACACTAGCTGAGATAGATTAGAATGAATCTAGCATGAAGTCAAGAAGGATACTGAGGAGGCCTGGCAGTGGTGGGTTGCAGAAGGATTTTTCAAAAACAAAAACAAAAACCACACACATTTTATGAAAGAAACAGGTTCACCCTGTAGTAAAAAAGCTGATGGCTTATTTGCTACACTGAGTGCAGAAAAGAAATCTGGTGCCAGGGCTGGCATAAAATTCCATCTAAACTTTGACTTTGAAAAGCAATGGATTTAAAGAGGTAGCAACAGTAAAGAAAGCTACACGAAGAATTACATGGATGCACTATTTTTACAGGAAACAGTCAATCTCTGTGGTATCAACAGAAGGTTTTTTGGATTGTGACACCTGGAAGCTATTCTAGTGACCTCATTTCTCGTCACAGACATTTTCTTAAATGCCTAGTCTGGAAATATTCAACTGATTTAATGATGTAAATATATATATTTATGTATATGTACATACGCATATATATATATAGATAAATATATATGTATAATATCAACCCAAAGACACTTTAAGAAAAACATGTGGGAAAGTACAGTAAAACTACCAACAAAGAACACTCATCAGAAAAAAATTTCCAAAAATCAGGTGAAAAATATGAACTTTTAGCCACAAATTTAAAGATAAAGAAACTTTAACTCTATGAAGAGGGAAGGAGAGAGCAAAGCAGATACAATAATTCATAGGACAGATGGCAAGAAAGTTAAATAAATTATCATATATTCATACAAAAAATGAATTCTAGCCAATAGTACAAAACAAAAAGCTCTAAGATATATTAAATTAAAAAGCAAGATGCAGTATAATATATTGCATTTCATATTAAAGAAAAAAAATATGTTCAAATTTCCTGCCATATCCATGAAGAAACTCTAGAAGGATTCAGAAAAATTTAATACCAGGTGGTAGGAAGAAGATATTCACCTAGTTAGCTTCCTTTACTTCAAGTTTTTGCTCGTCTCCCTTCTCAAAGTGGCTGACTTCAGTTTCTCAGCCCAGTTGAATGTGAAGGCCTTGAGGGCAGTTGTTTTTGCATGTTTTATATACTGATGTACCTCAAGAACTGTACACATAACAGGCACTCAACAAATGTTTGTTCGGTCAACGAATTAAACAGGTGGGGGAGATAGACTTCACTGCAAATGTTTATATATTTTAATAATGAATTTCTTTTAAAAGTAAATTAAAAATAAAACAATCACATTTTTTTTTTTATTTTCTTCACTTCAAAATATGTAGGAATCGGTTTCCATTTCCGTGACAATGTTTTGATTAGACTAGGCTGAAAACATTTGGTTGCTCTAAATTTCCAGGGGCTGCATCTGTGTTCCCCTAAATGAGGGCAGAGGTCCTGATCCTCTCAGCCTGGAAAAGAACCATGTGACAATTTCAGTCCGGTCTGGTCCCTTTGAAAAGGATTGACTTGCCACAGCCGCCTCTGCAGGCTCTCAGATGATTCTAGGTTTGCTGTTTCTACAGTCTCCATTCAGCAGAACTTCAACTATTTCCATGGTCCAGTTCAATAAACATTCACTGAGCTAGCTACACCTAAGTATCATAAATGTTGGGGATATGAAGATGAATGAGATAGTGTCTGTGTCCTCTCAGGGTTTATAATCTCATCAGAGATTCAGGCACACAAGGTAATTACAGGGGATTCCACAAGTTGTTGACCAAAGGATTATTTTTCTAAGTCTTTATTATTTTGCTAGGGTTGCTATAACAAGCGGCCACAAACTTGGTGATCTGAAACAGAAATCAAGGTGTTGGCCTGGCCAGGCTTCCTCAAAGGCTCCAGGGGAAAATCCTTCCTTGCCTCTTCCGGCTTCTGCTGGCTCCAGGCTTCCTTGGCTTGTGGCGGCTTCACTCTAGTCTCTGCCTTTGTCTTTACGTGGTCATCTCCTCTGTGTCTGTGTCTTTCCCTTTTCTGTCTCTGCCTTTCTCTTATATAAGGACATTTGTCATTGGATTTAGGATCCACCCAGATAATCCAAGATGATTTCATCTGGAGATCCTCAAATTAGTTAGATCTACAAAGACCTTTTCTCCACAAGTTCCAGGGGTTAGGCTATGGGCATATCTTTTGGAGGGCTACCATTCTTGGATGGACGTTGTTTTCTTCCTTTCCTTTAAGATCCTATTGTGCTTTTAGTCTTCCTTGTTTGTATCATGCAGGCTGACTTTGGATCAACTTAAGCCTAATCATCAGCTAGCTGTGTATGTTACTTAATGGTCCCTCTGTCTGAGTTCACTATCCAAATGGGAATATAAATATGCGTTTGCCAGGATTCTTGTAAAGATCAAACGGGGCATGGAATGCTCATTGTGGTTAGCACCTGTGACAGTAGACAGTGGAGGACTTCTGCTCTGCGATGTGTGGTTTCACAAGGAGGCATTTATCCTGATCCTTCTGCCTTAATTTTCCCGGTGCCAGGGTAAGCATTGGAGACCTGCTCCAATCTCTGAACTGTAGCTTTGCTTTGAAAGCCTTGTAGCTAGTTGGCAGGCAGTTGGAAAATTCGCAGTTTTAGGTTTTAGGACACTGGCAGGGGGCTGAGCTGTGTTAATTTCAAATCTCTTTGACAGGCTTATATCCAGGCTTCTTCCTTCCTTCCTTCCTTCCTATTTTTTTTTTTTTTAAGTAGAGATTAGAGTTTACTCAAAGAATTAATGGAAACTGTATGGAGAGGTATCTGTTTAACATCTGCCTGTCATTTAACACCACTGTACCCCACAGGGAGAAAGGAGAGGTTACCTGAGAGCTAAATTAAAGCTATAAGGGTCTAAACAGCATTTTTAAAAGAAGGTAGATAACAGCTTCCTGTCTGGGCGAGATTACTGGAGAAACTTTCATTCAACGTTTCTTTACTGTTTTCATGAGAATTATTCTTCCCTACTTACAAAGTCCAGGGAGTTATTTGTAGTTAAGATGTTTTAAATCTTTGTCTTTTCTTCAAAGTAAATATTTATAATCTTAAAAAAAAAAAGAAACCCAGGAGTATTTAAAAACTGCACTTTCTTTCCTTTCAAAAAAAGAAAAAGATTTCTCTGGTAAAACACTTTGGTAAAAAAAAAAAAAAGTCCATGGAGGCCCAATTTATAAAGTAAGAAGAAACTTGTCATGTAGGGAGAGAAGCATGGTTGAGAATGTAATGCTTTACATTCGTTCAACACTCCTCAGCAAGCAAAACACGGAACCCTGGTGCAGGCAAAGTCCTCTGCCGGGCTGTGCTGTCCTGGGACATCTGACAAGTATGAAAGGTTATGGGCCTGGGGCTGGAGGCTCAAATCGCTGCTTCTACCCCAGCTTTATGGGGTCTTGGTGGTCCCCATACCAGCCAGGAGTGTCAGCATCACATGGGAGCTTGTTGGAAATGCAGACTCTCAGGCCCCACACCAGCCTTACTGAATTAGAATCTTCACTTAACAGGATCGCCAGATGATCTGTATGTACATTAAAGTTGGAGAAGCACTGATCTAGGGTGGTAGACAGACCCTGGAGTGACCCCTAATAATTACCACCTCCCATTGTTCGTGCTTTCTTAATCCTCTCCCTTGAGTGTGGGTGGGACTTGTGACTTCTTCCAGTAGGATATGGCAAATGTGAAGAGGTTTTGTAGATATAATTAATGTCTCAAATTAGTTGAATTTGAATTAAAAGGGAGACTTCTCTGGGTGGGCCAGATTTTATCAGGTGACTGGACCTTAAAGGAGAGACTGAACCTCCCTTGAAGTAAGAGACTCTTTCTAGGCTGGAAGACATGAGCAGCTATGTTGGAGAAACCACATGTCAAGGAACATGGTGGCTTCTCATACCTGAGGTCAGCCTCCAGGCAAAGGCCAGCAAAAAGCGAGGACCACCATCATATAGCTGCGAGAAAATGATTTCTACCAATCATGCAAATGACCTTGGGAAAAGATTCTTCCCCAGCTGAGCCTTGGGATGAAAATGTAGCCCAGCTGACAGCTTGATGCAGACTCGTTAAGGTCCTGAGAAAAGGACCATTAAGATGTGCCTGGGCCCTTGACCAATGGAAACTGTGAGTTAAATAATGTGTGTGTGTTGTTTTAAGCTGTTAAGTTTGTGGTAATTTGGTATGTCAATAGAAAACCAGTAATTCTAGGGCAATAGATTTATCCACTCTGTCTTAGTTTGCCTAAATGTAAAAAGGGTGCAAAGATGGTATTAACTATGGGGTTATTGTGCAAATTAATGGTGAAATATGTGTGAAGTACTTAAAACCGTGCTTGGTAAAACATGGTAAATGCTAAAAAGTTGTATTATCATAGCATGTAACGGATACGGAGAATTACGTGATCGTAATTCCCAGCCTTTTGATAACTGCTTTTTAATGAGACTGAAGCAGCACAAAGCGAATGACGGTCAAGGAATTACGTTGTACCTCGTGTATGTGACTTTCCAAGACCTCCCGAGTATGCCTTTCAAGTTTGCTTCAGTGAAAATGTAAGTGCTACTTGACTCTACGTAGCTCGCTGGGTTAGCACCTCCTGTTCACAACGCAAAGTGGAAAAACGTGTACCCTATCTTCGCTTTACATACAGTAAGTTGAGCTGTGGAGGAAATGATTTGTCCATGTTGTAGAAACAATACAGGATATAAGTAGAATTGAAATCTGGCAACTTGATTCAAGCCCAGATTTTAAAACATCATAGGCTATTTGCTAGGTGGCACAAGACAGGTTCAGGCAGGGGATGGACTGTATTAAATAAACATTTCCCAATGCAAATTTAAACACTTGCTTCTTTCTTCTGTGTCCGCCTCACTTAACCTGCCAATCAATAAACCGTCCTTTTTCCCCTTCGACAGAAACTTTGGGCACTTGCCAAATGTTCCTCCAATTATATACAGCATCCCTTGCAGGTACAAACAAGGCAGAAGCAATAGCCTCTGAGCCTTTGAGTGGCAGCATGGCTACTGTCATGACAATAAAATTGTAATGGAAGATGGATTCTACCCTTTTTCTGACTCATTATTTTTTTCAACCCCTACCTGAATCATCTTGTGCAGTGTAATTCCAAGCAGGTACTTTCTGAGTATCCCTGTCATTTTTTTGTCAATGCCTGTGTTGCCTTCTTATTGGAATGACCTTGTGTATTGTATTTAAAATACTGTTCAGATATTTTTAATTGTAATGCCCTTTCGGAAGACTTATATCTGGCAGCTGCCTGTTCTGTTGCTCCTTGTTTTGAAGCTCAATATGCATTCAGGGATGCTTTTTGTTCTACTCTACCAAAGACACTCACATTTGATTCTTGGCAAATACCACAGATGAGGTCACTCTATAATTGAACTTTCATAAATCATCCTCTGCTATGTGCAACCAAATTCCCACAACCTTTATTTTCCTCGAAAACCTTTTCCAAACCACTAAAGGATGAGATAAGGAAACAGGTTTATCTCCCTCAATCCATGTTTTACTTTTCATTCCTTTATCAAATAAGGGTTTAGGTTTTGTTGTTAATGCAAATGTTCTATTCTTACCTCAGCTTGCTGAGGAGGCGGCTGAGTTGTGAAAGCTGTGTATATCCTCAGATATTCATGATAATATGATAGAGTATATATACTTTTCCTCACTCATTAATCCATTTAATGTCACATCCCAATTAATATACAGGTATCTACGTAGACATCTGTATTTACTTATGTCCTTGCATTAGAAGTCCTTGGATTTTGAATATACTTTAACCCTAAGATGCCAACATCAATGACTATTGTTTCATTGTGTTAAAAAATAATGAGAAGAGAATATTTTTAAGCTATTCTAAAAAACTTAAGGATAGTGAAAAACAGTGAGCATAAACTTTCCTTTAGAACATTATTAGGGGCTAAAATATCTAAATAGTACCAACGCAATACACTAATATTGATGATGTCGATGATAATAGTTATACTTTTAAACCCAAATCCAGCTAAATTAGTATGTATGCATGTTGAATGACTATATTAGAAAAGTTACATGACACAAATTCTTTAAGCATCTTTCAAAGACAAACAATACTAGAGAGTAATAAAGAGATTATTAGATGACAGATTTTCCTTCAGAAAGCTTTCACAATCATAGTGTTTTCATGATATCTTGACTGAGGGTGGGAAAAATTTTACACGAAGAAAACTTAAGACTATGAGATTAATTACACAATTGCATAAGAAACACAGCAAAGGTACAAAATCTAGATCCTGTCATTATTTGTTTTCTGTTACGCCTTGTAATAAACAATTTGGAGAGCAGCATAGACTATAAACAAGAAGAATATGACGCACTGTACACAGACAGTTGGTACAGTCATTAGCATGTTGAAATATTCTTGTAAATGGTACTTATGCCCCACACTTCACCTCTGCGCAGGGGATCTGCAGACCCTCCTAACCCATCGACTAAAGATTAACTCCTCGCACAAAGTGGGACCTTCAAGGCCCAGCCTTAATTCAGTCCCCAGGCTGTCCCTGTGGTTCCCTATTTTGAATGTTACCCATGGATACAGTTGTTTAATAAGCAATTGTGATGCCTGTGAAGTTTCAGTAACCCAAATGACCTGTGGCTGTCTTAAAAAGGATTGCGACATGTCTCCTTTCTGTTGCAGTGTGTTTTGGTACATTTTCATCTCAAACTCTAAAAAGTCAACTACTCTACTTCTGCTCTGTGAAGTTCCAGCCTGGAAAGCCACTTCATGGGATCTGATATTTGAAAATCTAAATGCCTCAACGAGGCTCTAAACTGCTCTTAGTGATGCAGGAAATGGAGATACAAAAGAAGTGGTGCCTCCACATATGCTTTAAAGCAGTAATCTGAGGCGATCAGAAATATTATCAGAACAACTACTTAGCGGGTGACAGGATTTGGCTACATAGCTGCAAATCTTATTGGTTCTAATAAGCTGGCCTCAAACACATAAGAGTTTGTGATCTTCACTGGATGATAAAGACAGTCTATGGATTGAGTTAGATAAACCTCATGTGCTGTTTTTCTTTAAATGAGGGAGGACTAGTAACTGAAGTTTGAAATATCAAGCACCCTTGTCTTTCTGCTGCAATGATAATATCACATGATTAAAGCAACATTTCACGTAGTAAAGATCCACCATAAATTTCCAGCATTATCTAAATGTCTCCAATGTCAAGACTAGCTCTTAGGGAAGGAGTCGAAGACTAAAAATTCAGATGCTATTATCTTTCTCAAAGGCTATTCAGAAATGCTGTCTTCAGATAGGTTAATTTCAGCCTTTATTCTGTATAGAGTCAAACTGATTGTTTCCCCTTCACAAGCCTAACTCACTATAGGTTAATTTCAACCTTTATTCTGTATGGAGTCAAACTGGTTATTTCCTCTTTACTATCCTAACTCATTTGCATTCCTTATTCCCATTTTCCAAGTAAAACTTTCTTCTGGGTAGTGACGGCCTGCCCATATCGACAAGATGCATAGCTTAACTTTTCTCTTTCCTAGGCCCACGTGTGTCCTGATCGAGCCTGAAATGCACATCCCCTTCACCCTTCCCCTCCTACTCAGGTGGCTTTTCAGTTTCCATTACTCAATAATATTGGTGAAATTTTGTGTTTTCTGATACAGCAACAGACCCAAAGACGATAGCCTGATTTTTCAGTCAGTAGTTGGGCAATATGATCTCATGTTTCCTTCTTGTTATATTCTCCCTCTGGGCTTGGCTTTCAGAAACAACTCAGTTGCATTTCGGTCTAAATATACAGCTGAGTTGCCTAACCTTTCTATGCTGCAAAGTTTCTTGGGGCAAATCTAGCTATCAGCTACTCCTTTTCACATTTCATAGCAACAGACAGAACATGTTCTTATTCACTACTTTTGCAGCCACCAACTGTTTTACTCAGCAGGCGGCTAGCTATGTTATGGTTGGGAAGTAGCCTTCTAACTGACCTAACATTTATTTAACCAAAAGCTACCTCTGGGGCTAACCTACAATCATAGTGAGCCTTAATCAAACATTTTCTGTACACCCAATGTATATAAAGCATGTCAAAGACCTGTGATTAGCAACTTTGATAGGATGGGATTTATACTCATTTGGGTTCCTTGAATATTTTTGGAGCTCTCAGCTTATACTTGGGACTTTCATGAAATATGGAAAGGAAACAGCAGTGTAGTGAATGTTATAGAATAATTTAAGCTATAAGCCAAGATCTGTGTTAGAAGCAAGTTAAAAGGTTAAATTAACATTTTTTAGTGCATTTAAGTGAAAGTTGCCTTTTATTTTAAAGCAACTAGGCATAAACTTAAAAGAAATGGAAAAAGATGTAAATACAAACAAAATTTTACTTTTAAAAAAGGATAAATCATGAACTTCCTATGTTTTAGTCTTTTGTAAGTTCTAAAGTATAAAAATATTTGGGCAGATTTTTTAAATTGCATTCCAGTTTCTCAGTTTTCCTTCCCCAGAAGTCGACATAGTTCTTAATCAAACCAGCTCTTCTTATTCCCAAAATTAGCCAAAGTAATCCATGTATCATTCCAATGTAATCCATCACTCTTACACTTTACCTGGTACCTAGATCTGTCAAAGATAGCTATCTCCCAGCCACCACTTATCTGTCTTTATAACTTGCCTCCACACCTGTTCCTTGGCCCTTTGTTCAATCCTCACTTCACATGCTGCTCTTGGACCTCTCCTCTATGTCTTTCTATTCTTACTAATTGAAGTAAATGTATTCCTAGAGAGCAGAAGCCATGTAACAAGCACCGTAACAATATTAATCATCTCTAAGACATAAGTGTTGGTGGCTTCAAAAACTTCACTGAGTTTGCTTGGTTCGAAGGCAAAAGCAAAGGACTTAGCTCTTAGACTACTCATTCAATACTCTCTAGGAATACAGCCAGGATGCTGGGAGACGCCCAAGCAAAGTGGATTGCTCGTACATACACTTTAATAACTGTCAGCTGAGCTTCCAGTCAACAGCCAGATATGTGAGTGAGGTCTTTTAGGTCTCCCGCTTAGCTGAGTGATTAGACACTTCAGCCCCAGCAGCCATGTAATTGCCCCTGCATGAGAAATCCTAAAAGAGAAACTTTCAGATAACCCTGGTTAACCCACAGAACCCACTTCTCACTTTTAACAAGGTAAAGATCATCTGATGGTTGTAGTTTTGTTAAGACTCCTTATGGACCCTTTCAAGTAAAAAAGAAGCCTTCTAAGAATCTTAAAGGCACAATCTCACCTATGGTTGTCAGATAAAATGCAGAATAAAACATGTGGCAATATTTATACTGAAAATTTATTCATTGTTCATCTGAAAATCAAAAATTTTTTAAATGTAATATTTTAAGCAAACTACATTTCTCACTGAAATTGTTTATTTTTAAAACTCTATTACCTGGCATCCCCTGTGGGTTTTTATTTTTTTTAAATTTTATTATTAGTTTCAAGTTTATAGTACATTGGTTTGACATTTATATAGTTTATGAAATGATCCCCCTGATTGCTCTATCTTCCTCCTGGCTCTGCACACAGCCATTACCTTACTGTTAACTGCATTCCCTATGCCGTGCTCCCCATCCCCGAGCCCATCTATCAACTACTAATTTGTACTTCTTTAACCCTTCACTGCTTTCTCCCAGCTCCCCCATCCTCCACCCCTCTGGCAATCACCAGGTTGTCCTCTATATTCATGAGTTTGTTTTCTATTAATTTATTCTTTTTGTTACTTAGAATCCTCATATAAGTGAAATTGTATGACATATTTCACTGTCTGACATATTTCACTGTCTGACATATTTCACTCAGCATAATAACTTCTAGGGCCATCCATGTCATTGCAAATGGTAGAATTTATTTTTTTTTTATGGCTGAATAATATTCCACTGTCTATATGAACCATAACTTGTTTATCTAATCGTCTGTTGATGAGCATTTAGGTTGTTTCCATATCGTGGCTATTGTAAATAGTGCTGCCATAAATATAGGGATGCATAGATCTTTACAAATTATTGCTTTGGTTTTCTTTGAATAAATACCCAGAAGAGCAATTATTGGGTCAAAAGGTATATCCATTTTTAATGTTTTGAGAAACCTCCAAACTCTTTTCCACAGTGGCTGTACCAATTTGCAATCCCACTAAAGTGTATGAGGGTTCCCTTTTCTCCACATCCTCGCCAGCACTTGTTTTTTTTATTTATTGTTGATAGCCATTCTGACAGGTGTGAGATGATATATCATTGTGGTTTTAATTTGAATTTCTCTGATGATTAGTGACCTTGAGCTTCTTTTCATATGTCTATTGGCCATCTGTATGTCCTCTTTGGAGAAATATCTATTCAGGTCTTCTGCCCATTTTTAAATTGGATTGTTTGTTCTTTTGTTGTTGAGTTATATTTTGGATATGAAAATCAAATTTAACTGGACCTCTATTTTATTTGCTAAGCCTGGCAACATAGTATACCTTGACTCTCTACCCAGTAAAGAAAGGAACTGCTTTGAAAAAGACTGTTTATCTTCCCTGTCCATACTTCATTCCTTGGCTCCTTATTAGATCATTATAAGAAGTAGATTCCTTAGATCAATCAGATCCACTTAGTAACGTGCTATAAACCTTTCCCAAAATTTTTCAAGCGGATTCATCCCAACATTCCCAAAACTTTTAAAAATATGTAACTCAATCCCACAAAACAAATCCAAAAGCAGACTAGAACTTGGACTTTAGAAAAATCAAATGCAAGTAAAAACAAGTTTTGAATAAAACAAAACACTTCTTATTTTGCTTTGTCTCTGTAGGATACAGTGAGGGAAAAAGAACTCAAAGAGTTCAGATGATTTTCAGCGACAAAAAAAGACTTTAAAGTTCATGGAAAAATAATACCAATAGCATTTAATTTTTGGATATTGCTTCATAGTTTACAAAAGATTCTCATATTATCTAATTTGAATTTCACAAGAACCTATATGAAGTAGAAAAGGTATAGATCATTTTTGAATCATATGGACCTTAACAATGATTGATATTCAATATATACTTGAGTACTTATTTCCATTTACCTACAAGGAAACTGAAGTTTTTAGAAATTATATTAATTGTCCACTACCAGAATTAAATAATGTGTTAGAAAGCCAGGACTTGAATTTGGTATTCTCACTCTTGATTAAGTAGTTTTTCCTTTATACCATGTGAACTCTCTGAAAATTCTATGCATTATGGGTGAGAAAAACAAATATTATCGAGCACCTATTATGTTATGTATCAAGCATTAATCTAAGTGGGTTTGCACACATCTTCTCACTTCACAGGATTTATCAGTAACAGTTTATACAGGATTCACGCATCTAACCCTACAAAGCCAAGAATATAAAATTAAGCTTAAAAGTTTGAAAGCAGTCAAAATACCAAACTGTAAATTCATTTAGTCATTTAACACATATCTACTGAGTGCCGATTATATATCGGCCACTCTCGTAGGTTCTAAAAATGCAGACTGTCTTAGATTTTTGAGTATAGTGGTTGGTGAACATAAAATACAGCCCATTCACTGAAATTGTTATGCCTTATTCATTGCAGAGCTCCTAAAATGATCGCATAGACTCTATGTACTCTCAGACAATTTCTAACTAGCTCAGTCATCTGTTATCCCTTCTATACGGGTTGGAAACTGCAGTGAGGAACATATACTTACAGCCCTAAGAAGCCAAAGTTGACCACCTGGCAGTGAAAGTGGACACAGCAGACACAACTCCAACTGGCCATGAGTTTGAAGTCATCTAATATATTGGCTAAAGATCCACACAGGCCCCAGTAAGTTAGAAGCCCTGAGACTGCTATTGATTTTTAACATGTTAATTTAATTGATATTTTTATCTATGACCCAGACATATATGCTAACTAAGCTACTATAAAGCAATGCACTTTAGAAAACTATATCAAAGTCATATATAATTAAAGCAATTATCTGGAAAAATTTTCTATATCAAATACCTTATTCTTGATGATGTTGAACAAGATAGTGTTACGTTAGAACATTAAAAGGCAATTAAATGTGTAAAGCAATGAAAGTTATTTATTTCTACTCTCATTTTAAAGTGGATCTTTGCTGTACAAAATCAAGGATATCAATAACATCCTTGGTGATTTCTGTATTATATGCTAGTATAGGTTGAAACTCTAAGGACAAATTCCAAAATAAATCCAAACAGCATAAACTAAGTAGCCAGAAAAATCTTCCATGGGCTAAAGCCTTCTTTCTGCAGAGTTGGGCTACCTGAGGTCTCAGAGCAGCTCTCAAACTTTTATTGCTTTCACATGCATTACAGACGGCGCTTAAAGAAAAGCGGGCTGTAAACTGAAGCGAAGTTTACATAATAGCATTGGAGTCAATACGGTTATGGGTATGCTACTTACTCTTGCTGCATTTTCCCTTGCTCTTCCTTATTCAAAGTGTGTCTATCAATAATATAAGAAAACAAGTTGTTAATATTTATAAAATTATAATCCACAAATACCACCATGATGTCATCACTGGTTTTGACATGCAAGAGAGGAAAACCCAAGATAGGTTTGTCCGTTAGGCGCAGTTGACAAATGCTTTTGCTAAAATTCCACAGCTGTATGAAGCTGACTGCTCTTGGTTTTGTCTGCTGGGCTTTCTTTTTTTCTGGAAACAATATCTCAATTTTTCTCTCAGGAATCATCTTACTTTCTGCCGATGTAGTTGAGTGGGACTAAAAACCCACCACCCACCCAGTTATTCCCCTGCTAGTGAGTGAATGATATAACAAATTAGCATATTTCATCCCCTCTGAAGGAGGAAATGGACAAGTAACACCATTGATACAGTGAGACTCAATCCCAGAGTTTTTCTAGAATGATTATGAAGGGAAGGTTTTACTTCTTTTGGTGTTGCTAAGTTATAAAGTAATCTCTTTTGCTACTTCATGGTGAGAGCCTGCATTAAAATGAAATCAACATAAAGGAAAGCAAACCCAGAAGATGGCAAGAGTTAGAGGCCATATAACCCTGTTTTAGCACCTTGGTCATACCATACCTGAAGATGTTACTCCTCTAAGATGCTTCAGTTATGTTAACTATTAAATTCTTGTTTGTTTGTTTGTTTAAGCCACCTTGAACTGGCATTTCATCATTTGAAATCAATCAAAATTCAGAATTAAAATATGTCAGCAAGAATGACAATATATGAGAAATCATGATTCTGTTTTAATTTCAGAAAGAAACTTTGATTCCTCAATTGCAATTAGATATTACTCATTTGTTTCACTCTCCTGATTGCCCTTAGAGATCTCTGTGAGGCAGAGCATGAGTCTAGGCCATTATTTGTCCTTTTCACATGTTTAATTAAATGAGGGAATTTACTACACCTAAAAATATCTTATGGCCTAACATCATAAAAAAAGCAATTGTCACTACCATCATAAGAAATCCTGGCACTAAGTACAAACAAACGCCAGACCTACAAGGTGATATCTTCTTGAAATACATAATATGATTGCCAAAAGCAAAGAATTCTTGAATTGGATTTAATGTAGCCTACCCATGTGAGCTAGGAAAACTAGGAAACAAGATGCCTTATTTTACCTTCGAATGCTTCTGGTCAGCTAGTACAAAAGTTATGCATAGACAAGATGCCATTTAGTCAGTGGTTTTACTGGGCCAACTACTATGATAAATCTTTGCATGGAAGGTATTATTAGCTACAAGATTGTTGTTCCAGTGGTGTTAGGGAGGTAAATATTTACACCTCTCAAATGGGGAAGATTGTGTTCAGTTTTCCTGCCAAATAACTTGTCCTTCAGGGTTGACAAGGACATTGTAACTGACTCCACTTAAAAGTTATACAATACATCTTGGTGATCACATGTGAGGCTGATAACAGTGCTAAGGAGCTTGGGCTTATAGGGGAAAGGTTAGCCTTTCCTCTTACTTCCAAGAAAGACCCTATCTAAAAGGAATTTCTCCTTTTCCACCTCTTTATCAAGTCATATATAGCCATCTTGCCTACATACCTGCATGTCAAGATTTAATTTCTCTCTGATCAAGAAATAATTTCTTTGGCAAATTAACAAGTCAACTTTATCTAAGATTGGGCTCTCTCCTGAATTTTAATCAAAAGTTATTTTTCATTATCACAAGCATTCTCTTCAGGGATTCTCTTCTCTTAGGCTCTAACTTTAAACTCTTCAAAATCAATGTGTGTGCATGTGTGTGTGTGTGAAAAACAAGTGGCTACTTTTAAATGTAAGTGTGACTCTTTGCCATATCCCAGATTGGAGCCCTGATGAGCTTCTGGAAGGAAAAGAATTTCATAGCACTAGAGGTTAACTGCACTGAGGGATGAAAGATGTAGCTGGATGACTTGCCTGATGAATCAGCAAAAGAGTGCATGTTTCCTTGGTCAACACCAAAGAGAACGCAGTCTCTGATATATTTTTATTAGCCTCATTGTGTTTAATGTTTAATAAGATGGGCTTGTGTGGCAAAAGATGTGGATTCTGTGGTCAGAAGGATCTGGCATAACTAGTTGTATGACCGCAGATGACTTTCTGACCCTCTCTGTGCCTCAGTTTTCTTATTTGTAAAATAGGACGATAATAGGTGTGCTGAAAGTTTTGTATTCAATAATATTGAAGTGCTGAGCACCCAGTGGACATTCAAGAGTTCACCTGAAAGTGGCCGGGGCACTTGCTCGAGTTGTCAGTATCTGTCTCCTGATTCACTTCTTCAGTGGCAGTTTAAGTATGGAAACCTTGGCGCAGTTTTCCGGAACTCAGTACTAGGAATTTAGATTGTGACAGACATCTAAATTCCAAGTTAGAATGACATGACCATCTCACTGTGCTCTCTCTCTTCCTCTTACATTTCGAGAGCAAGCTCAACCTGAGAGTTAGGATCCACTTCCTGAATTTGCTACCTCTCTACACCATCGATTTAAAACTGAGTATTTCCAACCCCTTTGATAACAAAACTTACATGCATGTTTTGGACCAAACGTCATCAGTGGAATAGAAGGAATGACTCTAAGAGGTTTATATTATCATTTACACAGAAATCACATTGGGAGACCTGGAGGTTACTTGAAACTACACCTCTACCCTCTGGGAGAAATGGACTCAAAACTTTTCAGAAAATGAATAAATATTCTTTTTTTAATTCAATCTTGAATATCTGTTAAATCTAATAGTATCGTTGCCAGGAAGTATTATATATTACTACTTAAGATCTCTCTACTGATTTTCTCTTTTTTGTATGTAATCTAATTTTAATTTTCTGAGCCTAAGTTTTCACTTACCTATGATTCACAGCAGGTCTTCCAAAAGCAATCTTTGATTTGCGGAATACAACCTGTGCTGTGGAGACTTTGTTCCATCTTTATTCATCTAGTGAAATGCTATTTATTAAAATCTTTTTAAAGAATTTCAGTTATCTTAAACCTTCCCTATAGTTTGCATATTTACTAAGCATACTCTTTAAAACATCACAGTAGGGAAAATTTGAAACAGATAAAAGTAGAGAATATGGTATATTAACTTCTGTGTAACCTGAGTGTCTATCACCAAAGTTCAATCATCATAAGCTAATGGCCAAACCTGTCTCACCTACATACACCTCCTTCCATTTTCAGATTATGCTGAAATAAACCCTAGACAGCATATCATTTTATTAAATATTTCAGCCTGGCCTGTCTCACTAAAAGATAAGATCTCTTTCATTTTTAATATATCCATAATACCATGATCACATCTAAAAAATAAACAATTATTTCTTATCATTATGATCACTCAGGGTTCAAATTCTACCAAACGAATTATTCTTTGAACTGCATAAAACTGCAGCTTCTTTCCCAGGCGTGGTTCCCAGAGCTAATTGTCAATCTCTGAGGTCACCACTGGACGGCCACTCTGTGCCTACCGAGAACATTTGGCCACCACGTTAATCTACTTATATTCAGAACTCGGGATGTTCCCAGGAACACTGTGTGCCATTGCCCAGGAGAGCTGCTTGCTCTGAGAATCAGGGAGGAATGGGTCCTGAAAACCCACATGCACCCATGAGACACTGAGCCGGTGGTAGTGGCTAAGACTGGGAATCAGAGAAAGTGTTTTCTTCACCCATTAGTAAGCTGGCATTGCAGAGGTGTGGGCAGGGGCCCTAATTATAGATGGGGGAGACAGTTCTCTCTATCCTCCCACATTAAGCAACCTAGTGGTTGTGGGTGAGGGAGGGGATATGGTTGGAAGAGAGAGGCTGGAATATGTATCTGTCATTCCAATCAACCCCAGTATGGGAGGGACATGCTATCTCACTAATCCTCACCTCTCCGACCTTCCTCTCCAGGGAAGGCTGTGCCCTGAGAACGAGGCTGACAGATAGGCAGATCCCACCAAGGTCCCTGCTTAAGTTTGTCTGTCGGAAATGCTCCAGCATGATAATGCCTGAATCGGGGGCCGGCAGTGGCCCCGGAGACTGTGGTGTGCAATGTGCCTCATCACTGGCCCTCTGAGAGAGGGTGGCAGCTTCCTAGCAACCTTTGGTGGGAACTACGGAGAGACGAGGCAGAAGGGCAGTCACTGACTCTACCATTAGTGTCGCCTCTAGGCCGTGTGTAGGAAAAGTGTCCAGAGCACGTCAGCACCTGGGGTTGCCTGGGTGGGGACAGGACTTTGCTCAAGGAAGAGATGCACACTGGTGTCAGGGTGAGTTGCTTTATAGTACCCAGGGAGAGTGCTTTCCTTGTTCCCACCATGGCTGGTTTAATGTAGCTACACCACACAATCACCAAGGAGAAGGACCTTGACCCACCTCTCCAGCCTCGTCCGGTCCTCTATAATCCAGCCATAAGCAGCTTCAACTACTTCCTCAAAAGCACATAGCTCTGTTGACTTTTGGCCTTCACGCTTCTTTCTCCATTTGGAACACTCAACTAATTAGAGATAAGACCTTAATTGGATTACAAAAAAATAAAATATTGCTGATAGGAGAGAAAGGGGCAGAGAAGAGTGGACGATGGGCATTTTTCACACCATGCTGACCTGTGCCATTGACAGACCATGTGATCAGTCACACCTAGTAGCTCCAACACAGGAATTAGGACAAACCTCGTGTCACTGACACACTGGGGGGCTATGTCAGGTCCCTCTACATCTGCGGGGGGAGGCGCGGTCATCTGATGTCTTAGAACTAAGGACCTGAGAGCCCCAGATGACAGCCACCTCTGGGAGCTGTTACCACAGTGTAGAGCCTGACAGTGTGAAGAGGCCATTCTAAGGGCTGCTAGTCTAGCCTTGCATTTGAACCAGGGCTTGGCTCCTATATGTCCCATTTTAAATAAATGATGATGCAGCCCCTACCCGAAGAGCTGATTTATGGTTTATGGTTAAACAATTCTCATTTAAACTACAAAAACAACATAAGGATTTTTTTGTATTTGTTTTACAACCCGATATTCTAAAACTTAGATCCATGGGCCCTAGTTCTGGAGAAACACATAGAGGCTTAATTCCCCTCCAATGTAGCAGACCTTGAAACATGTGAAGAAAGATATAAATTGTGGCCATATAGCCTTTATCTGTGATGTAATTGAGACATTACCTTGAATTAATCGAAAAGGACAAAAGGAATTATTAATTACTTTGAAGGAGCAATGGGAATTTTTTTTCTAATTGTGTAGTGATTATTAATTGCAGGGAATATATTTCTAAAACCATCTAAAATAAAACACTGCTGAAAATAACTCATTTTCCTATCACTTATAAGTCATGTTCCATTTCCAAATATTGCTTCCATAGGCTATCATTGCATATGGCAACTGGACATTATAAATGTACTTTAAAGAAAATTGTAATTAAACAAGTCTCTGAAAAACAGACAAACAAACAAACAAATAAAAGTCTCTGTCCTTTAAAAGAAACCCAGCTGACTTTATTGATGGTCTGAAAGAAATATCATCCAATTCTTTGTGATTTTGCTATAGATTAGAACGTTGGATCATCTGCTCCATTAATTTCTCAACTTGGGTTAATATGATCATGACGATAGGTTAAGTTTTGCTCTAGGCCAAATTCTTTATTTTCAAATTGTTGTCAGCTGAATTCATACACTGACTTATTCAGAGATTATAAACAACTAACTCAGTTGCTTTGTTTAGTTCCTAAATCACTTCTCTATTTTTAGATCATTACTATATTTGAGAAGAATAGATAACCTTTGATTTCTTGTGCAAGTGCCAGTCTGAGCTGCCAGCACTTAGGGCTAATGTAGCTACATTTCGTTCATGTAATAAAAGTAAGAGACTGGTTGTCAATGGAATTTTTTTCTGAGAATATAATAGCTTTAGCCAAAGTTAATTTAGCTGTCTTTGAAACCCCTGCCCTTCTCAGCAAGTAGCTCTGTGGTGACATCCCTTTCCTGCCCACCGGTCTGTGCTCTGTAACTCGAAGCCACCTGCAGTTGGTTGTGTTGGTGTGTGATCCCCAAAGAAGTCATGCCATGTCCTTATGAGAAGAGCCACAGTGCCTATCTCTTAATGCCACCCAAGTTAGTTTGCCAGGAAAAATGATTGACTCATGGAAAGAGAACCTGTATTAAAAGTGGTGGAAAGTATAGAGAATTTATCCAAGAAGGTCGTCATACCTAAAGCACTTCAAACTAGATATTTGTGTCCTTGACACTGTGTGTTCCATGTATTGAAAATGTAAAAGCCTATGGGATTGACACATATCCATCCTATCAGTACATACTTCTCAACTGGACCTTTTCATATCCTGAAATATCAAAGTTCTCCTTATAAGACAGTTTTTATTTCCAGTCCAAGATATCATTGAGATAGAACAGTGGTTCTTAACCAGGGGTGATTTTGTCCCCTGGGGGATATTTGGCAATGTCTGGAAACATTTATGGCTGTCACGAGTGAAGAGTAGCTACTGGCATCTAGTAAATGGAGGAGAGGGATGCTGCTAAAAATCATACAATGCACAGGACAGCCACCCATAACAAAGAATTACCTGGTCCAAAATGTCTATAATGCTAAGGTTGAGAAACCCTGGGTTGGAGAATTTATTTCTAATTGATTTAAATTTCTTTCCTATTAGCTTTGACCTTATTTACTATTTTAGATTGTTTTCTGGAGTCCCAGAATGATTAAGGTTAATACAGAACTGCTGCTTATAGAAAGTCCCCAAACCTCATCCAAGATGAACCCCCATTACAAGTGTAACAAGATAATCTTGGATGAGACTGTCTCCCCATGTCATCTGAACTCTTAATGAAGAAAGACTGTATGAAGGAATAAGTATTAGTAGTTTTACCGCCATAACAAATTACCACAAGCTTAGTGTCTTAAAACAATACAAATTTATTATTTTATGGCCTGTGGTTTGGAAGTCTCACATGAATCAAAGTGTTGGCAAAGCTTCATTCCTCCTTGAGGCTGCAGAAGAGTATACATTTCCTGCCTTTTCTACCTTCTATAGGCTGCCCACATTTCTTCACTCGTGGCCCCCTTTCTCCACTGCAAAGCCAGTAATGTTGTATCTCTCTGATCATTCTTCTGTAGTCATATTTACCTTTGATCATCTAAGGAAATGTCTTTGCTTTTAAGGACACTTGTGATTACGTTGAATCCACTCATATAATCTAGAATAATTTCAAAGTCTGTAACTCGATCACATCTGCAGAATCCCCTTTGCCATGTGAGGTAACATACTCACAGATTCCAGAAATCAGAATGTCAACATCTTTGGGAAACATTATTCTGGCCATCATATAACAATACTAATTTTCACATCATCTAACTTCCATCGAACTATTGATATCCTACAAATTGGAGACAAACTAAAGAACATGGGCTTTGGGAAGTATGCTATTAGTCAACATAATATTGTCTTGTGAGCTGCTCAACCACAACATTGCAGATAGAGCAGGTTTACCTCTGAAGAAAAAGGACATTTCAGTTATCAATCTTTCTGGAAACAAGTCATTCCTTAGCGAGCCTTAGGACAGGATATGAGACCCAGGTTCTCTTTGTTCTACACATGGTGGTGTGGCAGTACCTGGAGCAAGAACAGCATTTGGGTGTGAGATAAACCTTGTGTCTGAGAAAGTGGCCTGGGATAGAGGACATGACATAAACATGCTTTGTAAGAGACCTAGAGGGGCCAGATAGTGCGCATCATCTTTAAATTACTTTTAAAATTGTCCTTTTTTGGTTTTAAAGTAGCTTATTTCTATAATGCTGTGAAAAGTGAAGGAGAGGGACTTCTGCTACCCTTGTGGATGGTTCTCATGAGATGAGAAGAAGCAGCTTACAGAGTCCGGAATCTCATGACCAGTGATGGGACAATTTAGGGAATATACAAGATACCACGATATTTGGAAACTGTTAGAAGAGAAAAGCCTGAGCTATACACTGAATATTTGTGTGCCTCCAATATTTATATGCTGAAACCTAATCCCCAATGTGATGATATCTGGAGGTGGGGGCCTTTGGGAAGTGATTAGGTCATGAAGGCAGAGGCCTCATGAATGGGATTAGTGCCCTTATAAAATTAGGAGAGCCCTTGCCACTTTGTGCCATGTGAGGACATAGCAAAAACATGGCTGTCTAAGAACCGGGAAGTGGATTCAAATCTGTTGGCACCTTGATCTTGGACTTCCAGCCTCCAGAACTGTGGGAAATAAGTTTCTATTGTTTATAAGCTACCCATTCTGTGGTATTCTGTTATAGCAGCCTGAACCTGAATGGACTAAGATAACCTGGAAAAGATTGTGCGTCCAAAGGATGAGAATGTTGTGATTTGTATGTTAAAGGAAAATATATCCTCTTGGCTTCTGAAGTCTAAGATATTTCAGTTATTACAAAAAGATGCTATATAGTAACCAGTACAAGTGCAAGACTCGAGAGCATTTGGGTAATAAATATAACATGTTTAATTCTCAGAGAATTCTCTTAAATCACAATATTTTAAAAGGTAATGTTACAGAGATTATATTAAGTTTTTCTTTTGAAGGAATTGACTGGGGTGGGTCTTGTGGTAAGAGCCTTGAACCGACAGCTCTTGAGGAGACTAAGTTTTGTGTCTCCTCCTTCCTTTCTGTACGTAGTACCTGACTGAGCTCATCCCCTCCTGGACTGACCCACCATCACACACGTATGATTCTGCAGCCTTGACTTCCCTGTGGAAATCACAGCTCCTTCCCTCAGGAAACTCAGAATGCAGATGTTTATTTCTCCTTGGTACCAACAGGTACCCAGCACCGTGCCTGGAAAAATGGATAAATAACTACATCGACATTACTATTCTCACTAACCAGCTGGCTGACCTTGATGAACTTGCATTGTTGAGCCTCAACCTTTAATTCTAAGGTAATTTATGGCTCTAATATTTCATATTCTTTTCACTGTATTAAGTGTTACTTCAGCCCAGTGATGGTGTTCTCTACCCATTTTTATTTCATAAAGTAGAAAAGGCACCTAATTATCTTCCAGTAAAGTGTCAGATATTTTAATTGACAGCTAACCGAGCTGGGTGGGATGACTTTTGATACACACACATACGCACACACGCACGCACTCACACACACATGCACACACTTGGTTACTTCAGTTCCAATCAGTTCATGCTACGTTTGTATAACACAAAACGCATTGGAAATTAATTCCACCTGTGTGTCTTGTCAGGCGTAATCAAAAGAAGCAGTGTCTGGCCACTATATCAGACAAAGTTTTGGGCAAAATGAGGAATGGGAGGAGGCCCTGATCTTTTATTATTCCCTTCTACTTTGCCATCTCCTTAAGCTTCTTAGTCAGATTCATGTATCTAGTTCTAGAGAGTCCATACCTCTGGCCTGAATCCCCTGAGCTCTCCAACTCTCCCTCTTATTCTCCCAAGGAAATGCTAAAATTGTTGCTAAAAGATTTCTTAATTGTATTTTTCCCCAGAGAAAATGGCAACTGCCTTTCTTCCAACACACATGTAGCTTTCTTTTGAGCTATGGCATGTGGGTGATGACAGAAATATACTTGCTTACAAATGCCAACACCCAGGGCCACCACAGGGATGCCCAATTCACCTGCCAGAGCATTTGACACTTGTGTCAGGAAAAGGCAACAGCTGAGGAAAGCCCTGTGCGATATGTTTTCTCACGTACGTGGGAAAGGCTACCCAGAACTGTAAATCAGTAGGATGACTATTTATTCTAGCTAACTCTCCAACGGGTGGAGGAAATAAGGATTCGTTCAGCGCATTTGGTGTTTGGGTGGAAATGACAACATGCCAATGATGTTGCTTCATTTTTCACCATGTGATAAAAGGCCTTTGGTTTCTCATCCTTAAGAGTTTAGCTAAGACTGGGAGACCAATTGCTCCGAGCTGTAGATTTTTGTGTTTAGCAGTAAAGATCATACGTTTTGAGCTTACCCAAAGAGACCAGCTCTTTCATTTAGACCATTTGTGACAATGATATTCAAATGTCCTTCTCTTAGATTTGCCTCCTTGAAGCTCTTAGAGAACATTGTCATTCCATATGGTGTCCAGCCTCCTTTAGAGGAAATAAGTTAAAAATGTTGCCGATAAACAAGCCATTTGGTTTTCAACTCAGTAGTGAGCTAAAGGAAGGTAGGAGGGTAGAGCCATTTACCCAGGATGTAGTTGCTCAGAGTGGGTAGATAATATGCGGAGAGAATACGTGTATCAGTGTGTCATTGGGAAGAATGTTTCCTGCTCAGGGAGTCACTACAGTTAAGCCTAGAGACCTGCCTCACAGTGACCCAGAATGCACCTGAAATTCCAGATGTGACTGACTCCTTTGAACCTAAAGACCGATGTAGCTCCATTTAAGTAATAGTTTAACATTCAAAATAGAGAGTCCAGATGCCCCAAAAAAGTCTAGTGAAAACTCAAATATTTCACTTGTGCTATTTTGAGACTATTAATAGGGAGAATCAGACGGTACTACTTATTAAAATATCCATTCTTCTCTTCAATTCTCTGACTTCTTCAATCTCTCCAGAGTGTCATTTCCAAGTCTAGAATATTCTATATCATTAGCAATAATCATCTTCCAGGCACAAAGGAGAGAGCTGCTTTTTTATTTAGAAGGCGGATTCCACACTACACGCACTAGAAGAGTTCCGGCAAGAAATGTGAATGGTAAATGGTGAATCTGGCCTGGCGTTTGCCATCATTTTCTTCAGTCTCAGGTCCCCGTTGTACTTTTGTTCCTCTGATTGTTACCACAGGAATGTATATATAAATGATAGATTGGAAGTTCATTTGCTTACTTCATGCAAATTAATGTGTTAGGCCAATGGTTCTCAAATTCGTTCAGGAGATGGAGTGTCCAGATTTTTCTGGGCAGAAAAAAAGTACCATTTTTCATGGCATTTTTCAGAACACCATGAAAAAATACTTAGTTATTTCTATTAGATGACCTCAGAACATGCTTTAAGTTTATAACAGAAAATTACAATATTGAGCATAACTATCCATGAAATAAGTCAACAAATCAATACAGTTAGTTTCTTCTTAGGTTTCTCTCTTTAATGTTTATTACTTTTTATTTCTTTTTCTTTTTTAGCCTTTAGCACTTGACAGCGGAAGTGCAGAACAGGTGGGTGCCAAAAGTGTAACACGAATGTATGAGAGACAAAGATACAATTGAGAACACATCATCCTATAAATTATTTTTTTCCTGTAAACTGAAAAAGACAATCAGAATTTTGTTTTAATGATACAATATCTTTTATCCAACTTAAAACATTTGCACTGCATGGGAAAATACTTTGATAATCTTTGTACTGGGTTTGTGGAGGGGTCTAAAGGCAGCTCCTGTCCAAAAGATGGACAAAGAAAAGTCTTATTCCTCTAGATTTATTTTATTCCTTTTTCTAGGTTACCTCTGTACAATTTTTGCCTGCTATTTAAATTTTATTATTTTCTAATTCTTTTTATTAAATAGGCAGATTTTAGTCTGTAAATTACAAATGGACCTTGTAGCTTTTCTTTTCTTTGGTAACAAACAGCCTTCTTGAAACTCCCTGCTGTGGTCTGAATGTTTGTGCCTACCCAATATTCATACGTAAAAATCCTAACCCCCATAGTGATTGTGGTAAGAGGGGGTGGCCTTTGGAAGGTAGTTAGGTCCTGAGGGTGGAGAACTTGCACCTGGGATTAAAATAAGCCCCAGAGAGCTCTCTCTTTTCCCTTCTGCCTTGTGAGGACATAGCACAAAGAACAAGATCCTCGCCAGACACCGAAATTTGCCAGTGACTTGATCTTGGATCTCCAGCATCCAGAACCGTGAGAAATAAATTTCTGTTGCTGATAAGCCACCTCGTTTATGGTAGTTTTGTTATAACAGCCTGAACGGACTAAGACACTCTCTCTTGACTTCTGAGACATCACTCTTCACAGCACTCTTCCCACAGTCTTGGTGGCTGCTTGTTCTTTATTTGTTCCTTAGAGGTCAGTTTCTTCAAAGCTAGCCACACTTCATATATTCTTCCTGGTCAATCTTATTCATTTTTATATTTTCTGTAACATCTCTATGGTAGGGATTCATAATTTTCCAACCAAGTTTGGACCATTCTTTTAACTTTCAGATCTCTGTTTCTAGTGTCATTATTTGCCTTCCTCACAATGACATTATATATTCGTATAACACATATTTGCTGAGTAGTAACAACACTAGGACAAGTAGCAGTTTTCTCTGTCCTCAAGTTGTTCACGGTTTCTTGTGAGAGGCAATTTTCTTGATTGCCCTCTCTACACTGTGAAATCCTTGGAAATAGTAATTGTCTTTGTGTGTGTCCAGATTCTACCAATAACTGGCAGGTTAAAATCCTTAAAATCTGTTCACTGATTTAACCCATAAATCGGAGACACTTGAGGGCAAAAGGAACCTTACATTCAGCCACTGTCCCAGTTAGTACTTGATTCCCCTCTAAAATATACCAATAATTGGTCGCTCAGTGTCTGCCGACCCTGGTGGGTTATTGTTTGTTATTGGTGTTTATAAATTCCATGCAAATGGATTTCCTAGGTTTCTTCTTTCTTAAGATAAAGAAATAGTGAACCAAGAAAAGTCTAGGGGAAATCCAAGGATATGTAAACAGAAGTAGAAATAAATGAGCATTTTGCAATGAAGAAGTCATATAAACAGGTTAGAAAAAGGGACTGAACTATTCACCTCACGTAACATCATTCAAAACAGAGGGTCAATAGCTACAGCTGTTTCAATTTTGCCAGATTTGCCCTCCAAATTAGACACGTGCCTTCCATTTACTTTAATAGGGGCCATATGTGTGCAGTTGCTGGCGGCGCTTATCGCTAAGGAAGCAAAGTGCTGAGTTCCTGCCACCCACCCACATCTGTGGCTTTATAAGCCACAAGCAAATGAAAAACAAACGTGCTGCTGGCATATTAGGAAGCCATGGAAGGCCTTGACAAAACCAACCAGGAAGAAAAAGAGTGGGAGCATGGAGACTGTGCTGGTGGGCTGCTCGAACATCGCAAAAGGTCAGGTCTGAAATTCACCGTTCAGGGGCACTATGATTTTTGTCACTGGGGTATTCGCTTGAAACATTGGGGAGGGTATTTCTGAGATTCTCAGATATGGGACTAAAGCACAAAACTCGCGGTTAATAAAGATAGCCATCAATCCATTATTGAACACATGATTTTTAAGGTCCCAGAAGTTGTCGGCTGGGATATGGTAAGCCTTCCCAGAGTGCCAGGTTTGAGATTCAAAGGAAAAAACTATTTTCATAAATACAGTTGAGGATATTTAGTGCAGCATTCATTATGGTATCTCCAAATTGGGTAGCAGTCAGTGGTCAACGATAATGGCCTTGATAAATTATAAAATCTCTATACAATAAAATACCATTTGCAGAAGTTAAAGAGTGGTCGGCCAGTAGGCAGTGGTATGAGCCTCTTCTCCAGACGTATTACGAACAGAAAAAACTGCAGAACAATATACGTGTAGACCTTTATTCTACAGACTAGGGAGTCTCTGAAAATACAGTTTCCTCAAAAGCTTAGTAGGTTCGGGATCTATTTGCTGCCAGACAATTTTAATAAAGATAATACTATCTTGTCAAGCCAGTGCCCCAGAATTTAGATTCTGGCCAGCGGGCTGGAAAGCGAGCTCTGCGCATTTGACCAGTGCTTAGCTTCATACTCTCCGGTTTGGTCTCTGTCTCAAGATAGTTCAAAAGTCTCATCTCGTCTTTCCCTTGTCCCCAATCTATATAGTCCAGTGACTGGCTCCTTTTCTTGGGGTTGCTTGTCTCCTCTTTAGATAGGGAGTTCACAGTTCAAGATATTTAAAGGAAGCTTGGGGGAGAAAGCTGTTGATTCGTCCTGCTGTCATATCTCCACACTGGATTTTTAGCCTCAATTCCAACTTTATCGTGAGGCAGAGAATTTTGTATCTCTAACTCTGCAAGTAAAAAAGGAATAGAATTTAAAACATCTTAAAAACATCTTAATTACTTTTATGCAGAAAGGGTTAGCGAGGTTTTATTTTCTTCCTGCTATTTCCAGGTGAGCAAGGATGCATAAAAATTCTTTTGTATAAGAAATTTGTTTCTTGCTGGAGCTTAGTGAAGGCTGCAAGGAGTAACCAGTACATCCCCACAATCTAAAGTTTTATGCAAAATTTCCTAATATTCCAGCCTTGTTAGGCATGCTATCTATATCACCATTGTAACAAACATTTCCAATTTCTTGGCTTAAGAAAGGGGCACTTTGCTTTTCATCACTGGGGAGGATATTTCTGAGATTCTCCCAGTAAGGAGAGAGACCTCCTTACCGCCATCTACCACATCACAGCTCGCCCAATTCCACATTTTATGGACTCGTATATATCACCCTATTTTCAAGTACTGGTTTCTGAATTAGACGTAACTCTTTCAGTTTCAGGTGACAGAGACCTAACTCAATATACTTAAAAACAGTTTGTCTTCTATTTGTGAAACAGGTAGATTTTCTTGAAGCACAGCTGGACTCCATCAAAAGCTTGGTAGATTTGAGATTAACCTACTTGAGTGACAGTGTCACACCCAGGTGCATTTTCTTTCTACCCCTAAGTTCTAGGCTTGTCGTAGGCTTCATTCTCAGACTTTTTATACTCATTTTTGGCAATTATAGACTTATATTTCTAAGGCTGGAATCCTCAGAAGAAAGAGAAAGCCTCGTGTCTAATAGTATAAACAATCTGGGACTTGTTTCATTGCCTTGACTTGGCTGGGCCGAGACACGTGCTTACCCTCAATAGACTGTAGGTGATTGGTCAGGTCTCGTGCTTCATCCTGAGGGCAGGTTTGCCCAGATACACTTGAAACACTTTCAAGGAGGAGGGGATAATTTTCCAAGGAAAAAGTGTTTTTATTACTAGAATTAAAAAATTATAGATTCTGGTCATGAAAAAGAAGAGATATTAATGACTGATAAAATGTTAAAAAGATGGAAAGCTATTTGTAGGAGGAATGAATGGATTTGAAAAGGAAGAGAGGTGGAAAATCCTGAGTTTGCTGAATTTTTGAAAGATGGGGTTTTTGAAAGAGCAGGAGGAGATATTAGAGATATTTGCTATACCTCAATGTAGGATTTTGGGGAGAAAGTATTTTAAAGCATACTTTGCTGTATTTTATGTTATATAATTTTCTCACTTTTCAAGAAATATAAAAGCTTATGTCCTTTGTCAAGGCCTTTTGGAAATATATTTTGTCTTATAGATACAATACAATGCTAATTCTGATAACCATGAAGATATATGGTACATGAAAATAATATAAAGATGAAATCCATCTAGCTGCACATTAAAATCATAAGGGAGCTTTAAAAAATACCAATGCCTGGCCTAGTAGTATTAGTATAATTGGCTTGGGGCAGTCTTGGCATCAGCTTTTTCTAAAAGCTGTCTGATCAGTGGTCCCCAACCTTTTTGGCACCAGGGACTGATACGCCTATAAGAATCTAATGCCGATGATCTGAGGTGGAGCTGAGGTGGTGATACTAGCATGGCTGCAAATACAGGTGAAGCTTAGCTCACTGGCTCACTGCTCACCTCCTGCTGTGCAACCTGGTTCCTAACAGGCCACAAACCGGTACTGGGTTTGTGGTAAGTCCACGGCCCTGGGGTTGGAGACCCCTGCTTTAAGTGATTCTCATGTGCTGCCTCCATAGAGAACCACTGCTGCAGAGGTTATTCCATCTAGCTTGCAGATTAAGGCCATAGTCAAACAAACTGCATTTGTTGAGAACTCATACACTTCATCCAACACCCTTGTGTTATTTAGTTTAATATGACATGGAGCCACCTAACTGTAATCTTTCTGTTAAGATAGGATAGCGTCAAGGTCTCTGGGTTGGTTATGAGGACCTAGGAGTTGACCCGCAGAATAACCGTGAACCCAACGAGGTACTTCATGACCTCATTCTCTACGCACTTGTAATAGATGGCAGAGCTGTCCCAAGTTAAAAGCCAATATGTCAATGTCGAAAGCCTTCAAAGGCCCCTGGGACCTACGGGGCAAATCAAATGTTCACACAGTGATCTTATAGTAAAGCTGTTCTGACTTTGTACCTGTGGAAAGAGGACTTGGGTCACTATTTGGCTTATGTGGCAATGCTAATTCCCATGAAGGGAGCTGCCACCGACTTAGGGAGATAGAGCTGATTTTGCTTTGAGTTACAAGCTCAGATGTTTCACCGCTGTCCACCCACCTCTCTCTCCCAGTCCCTCTTATTCCTCCTACCGGCTGCCGCCCAGTCCCAGTTGCCAAACCATCTTGCTTACAGTACCTGGGGTGGCAGGGAGGGGGTGTTCTGCTTGGGGGATGCTGTGCTTGTTGCACATGAGGCTGCTTGCATACCCGCCTGTGTAGCATCCTGTAGATTACGTCTGGGGAGCAAACACATCGTTAATTGCTTTCATTTGGCGTCTTTAATAAGTAAAACACCTCCTGGGGTGAAAAGAAAGGAGCCACCATGAGTGTTTTACATGCTGCTAAAAAAAAAAAAAAACACACATAAGAGGCTAGTGAGATTTTATTAATGCTGTACTGAAAATAACCCCTTCGATGCTGCCGTCTTCTGGGAAAACACTTCCTCAGTCCTGTGGTAGTTTTCTCCCTCAAAATGGCCAGTTTGAAGGTGAGGGCCATTAAAATTTCCATACTGAGAGATTAGAAAGTGGTATTTCACCTGTTGTGTGATGAAGATTTAGAGAACTGAGATTTTGCATAAGAAAAAGAGCTGTAAAAAAAAGTGTTATAAGAGTCCTGCTTATAAAGTAGGGAGACAAAGCTGGAAGAATGAAGCTGGAAGAATGAAGCCGTTGGCTTTCAGAGTCACCAAAATCCATTTAAGATACATTGGAGGCTTTGTAGACAAATAAATAATGCCTTTAATCTCTTTTTCTGGTTGAAATTGAAGGAGCTTTTACTCTTCCTGAGATCTATTTTAGGTCACCTGTTACTGTATAACAAACCACCCTCAAATAGTAACTTAAAACAGTTAACAATCACATATGTCCACTGGTGCCGAGAGTCGGCTGGGCTCAGCTAGGTGGTTCTCAGACTTTCAGGGCACTGCAGTACCACAGTGGCTGGGCTGGGTCATCTCGGCCTCCACACCCATGAGTCTTCTGCCTGTGCTGAGGGCTGCCACAGGTAGGGCTCCGGGAGCATCTTCCTCTGTGGCCTGTCCGAGTGCTCTCACCAGCATGGTGTCTTCAGCGCAGCACGACTTCTTACATGTGACTCGCTTGCTTTCATGGGACTTAATAGCTCTATATTGATTGTCTCATCTTACTATAGAACTGAACACTGCCAATGGCCAATATTTAATCTCCATCCAATAAGTCAGTGGTATACATGCATCAACACACACATAAACACATGCATCTTATATGTACATATTTATGCACACTGGCCTGCCATATATGTCTCGTGTAAGAAAAGCTCCTCTTTTCTAAAAAAATAAGTGAATTGGATAGTATGTATTGGTCTGCCACATTCAGATGTTATTTAGGTCCCAGCATAAGTGTGCTATGACCTTATAAAAACCTGTTTTCTGAGAAGTTACTTACTAGGCTATGTTGCCGTTCTTAGTATTTATTTTTGCCTATTTACTTCTCACCTTTTGGTCAATTTACTTGGTATCTGGGAGTCAAAGTATTTTACTGGCTGATTTTACTACCCAATAACTGGGTTATGATTTTAAGTTCTCCCTGGCAAGATATATATTAATGCCTGAAGTAAGTTTTACTTATGCCAATTGACTCTCAAATGTATTTATTTAGATCTCTAGTGCCCAAATTATGCCTTCTATTCTGTATGTAGAAATGTACTAATAATTCAGTGACTTCTAAGTCAAACCAGAAAAAAGTCTTGCTCAGGACTTTCTTTAAAAATTTTTGTTAGCAAGAGGTAAGAAGATGAGTGAAGATATTTTAGGTAATTTTTTCTAGATACTTCTTACCTCGTGTACTCTGACCCAGAACCACCACTGTTGTGTGCGGACTGGGGCTTTTCCCCCTAGCTCCATCAGAGTTCACGCCTGGTCCTTGTTGCCCCCTCATTTATCCCTCTGCAGAGGAGTGACTTATTCATTGTGAGTTTGCATGAGCATGCAGACTCAGTCCCTTTCTCCTTCACTCAGAAGAGCCTAAGATCTGGTGTGCTCTTCATCAGGTGGGAAGCTTAGAGCGAAGTGCCCTACCCTGTTAGGGAGACCCGAGATTGGGTGGTGTTGCTGGTCACTCGGTGCATGTAGCAAATGCTGTGGCTGCCCCACCTCTCTCCTCCCAGCCTTTACCTTTAGAGCCAGAAGCTTGCTCATTACAAACACCTGTACTTTATGTCAGTGCTCTTCCTGGTCCACATACAAAACAAACTGGAAGTGCCTAGAATTGATGTCCCACAGGTAGTTCTTAAACATGGATGGAGTGGGAGTTGATAGATAAATGTGCTAGCTTCTGGGACACTAAGATGAGACAACTTGGAGGTGTGTTCTCTGCTTTCTCCCCGAGTCCCCAGCTGGACGGAGCTCAGGCTGCCTGCAGTGGTAACTGGCTTTTGGATGTATTCTTTGCTGTCTTTCCTCCCTTCCTGTCACACTCCCCACTTTTCTGCTTGGATTAATTTCCAAACAAACTACTTGCAGTCAAATCCTTGTCATGAGTCCTGTTTTCTCGGTGAATCTATCAGGGTACATTATTAAAACCTCTATCACTTCCCACTGAAGTCATTTTCTCCATCAGCTCATGAATGATAAAGCTGACATTTCCAGCACTATGTGCCTGACTTCTGTGTATGTCAATTCGTTCAGAACCCAGGAAGTCTATATTATTGGAGCACCTTCTCAAATCCCCATAAATTTTACTTTCAACCTTTCCCAGTTTTTTTACAATAAAAAAATTAAAATATGAAATTAAGCCTTGTAGACAAACATTAAGTACATTTGGCTCACAACTCACTTTTTCTGTCAAAACATGGTGAGAGAGAGAGAAAAATATATCCATTTTCTATTTCGTTTATAATACTATAGTCTTATGGTAAGTTTAATCTCATTTGCTAAAATTTGACAAAAATTGCTTTAGTTGACAGTATTGAATTTTTTTTCTTGTCGGACATTCAAATTTTCTATCTGCATGGTGGTTTTATCTGAAAACAAAATGTTTTTAATAGCATGTGGCTATTTTTATTTACTATTGGAGCTGAGGCAGGAAAATTTACAAACGGGAAGTTGATGCTAAGGTGTTAAGCTGATGTAAAAACTTGGGTTAATTGCACAGCCTCAATCTCCTCATCTATAAAATGGGCACGGAATTTTTACCTATATAACAGGATTGCTGTTAATCTCAAGTGTAGATGAAAATGTTGTCTTATAAGCTTAAAGTGGTATACAAATACTGGTTTTTCTTTCCTCAGGGATCATTTTGTTTTGGAGGCCAACAGAGGTAGCTAATTCTCAAGAATATGGCTAATTTGAAAGTACAGGCTCCATTAAGAATGCATTGACCTCTGAAGTAAAAAGATGAAATTTTCTGAAGGGGGTTGGTGCCAATCTGTTCTAAGCATAATAAATTTAGGTTCTATATAGGTGAGGGGGACTTGATTATTTTTACTTGATTATTTGTGGCAGAGGTAATTCCCTAAATAGACAGAACCTTCTCTAAAATTGCCAGTAAGAATCTGAAGCAAGATTCATGTGGGAGGTATGGAATGGCCAGCTAAAATTCCTTGGAATTAATTAATAGCTCTGAGCCTCAAGTAGCTGTCCATTTTACATGATACCTAGGCTGATCCCAGATAGGAATGCTTCTGACAGTAAAATTTCTTAAAGTAATTTTGCTATTTGCTGCATATCTGACCAATAGAAACCGTTGGCATTGGCTAAGTAAAATAGGCATTTTCTGATATCATGAGAAAAATTGGGAATTCATTTATCATAATGTTCATTAACAAACTTTTTGGTAATTGTGAGTTTCTGTATTTGATATTTCTATTATCATTTAATCTCAAACATGTCCAGAATGTTATTTCCTAGCGTAAATTTAGGCAAGCTTTTTTTTTTAAAAGACTTGTTTTTATTCTCTAGCTTTCACTGACACCTGGTGGACTCTTATGCTAATTGGGGAAAGAAAGCCATTCTGGGTCATACTTTGGCTGGACAGCAGCTTGGTGTCTTCTGACTGTATAATGCATCTGAATCTTGGAGAATTTTGACTTTCTCATCCAGCCTGGAAGGAGTACAGGGAGTAAGTGCACTTGAATAGAAAAACCACAATAGCCTTGGAAGAGTGATGTCTAAAACAGATGTAGGCCAAAACGGAAAGTTAGTCATAGTTAATAGGTGCCTCACAATACTTTGTGGCTCTGTATGAAGTTCACAGTTGTCACCATGGTTTTTTCCATTCCATTCCAGCAGTATGGAGTATCTGACATATAGGGTAGGAATAGCCAATAGACAAGAAGCTGTACGCCTTAATGATTCATTCAGATACATCGGAGATTGATGTTTGTTAGCAAAATAGGGAGAGGTTGATGAAAATTTAGTAACTAAGTATGTAGAAATTATATGTAAATAGAGTTACCTAATAGGCATTGACAAAGAAGTGCTATTTAGAAATTCAAGAATTGAAATAAAGCAGGGGAAAAAGATATATCTGTTTCCTACAGAAGCCTACACTTAGGGCTAAAATTAGTTGTTACCTTACAAACTCACCATGCTGGATTTTTGCTATGGGAGTTCTTCAGTCATTTTCTCCTTTAAAGGGTGTGTTAGGGTTCTCTAGCAAAATAGAAAACATGTTGATTTTGTAAGATTCCTGGAATTAAAACTTAATTTGTCCAAAAATTTGCTGTACTGTTTAATGGTTCTATAACAGAGAGAGACTTGCCCATTTATGACTCAAAAGAAGTGAGAGTTGTGATTAGATAGGACAGTTTGAGGCCCAGGAGTTACTGAAAGGACATAACTCCTCACCTTCTGAAGCTGGTCAAGGTCATGAGGTTGGACTACAGATTGTATGCAGGCCTTAGGAGTTCTGGATCACTCAAGCAGGGAAGACATATGCCATGTTCAGAGCAGTAGCAGAACTGGTATTATCTGGGTACTACTTTGTCAGGTCAGGCATAAAGGGACAGCAAAGCCCTTTTGGCTTGTCTCTCTAATTGTCCTAAATTTCCACCTTATTGTGATTAAACAATACAAAGTAAGGTCCTGCCTATAATGGTGAGGAGTCCCTGATTTTGTAAATCTCCTAAGGTATTTGGCAAAGAGTTTTGGCTGACACTAAAACTGTGCTAAAGAAATGCACTGAAAAATACCTTATTACTACAACAGCCCAAAGTCTGTCTTTCTATTGTGCTGATATGATATTTTGAAGGCAGGAATCCTGTCTTATCCATCTTTGTATGCTTAGCAACTGACACATCAGAAGGTACAAAATAAATGAGATAAATGGGGCAAAGTTGAGGCTCTAAGAGGAAATAGTTGGAGATGATTCTGGAAGGGTAGAGTAACTTATGGGCAACTCATGAAGTGTCTTGTGTGAACTCTGGCTAATGTGTGGTTGATTTTAAAAATCAAGTATTATTTAGTTGAATATTTGAGTCTGAACCTATAAGATTAACTTAAAATCTAGGAAAGGCATACAAATGGAGAACTATGGTAATGTGGCCTCTGTATGAGATTTATGAACCCGTCTAAGTCAAATATCGACAGAGCTGAATTTATCTAGAATAGAGAGTTAACAGTGGAGCTTACTAAGTCTCAGCGTCAGGTATTCATGTGAGCTTTTGACTAGGGTTTAATCGGAGAGAAATCCTGCCTGCATTCTTGGAGTGCCCAAAGTGCCCACTGTCTGTGGTTTTGATTAAAGATAGATCTCTATGCCTTACATGCCAGACTTGCCGGCGGCAGAGTCGAGTTTCTGCCACGGAATGTTAGCAGCCCTGGCTTTAGTGCTTCTGGACAAGGGCTCATCCCACAGCTGGGAGAAGGCTTCGAGGATGCCTGGGATGGGGGAAATATTTTTGTTAAAAAGTTTTCCTTTTTAAGATAAGCTAGGCCTTCAATCCACTAACCATTTAGGGAGGCGTTTGTCTCTTTTTGTAAAAGTTATCTTAGGAGAGGGATTAAAACATTGTTGGGGATGGCCACCAGCCTGGCAACTTCTTTTGGCTTACATTTTGAGAGGGAGATTAGAAAAAATTACATACTGGGAGAGGACTTTTGAGCCCTTGGCTTCCTGGAAAACAGAAGGAGACGATTTAATCAAGTTTATTAATAAAACTGTCAATGAAAGTGTTTCTATAGCTGTTTTAGATGTCGTATTGGACCTCTCTTCAAAAGAGTGTCATGGAAAATTTAGAACTGTCAGATCACTTTATCCTGTTGCTTATAATTCTTCAATGGTTCTATATTGTTTCTTGAGTAATGTACAAACTCTTTATTTTGATGTTCAGAGCTCTTCAAAATTTGGTTCGAAGTTCCTTTCTGATGCAACTCCATCTTCATGCAACTCCATCAATCATCTTGTTCTCCATCCCAGAGAAACCTGATACAACTTCACACTTCTCTAGCTCCTTCTACTGTGTTCTCTGAAACAACCCTGCAAATTTTTCTTGGGGGTAAAATGCAACACAAAATATAATAGCGTTTTAACCATTTTAAAGGGTAAGAGTCAGTCTATTAATTACATTCATAATATTCTGTAACCATCATCATTCTCTAATTATAGAACTTTTTCATCACAACAAAAAGAAACTTGTCTCCATTAAGTAGTCACTCCCTATTTTCCCCTCCTTCCACCAGCCCTTGGAAACTGCCAACTTGCTTTCTGCCTTTATGAATTTACCTATTCTGGATTTTATATCTATATCTATATATCCATATCTATATCTAGATAGATATAGATATATTTATATATATTTATATATATAAATATATGGATATATATGGAATTACATTATATGTGGACTTATGTGTCTGGCCTCTTTCACTTAGTGTTATGTTTTCAAGGTTTATCCGTGTTGTAGCACTTCATTACTTTTGATAGCCAAATAATATTCTATTGTATGGATTTACATTTTGTTTATCCATTTATCTATTATGGATATTTGGGTTATTTCCACCTTTTGGCTATTGTGAATAAAGCTGCTATGAACATTTGTTTACAATTTTCTTTTACACACACACACACACACACACACACCCAGGAGTAAAATTGCTGAGTCATTGTAATTATAAGTTTAACTTTGTAAAGTACCACAAAACTATTTTCTACAATGGCTGTGCCATTTTACATTTCCTCCAGCAATCTGTGAGGGTTCTAGTTTCCCAGCATGCTCGCCAGCACTTGCTATTTTTCATTTTTTTATTATGGCCATCCCAGTGGGTGTAAAGTGATATTGTTTTGATTTGCACGTCCCGAACGACTAATGATGTGAGCATCTTTTCATGTGCATGTTGGCCATTTGTATATCTTCTTTGGAGAAATGACCATTTAAGTCCTTTGGCCATTTCAGATTTTCTTTTCGTTGTTGCATGGTAAGAATTCTTTTACATTCTGGATATTAGATCCTTATTGGATGTATGGTTTGCAGATATTTTCTCTCGTTCTTCAGGCTGACTTTTTATGTTCTTGATGTTTCCTTTGCTGCGTAACAGTTTTCGATTTTGCTGAAGTACAATTAATCTATTTTTTCCTGTGTTGCTTGTGCTTTTGGTGTCATATTTTAAAACCATTGCCCAATCCAACATCCTGTAGATTTTCCTGTTATTTATTTATTTTTTTTCCTAAGAGTTTTATAGTTCTTAAATTTAGGTCTTTGGTCCCCTCTGAGTTGGTTTTGTATATGGCACAGCATGTGGCTATCCAGTATCCCAACACCATTTCTTGAAGAGACAACACTGCAGTTTTGACAGTCCCCTGGATTTTTCTATTTCTTTAAATGAAACATGGTTTTTTCAGATGATGCCACTTGTCTGGCAATCTTAAATAGAAGCCTTTTTTTTTCTACCTTTTCTTTCTCATTCATCCTGGAAAATTTAGTACACATTAAGCTCCCGTTATCCGCTTTGACCTCACTGCTCCTTCGCTAACCTTGTCTGTGCTTTTCTTTGGACCCCCAATATCACCCACATATGCCACTTTTGACTTAGAGAAGTCTTTGTATAAACTGAACCTCTCTTGTCATCTTTGTGGATTTCAAGCATTGAGTTGATGACTTACCAGTATCTTAATTCCTTAACTTTCACAATTCCAGAATCTCGATCTTCCCTTTTCACAGCCACTGTTAGTGAGGCCACGATGTAGGTTGCATCACCCTCTGAAATAGCTTTATGAGGTTTAACACTCTGCAGCTCCTCTCTCTCAGCTCACTCTGACTCTGTCCCTTGCTCTTTCACTCGAGCTGAGTTCAATATTAGCTCTGGCATTATTTATGACCTCTCCCCACTTCTGATTCTTCTAAACCAATGTAAACATTTTGTAACTTAATTTTAACACAATTTTAATCTTATAGAAAGTCGTGAGAATAATACAAAGAACTCTACTCCATATTCAGATTTACTTATTTACATTCTTTGCCTTTGGCTTTACCATTCTTTCTCTTTCTGAATCATTTAAAAATAAGTTACAAATCACCCCTTTATCCTTAAATATTTCAGGATACATTTCCTAGAACAAAGTTATCACATAAATACAGCAAATGATGCAAATGAATATTATTTCTTATCTAATTCATATTCTATAATCAAATTTCATCCATTTCTCAATGTCCTTTTTTCTCCTTCAGCCCAGGATTCAATTCAGTATTCTGAACTCCTTTTAGTTTCTCTATCTCGCTAGTTTCCTTTGACCTGGAACAGTTTCTCAGTGTTTTTTGCCTTTCTTTTTAAGAGAACAGGCAAAATAATTCCTACAATGTCCTTTGATTTGTGTTTATCTATGGCTTCCTTATGATTACATTAATTTATGCATTTTTTTTAGCAGGAATACTACAGAAATGATGTTGTGTCCTCAGTACATATAAAGAAGCATATAATGAGGCATTGTCCTCTTATTGAGGATATTAATTTCAATTACTGTGTTATGGTAGGGTCCACCAGCTCTCTTCACTGTAAAGTTATTGTATTTCCCTTTGTCATTAGTGATAATCCATGGGGTGATACTTAGAGATTATGTGAATGCCCTGTTTCTCAAACACTCATCTACTAGTTTTACCATCCATTGAGCATTCATGTCTAAATCACTTTTTTACAAAAATGGTGGTTGCAAAATGGTGATGTTTTTCCTCCTCTAACACTATTATTGTTTTTATATTTATTAGTTGTTATTCACTCTAAGGTAAAGCTTTACTTTCTCTTGTACTTATTAATTTACTTAATATTGACTCATGGATTTTTGTTTTATTAAAATTATTATCTATTACTATCAATTATTTTGGTGCTCAAATTTCCCAAGATTTTGTCAGTGAGAGTCTCTTCATGCTAATTATTGTGTCCTTTTGACATGCCCTATTTCTTCTTTAAAGATTCCTTACTTTCTGGCACAGAAAGAGGTTCCATTCTTACCTTAATACTTTGCTCTGCAGTTTCCTGGAAACTCTGATTCCTTTTTGTGAGAAATGGTATTTTGAAATGAAGATCTATCTGCTAAGTATGTCCATCATTCCTGGAATATCAATGCTTCTAAGTCTTAGCAGAAAGAGGGGTGTGTGTGTGTGTGTGTGTGAACTATATTTATCTACTTTGCCTGTCTATGTCAAACGTTATGAGTTAATACTAATACTTTCAAAAGCAATCTAGACTTCTCCATTTTTGTGTTTATGATTTCTTCTCTATTAGCAAGAGAACCTAGTTCCCATTATTCCCAGCATATTGACACATTTGCTCAATTTTGGAATATTACATACAATAATTTCAGAATTGGTAATGTATATCACTATATCACTGTGAAAAACTAAACCAGAGTTCAGAGTTCAATATTTATTTGCTTTTTTTTTTTTTTTTTTTTGGTCTTTGGGTTGAGGGAGGATTTTGAGTTCTATCAGGGCAATTAAATTGAGATGACTAATACATATCTGAATAGAGATGTGTAGAGCAGACTTTCTGGATCTCAGAGGAGATTTAGGAGAAAGATAGACTTAGGAATCGTCAGCTTTAAAAAGATTAAAAGTATTTAAAGCAAGAGCATTGAGCAAATTGATAAGGGAAAGCAAAGATAGAGAAGAGAGCTGAGGAGAGGATGAGCAAAGGAGATTGAGAAAGATGGGCCAGTGATAGGAAGATATTAAAAAAATATAATATTCTGGAGGCCAACTGAAGACAATGTTTCAAGAAGGAGAGACTCATCAACTGTGCCAAATACTGTCAAGAGACCTCAGAAGATGAGGTCTGATAATTGACCATCAGATTTGTCCATTGACAAATGAAGTTTCCACGGAGTGATTAAAACATAGGTGATTAAAACATAGGTGATCTTGACAAGTGAAGTTTCCACGGGGTGATTAAAACATAGGCAATTTCTGCCTAAGACTAAGAAGCAAGGTAATGGAGACAGTATAGATCAAATCTTGAGAACTTTTGTTGTAAATGAGAACAGAGTAAAAGGTTGATAGCTGGAGGGAGTTGTGTTGTCTTTTTAAAGATGTCAGATATTACAACATGTAAGTAGGTTGATGGAGACAATAAACGAATGATGTAAGAGAGAGGGAAACTATTCAGGAGAAAAATCTTCAAAGAGCTAGAAATATAAAAGATCATTGTACAAATGGAGTGGTTCAACTTAGATAAGAATAGGAAGCTCAACTGTGACAATAAAGAGAACTGAGGATTCTGAACTGGGTCTTTCTGACTGAGTCACAATGTAATAGCACATCAAATTCATAATTTTATACAGCTGCACATTGCCTTTCAAGACTAAGTTCCTGTTATTGTCCATCTCTCAAAACAATTCTGTTTGTATTACATTCCTCTCCTGAAAATGCTTTAAAAAACTAAGAATGAAAAAGAAAAACATTTCATTGTTTAATCTCCTACTTTTTTATTCCAGTCAAAGAGACATATTCCCACCAGGTCTCACCCACGGGCTGGTTACATACAGCTAGGGCTGAGGATCACTTTAGAATAAAGGCTCAAAGATTTCTGAGGTCCTGTTTTGTTTGTGAACCATCCCCATCGTCCACCACATACACCAAGGAAGAGACCGATTTAAAAATAAATGACCTCGAAATCTTCCCTATCAGATATAAAGAACTTCACGTAGAAATAAAACAAGTTAGGTTGTAATTCATGGGTATGCGATGCCTGGCTTCATCATGCTTAGTCGAGTCCACTGCTATGAGACTTGGGGATCTGAGAGGTGTGGTCTGAAACCTGCTCCCTGTCTGAGATCTCAGAGTAGCAGCACTGCCTATTCCCCGTACACCACTGAGCTCATGGTGGTGAGGGGAGCTGAAAATGGAAATAAATGTATTTGTGCATCCAAAGGATAGGCCCTGTCATGTCCTTCATCCCCCTGAGTTTCTCAGTGCTCCAGAGAGTTTATTGGAAGGGTGTAGGGGTTCCCTTGGGCCTTAGTGGGGTGAAGAATTGGCAAGCAGACATGTTCCCAGGCTATGACTAGATGTAGGAGGAAGTGTGAAGGTAAATAGTTAACTTCTGATTAACTCGGCAAACTTGGTTAGAATTTAGTAGATCCTAAATGCCAGGAAAGAGGGAAGAAGTAGTCAATTTACACAGAAGGTTAAGGTTCATGAGAACAGCATGTGACACTCATGCTGCGGGGAAAAATGGGACAAAGACTCAGCAGCTGACACTAGTCCCTTCCTTGTATTAGGACTACAGAGTCAACCCAGGAACCAAGCAAAGGAGAAAATCCAAAAGCATGCAAGGAAATTCTGAGGTATAACAAGACTGCACCATAGGCATGAACTGTCTATCTGGTCTGGATGGAGAGCTGTTCTAGATTTGACCAGTTCTCTACCATATGCAAAAACAGAGCTAGTCAATTCCAGTCATAGAGAATAAGACAATGTAGTTACACACTCAATTATGTATTTAAAATGTGTTCAGATTTCAATAGGCTTATAATAACTTATACATTATTGTATTTAAAATTAGAATATGTCACATCTAAAGATGAAACCTGGTTACCATCTCTACTGTTGAAATTAATAAACTACACAAACTTTCTAGAAAAAAATAACTAAACCTAGTACATAATAATGACACATTTTACATAAAATATAGTTGAATATTTAACTGACCAATTTATATGTGAATAGATTATTTAAAGGACCAAGTCTCTGCTCATTTAGTTAAATATTTTTTGGTAAATCTCTTAATGTGGATTAATTTGCATTTTAGTGAAGTTTACTTTATATTTTCTAAGTTAGAAGTTGGCAAACTATGGCCTATGGGCAAAATTTGGCCTGTTGTCTGTTTTTGAAAATAAAGTTTTATTGGACTTCAACCACCCCCATTTGTTTATATGTTGTCTATGGTCCCTGTTGCAACAGAGACCATTTGGCTCACAAAGCCTAAAATATTTACTATTTGACTTTATACAAAAGGTTTGCCAAGCCCTAGCCTGAGGTTTAATCAAGGCAAAATGTATTTGTGGTCTTACAATACTAAGTAGATCCTATTTTATTTCCTTTAGAGCAGATTAAGGTCTTACTTCATTAAGGCAAGGAACTTTCCAAACATAATGGTTGGAACGTTGCAAAGAGAAAACCTTTGGAGATCTTGTGCTCTATAAAATGGAACATCAAGTACAATATTAACCCTAGGACTCAAGCTGACATTTATAGATCTATAAAAGCAATGTTCTTTAGCTTGTCATAAAAACTCAAATACTTGCTAAAGGAGCTGGAAAAGATCTGTTTTGTAAGAAAATAATTCAATGAAGAATTCTCTTGCCTCAAACTTTCACTTTTCCTTCCATATACTGACTACCACTGTCACATTGCAATGTGGATCTTCTGTCCTTCAGAATTAATTTCCACAGAGAGTGTTAAACTCAGACCAAGTGGGCATTACGATGTAATGGCAGGGGAAACATCACTGTGCCTTCCTATGAAATGACTCAGTACTTTGCAAAGATCAAATTCACATTGCAAATCCTGAATGTAAGGCCTGGTAGCCTACTGATTTCCCTTTATCTAATTTTATAATATATTCCTTTTAAAATTTATTTTTCAATTACAGTTGACATATTAGTTTCAGCATACAACATAGTGATTACACATTTTGTACCTTACAGAGTGATCACCCTGATAAGTGTAGTAGCCATCTGATGCCATACATAGTTATTACAATATTATTGACTATGTCCCCTAGGCTATACTTTACATCCCAGTGACTGTTTTTATAACTGGAAATTTGTACTTCTTAATCTCTCTCACTTTTTCACTCATCTTCCCAACCCTTATTTCATCCGGTGACTATCAATTTTATCTATGAGTTCATTTCTGTTTGTTTGTTCATGTATTTTGTTTTTTTTTTCATTCCACATATAAGTGACATAATATATTATTGAAAAGCATCTGTGATTCCAGTTGGGTTAATTTCTTCTTTATATGCTATTCCTATTTCCCACTCTAACTTTAGGCTATATCATATAGGACTCAAGATACTCTCAAGAAATCGTGTGGGTTGAGTACCAGAGATTCATCTCGGAATATAAGCTCTGGAAGTCATAGTGTCTCAGATGGAACAGGATTAAATAATTATCAATGTCTCTAAAATAAAAATCTATATTCACTTTAAAAAAGATAATGTTTGAAATAATAGAAAAGTAAAAATATGAAGTTCATTCACAAAACAGTATGAACCCTTATTGTATGAAATATATTCAATTTTTTATCCTATTTCATTAAAAAAATGCTAGTTGAGACCAACTAAGTTGGTTTCATGAATGATATTAAACTGGAAGAAATGATCAAGTTTTGGGGTAAAATAAATATGTGAAGAGTGTCTTATCAGCCAGAGCAAAATCCTGTAACAAAAAAATTTAACATGGATATTGTGAGGCCCCTTAACTGTGATAAATACAACCATCAACACCACCACCACATGTGTTCATGCTCTCCATCCATGTGACACTCACTCATCTTGCTCTCACTTGCTAGAAATCCTTTTGAACTTTCTAAGGTGTTTTTTAGTGGTTTTAGCACTTGATTTACCATCAAATGTGCTTTATTCCCTTCAATATATTCCCTGGTTTTAAAAAAATCTATATCGATGACCCTTTTGGAAATCTAGCATTATTCTTCAAACTTCTCGTTTTTGGTAGTCATCTTCAAACATACTTCAATTACCTTTCTTTGTCTTTATAATAATTATCTGGGACCATTTTTGTCAAACTGTCATTGTGCCTCTGCTATATTTGACAAGAAGAGAAAACCTTGTAGGCTAAGTGCTACTTTAGACTGGGACCCATCACTAAAAATCATTATTCTTTGTTATTTTTTTGTTTGCATCATCAGATGACACTATCTTATCTGCCCCCACTTAAAACCCAAGTCGTTGTAGCTGTGGTTAAAACTCTACTTGCTGATCAGCAAGGATATTACTGTTCTTGTTTTCTCTGTTATATATATTGGATACATACAGATAGACTAGAGATATAAGAAGGGGGAAAAAGGTTGGAGAGAAGAGTTTATAGCTTCTGTTTTCATTGAGATTCTTTTGCTCAAAAAGATCAAACCAACTAAAATATATTTCAACAAGAAATTTCACTACAAGGACACTCGGTGTATCATGGAACTCAAGGACAGGAGTGCTCTGGGCCTTGGTTTTCGAAAAGCAGGATTCAGGGGTCTGAACCCCTGTTAAGACTCGGCTTTTCTCTACTCACTCTATAGGTTTTTTTCTTCTTACTACAGACCATCTTCCTTTGTTCCACCATCTACCTGACAAAACATGGCCACCCATCAGCAACAATCAGGCTTTAATTGTTCTAATGTAGGCATACAAGAAAGACTGTCTCAATTCTCTTGATTTAGGTCCAAATTCCAAAGGAAGGAAACTCATTGGCCAGCAGGCAGGTGATGTGTTGTAACCTGACAGCTCCTTCAACAACCACCCAGGTTGTGGAGGGACCGATTCCTAGAAAAGGCATATTAGACTCACAAACAGGTGATCATTTGGATATTTTAGCCAAAATTATCTTCCTCAAACCAATTTCGAATTTATCTCTATAAATTTCCAATTGTTATTACCCCTTAAGTTAGCCAGCAAAAAGAAGCAATACTTTCACGTGTCCTAACTCCATCTCAGTCAGGTTTTTAAGGGTATTTTACCATTATTGAATTTGAAGACTGAGTCCGTTAATTCATGTTGGTGACCGTTTTATTCATTTTTCTGTTTCCTTTCCAGCCTCACCTTTATAGACCTACATGTTGCAAAGCTTTTAGCATTATCTTTCCTCTGATCATTTTGGTTGCCTTTCTCTGCTTATTTTCCCCTTCATGAGCTTTGGGTTTTTGGAATAAGAAATAATTTCCAGTAAAATAGTTGTGTTATTTATTATGAAATTCTAGATGGCTAGTCAACTTAATTTTTAAGATAATAAATTTCACCTCTATCATATCCACATCCCCTGGTACTGAGACATATATACTTTATTACGAATAGACTGTGATGTATTCAAGAAATAATCTATTCTGTTCAATTTTTGAAAAAAAGAGGAGGCCAAATTATTCTTGAGTAGTAGAAGGATGAAAATAACTTTCTGGGAATTTCAGAGCCCACCTTCTAAGAAAGCTATTACATTCTTTCTGCATAAATTTTATTACCTGGGCCATCTATTGATAATTAATGGTGATAGCTGAAATAGGATTGGATCAGCTTATATCAAAGTCCTAACTTGTTTATTTGGAGAATGAGTTTTAGATGAGACAGGATGTCTTTCCTTTTTCTATTTTCCTACCTCATATTCTTTTATTTTCTCTTCCTCTTCCACACTTTTTTTTGTTGTTGTTGTTCCTTTGTTTTTTTCTTTTCTCAGATCCCACTTCTCCCACTATCTATAAAGCATGTTATTTGGAGGATGGGGTAAAACATGCCCCACTTACACAAGCTAAAATGCTAGGACATAAAACAAGATAGTACATGAAATCATCCGTGGGAATTATGCCATTTAAGTCATATGTGTTTTAAAGATATTTAGAAAATGCATATTTTAATCAGGAGCAAGTCTAAAAGTAAACAGCGATGTTCAGGAGAGGATTTTTACTGCCACACCAGAGTGCGTACTTCATCCACTCAACTGTTCTTTGCTTCTGGAGTTACCGCTTTTGTTCCCCTCTTTGACCTCTCCTTCTGTTGCTTCTTATAACACCATTCTCTTTTGCTCTTTCACCCATTTGAATTTCTTTGATGCATTTTTAATTCTTCCAAATAAAAGCAAGAATGGCAAGTACATTTTAACCATTTTTGGTAAAGATATTTTGTGATATAACTTAATATCTCTCTGCTAGGCTGTGAAGAGCTTAGGCAAGGTTTGGGTCTCTAGTATCTAGAACATTACCCGGTATGTGGTAGGTGCTCAGTAATGCTTGTAGAATAGATCGAGTACAGTGTTTAAAAATTTTTTTATTTGGGATGACTTTAGATTTACAGAAAACTCGTACATGCAGAGCGATCCTGTATACCTTCACCCAGCTCCCTTGCCCTAATGTTATCATGTCACATAACCTTGGATCATTTGTCAAAACCAAGAAGCTGACTATGCTATTAACTAAATTATAGACTTTATTCAGATATCATCAGTTTTTCCACTAATACTTTTTTCTGTTCCAGAATTAAATCCATACCATTTGACATTTTGTATTCATGATATTTTAGTCCTATCTAAAATTGGATACTAATTTTAAAGTTTACCTTTCATGATTTTACTTTTAATAATTCATATGTAATGTTAAATGATTGGAACACTAATAAATATATGAATATGTTAAAAAACTATGTTATATATCATTTTTCAGTGATTCTAATTTTGTTTAAATTGAGATTGCCTAATATCAGAATGGTAGAAAGGCAATTTATTAGATTTAAATGTCAAGATCTAGAAAGGGTACATTTCCCATGACATCTCTTGACCTTTCAAATTCCCTTAAATATAGCTCCATTTATTGACTTTTGTAGATTGAGAACATTTATTTCTTAATACTGATAATTCAAACTCTACTCACTTGGCAAGGTTAACACTGGTTTCTGAAAAATATTTATTTGACAATTTTTTTATTGGAAGCAAATTAAATTCCAAAGGGAATACTTTTAGAAACCAAAAGGATTAGGATTTTTGAGTCAAACTGCAGAGTTTTTGTAGTAATCCTGGTAGGATTTTTTAAAAATTGCCAGATACACCCAGTCTTCTATCTTGATTGTTTTATGTGCTACTTTTCTTCCATACTTTTTAATTGCAGCCTCCTGTGCACCATATAATTATATCAGTGAACTGTCCAACAGTTCTTGCTTTCTCTCTAAATAAAATACCCAGTGTTCTTTTTTTCCCCTAAATCATATGGTAAATAAAAGTAATTTTTTTTTAACTGGATGGTAATACCCCCCCCAAATCTAGCATAATTCTTGGCACATGGTAGGCATCCAAAAAACATTTATTAAAAAGTCAAACTCACAGAAGCAGAGAGTAGAATGGTGGTTGCCAGGAACACGACATGGGGGTTGGGGAGGAAGTGGAGGTCGAATGGGGAGATGTTGGTCAAAGCATATAGATTTTCAGTTATAAAATGAATAAATTCCGGAAATCTAATATACAACATGATGACTATAGTTAATGATACTATATTGCATAGTTAAAATTTCCTGAGAAAGTCGATCTATATGTTCTCACCCCAAAATAAAAATGTTGGATGTGTTCATGAGCTTGATAGTGGTAATCTTCTAAAATTTATATGTATATCAAATCATCATGTTGAACACCTTGAATATATAAAAGTTTAAATTTTTAAATTATACCTTGATAGACTTGGGAAAAAAGAAAAAAGGTTTGTTGTTGGATTCAATAACAGGAAACCTGAATCAGAAAAAGAAAAAGGACAAAAAAACTGTAAAGGCTTCATTGGAACTTAGTCTAAATCTCCGTCTGCCATCTTGAGGACACAGTGAGAATTGCAGCAGATTCTATCTAAGCCATGCCTGCTCATGCTAGCGGCAAGGTCATTTATTGAATCACCGCGGAAACCCTGCAGTTTTTAAAAGGGACATGAATGGAGACGATTACTTAGATAACGAAGGTGGAAAGTTTTCCCCTGAAATGTGCCAATTATTGAAGCAATTTTAAACAAAATTACCAGAAAGCTGTGTTTGTCCTATTCCTGGTCTGGTTAGAATAAAGGAACAGAAAGAATCCTTCTCTTTCTTTAGTATGCATGACTCAAATTCTATTTTATTCAAATAGTTTAAGTTTTATTTAAATCTATGATATTTAAGTTGAAAACAAATAAAGAAGACTATTGATAATAAAGGAACAGTGAAGGAGAAAGATCAGTCAAAGAAACATGGTAAAACCCCTTGGTGGTTTTACCTTATATCACATATAACATAAGCATTATGGGGTGGGCCATGTTTGCGGCCAGATAAATCTGAGCATGATCCTTTTTCTCTCTCCTTTCTTTGTCCTTCTGCCTCAGCACAAATCTGAACCACTCTCTTTATTTTATCCCCTTACAGGGGCTTTTTTATATGCATAGGGGCATAGCCCCCGTCTCTGCAGTTGCCATTGATTATATCTGATGATGCTTTGACCTTCCAGGTGTCTGGCACGCAGTAGGTGCTCTCTGTGAGACGGGAGAGTGAGGCAGCCCCCACAGCCATCTTTCAGCGTCCTCGGGGGGTGATGGCCTCCTCAGCATTTTTATACTCTTACAGCCTGTTTTCTCTTTATTGGGTATTTTTAAAACATCACAGGTGTTTTTCTCTGTAATAATCATTTCCTTAAGTCTGTTTGTTGTTCAGCCCACAGCCCTTCATCTCTCCATCTCCCATCTTATTTGCCTCTTCAGCGCACTGCTTGATCCTTCCAGATGTCTCAGATTCCAAAAACAGTCTTTTCCTCATTGTTGTGCATTTCCAGCCAGATGATGAGAATACTTACATCATTATGGACATATTTTCCACATGAGGATTTTCATGGGCATAAATATATATAGTCTGAGATTGACAAAATCGTTAAAATGTGATGTCATACCCAAAGAGGAACCGGCTCTGTGCAGAGAGCTTCCTCAGTATGGAGTAGACTCTGATCAACAGTTAGAGATTTTCTCCCTAGGCGGGCGTCTTTAACTATATTTCTGTCGTTCCAGTTGCTGCAGTTCCTATTTGGTAGTGCACAGATCTGTGCAAAGGCTGAGCCTGCAAATATGTACATGAGCCTTTGGAAAGCTAAAGTTCTTAAAAGTGACAAACAAGCAATTTAACTATAACTATGTGCCAGGCATTTTTCAAAGTGCTTTCCATATAGTAGGAACCTATTTTATCCTTATAACAGCCCTATGAGGAAAAATTATCATCTCTGTTTGGGAGTTGAGAAAATTGAAGCTTATAAAGTACTACTTCCACCACAGCCTCAGAGGGCGTTCTCCAAAGCAGGTATCTAGATAACAAAACTCCGAGGCTGGGAGCCAGGATGTGAACGCAGGCAATTGGGCTTTAGAATCTGGCCTCGGCAGCATTATACTGTGGATTATCAAGATGCCTGCTGCTGGTGAATGCCTCCTAGGGCTGGAGCGAGAGGAGTATTTTCTAGGCTTCACTGGCTTTAGAATAATCTAATGTGCTTCAGCGACCAGTGGTTAATTCAGAACGTTAACACTTAAAGAATGACGTTAGATGCCACGGATTCTTTTAGAGGCTGAGCACATCCACTAGAGCGTCAAGTCCACGTGCTCAGGGAGAATGTTCTCATGCTGTTTTTTGGAAAACACTCCACTTGAATAGAGCTCTCCTCACTGAAAGACAAGAAATCGGGTGATAGAATGAGAATATTTTTCTCACGTTGTAGAGAAAAATTAGACTTCTAAAAATTGTTTAAAACACAAAAGTAAATTTTATAATCTGCTTTGGGCTTTTAATAAAATACAGGAAAATTATGTTATAGAAAAGATGACTAATATATATACACATGTAAACATGTATGTACGTGATAAGAAATATAAAAAGGAGTGACCATTATACAAGTAAAAATAAGAAAAACCTGGTACGAAACTTAAAATGATGTAGCATGATTTACAACTTTAATAAAAGCAGTGAAAGGCATAATCAATATTCAGAATTTGAAAAAGTTCCTCACCAGAAAAAATGAACAGTAATAAATATATGAGAGCATATATGAAGCTTTATTGATCTAAGAATCAGGCAGTTGTAAATAAATTTAGGATCACCAAATAGCAAATAAAATTGATGAAAAGACATAGACATAGCTTGATGAATTCTTGTAAATTTCAGAGATAGCATTAAGTATTCAGATGGGAAAAAACAAAGCAGAGGCAAAACGGTAATAACAAACTAATTGAAATGAAACTGGTTTTACACTTTTTTACATTAGTGTTAGACTCTAAGACCACAACACTCTTGGAAAAAAAATGTGATCCAATTTAAAAAAATATATATATATTTTTATTGAAATATATTTGGCATAAAACATTGTTTAAATTTAAGGTACACAAAACCTTAATATGATGCACCTGTATATTGTAATATAATTGCCATTGTACTAATGGCACCTCATTCACATTATATAGCTATCATTTCTTTTTACTGGTTGGAGCAATTGAGTTCTAGTCTCGGCAAGTTTGATGATTATAAAGTTGTCTATATTACTATACTGTGCATTGGATCTTTAGGACTTATTTGCTACTCATAAGTTTGTGCACTTAAACATCATCTGTCCTGTCCCCATCATCCCCTGGTAACTGCCATCTTACTCTGATTTTTTTACATGTTTGGCTTTTCTTTTAGATTCCAATTATAAGTGATATCATACAGTACTTGTCTTTCTCTGTCTGACTTTCCTCATTTAGCATAATGTGCTCAAGGTCCATCATGTTGTCTTAAATGGTGGGATGTCCTTTCTCATGGCTGAATGATATTTATGTATAAATTATGTTTCACATCTTTATCCATTCATGTATTGATGGGCACTTCAATTGTTTCCATATCATGTGCATGAATAATGATGCAGTAAACATGGGAGTACATACCTCTTCAGTATTCTGTTTTAATTTCCTTTGGGTGTATACCTAGAAGTGAAATATCTGGATCATATGATGGATCTATTTTTAATTTTTTGAGGAACCTCCAAATTATTTTCCATAGTGGTTGAACCAATTCATATTCCCATCAACGATGTACAAGGGTTGTCTTTTCTCCACATCCTTGCCAACACTTATCTCCTTTCCTCTTGTTCATAGCCATTCTGATATGTGTGAGGTGATATCTCATTGTGATTTTGATTGATATTTCCCTAATAATTAGTGATATTGAGCATCTTTCCATCTACCTGTCGGCCTTTTGAATGTCTTCTTTGGAAAAAGTCTACTTAGTTCCTCTGCCCGTTTTTTTTAAATCCAATTACTATTATTTTTTTCTTATTTAGTTGTATGAGTTATTTATATATTTTGGATATTAACCCCTTATCCCAATATATAGTTTATCAAATTTTTCTCCCATTCTATAGGTTGCCTATTCATTTTATTAATTGTTTCTTTTGCTGTGCAGAAACTTTTAAGTTTGACATGGTCCCATTTATTGATTTTTGCTTTTTTCTGTGTGCTTTTGGTGTCATATTGCCCCCCAACCCCCAAATCATTTCCAAGACCAATGTTGAGGAGCTCTTCCTCACGTTTTATTCTAGAAGTTTTATGGTATCATATCTTACGTTTGAATCTTTTATTTCAAGGTAATTTTTGTGAGTAGGGTAAGATAGGGGTTCAATTTCATTGTTCTCCTTGTGCTTATTCAGTTTTCCTAGCACCATTTTATGGGTATTCTTGGCTCCCCTGTTTAATATTAGTTGATCATATATATGCGGATTTAATTCTGGGCTCTTTATTTTGTGTCATTGGTCTATGTGTCTATTCCTATGCCAATACCATAGTGTTTTTTATTACTATAGGTTTGTAGTATAGTTTGAAATCAGAAAGTGTAGTATAGTTTGTTCTTTCTCAGGTTTGCTTCAGCTGTTCAGGGTTTTTCTTCATATAAATTTTAGGTTTTTTTTTCTCTTTTTCTGTTAAGAATACCATTACTATTTTGATGAGGATTGCATTGAATCTATAAATAGCTTTGGATAGTATAGACATTTTAATAATATTCTTCTGATCCATGAACACGGGATACTTTCTATTTGTGTCTTCAATTTCTTACACCAAAGTCTTGTAGATTTTCTTGTACAGATCTTTTACTTGGTTAAATTTATTTCTAGGTATTTTATTGTTTTTGATGCTATTGTGAATGGAATACTTTATTTTTAAATTTTGCATTATTAGAATATAGAAATGCAACTGTTTTTTGTGTATTGCTTCTATATTCTGCAAATTTACTAAATTTGTTAAGTAGTTTCAACATTTTTTGGTTGACTCTTTGGGATTTTCTATATACAAAATCATATCTTTAAATAACAATTTTACTTCTTTTCTAAGCAAGATGCCTTTTATTTCTTTGTCTTGCTTAATTTCTCTAGCTAAGACTTATAGTACTATGTAAAATAAAATTGGTGTGAGTGGGTATCCATGTCTTTTTCCTGATCTTAGAAAAAATCTTTCAATTTTTCACCATTGATTATAATGTTAGCTGTGAGATTTTTCACGTATAGCCTTTATTATGTTAATGATCCTTCTATACATAATCTGTTGTGTTCTATCACGAAAGGTGTTGCTTTTTCTGCATCTGTTGAGATGATGTTACTTTTCTCTTTTATTCTATTAATGTAATGTATTATATTTATTGATTTACATATGTTCAACCATCCTTGCATCCCAGGAAAATCTACGTCTTGGGGTATAATTCTTTTAATGTGTTCAAGAACACAATTAAATTCTGTTTGCTAATATTTTTTTGAGAATTTTTCATTTATATTTATCAAAGATATTGATCTACAGTTCTCTTGTATTCAATTTATTTGGTTTTGGTGTTAGGGTAATTCTGGCTCTGTAGAATGCATTTAGAAGTGTTTATTTTTCTTCAATTTTTTGAAGAGTTTGAGAAGGATTGGCATAAATTTTTCTTTAAATTTTTGGTAGATTTTGCTAGTAGTCCTGAGGTTTTCTGTGTTGGCAGATTTTTGATTACTGGCTCAATCTCTTTACTCATTATTGGTCTGTTTATATTTTCTATTTCTTTCTGTCATGATAAATTGTGTATTTCTAGGAATTTATTCATTACTTCTAGGTTATCTAGTTTGTTGGCATGTTATTGTTCATATTATCTCAAGATCTTATATATTTCTATAGTATCAGTTGTAATATATCCTCTTTTATTTCTAATTTTGAGTGTCTCTCCTTTTTCTTAGTCTAGCTAAAGGGTTGTCAATCTTGTTTTCTTTTCAATATATTACTTTAGTTTTGATTTTTTTCTGTTGTTTTTCTGGTCTTTATTTCATTTATTTCTGCTTTTTTTGTTTGTTTATTTTTAAACACCTACAGCACCCAATCTTCCTAGGAAGTCTCCCATTCAAGTACTAACCAGGCCTGACAAGATCAGATAAGATCGGGTGTGTTCAGGTTGGCATGGCCATAGACATTTCTGCTCTAATCTTTATTTTTTCCTTTTTTTCCTACCAACTCTGAGCTTAATTTTAAAATTCTTTTTCTAGTTCCTTGATGTGTAAAGTTAGAATGTTTGAGTCTAATTTCTTAATATATGCATTTATTGCTATAAACTTGCTTCTCATAGAACTGTTTCTTTGCCAAATCCCATAACATTTGGTATGTTGTGTTTGCATTTTTATTTGTTTCAAGATACTTTTTAAACTATTTTCTCCAATTTCTTCTTTGACCCATTATTATTTTTTAGAAGAATGTTTTTCTATTTTCACATATTTATAGGTTTTCCAGTTTTCTTGTTGTTTTCTAGTTTCATATTATAGTCAGAAGATATAGGTGGTATGATTTCAATTTTCTTAAATATGCTAAGACTTGTTTTGTGGCCTTTCACATCTATCCTGGAGAGTGTTCTGTATATACTTGAAGAATATATATTCCGCTACTGTTGGATGGAAAGTTCTATATGTCTTTTAAGTCTATTTGACCTATAGTATGGTCCAAGTTCAATGTTTCCTTGTTGATTTTTCTGTCTGATTTATCCATTGCCGATAGTAGGCTATTGAAGTCCCCTACTATTATTATATTTTTATATATTTCTTCCTTCAGACCTGTTAGTATTTGTTTAATATATTTAGGTGCTCTGATGTTGGGTGTGTATGTATTTATGACTGTTATATCTTCATATATTGACCCTTCATAATTATATAATGACCTTCTTTGTCTTTAGTTATTGGTTTTGGCTTAAAGACTATTTCGTCTGATGTAAATATGGCTATCCCTGCTTTCTTTTGGTTTCCACTTGCCTGGAATATCCACGTCCATCCCTTTACTTCGATTTCCTATGTGTCTTTAGAGCTGATGACTCTCCTGTAGGCAGCACGTGGTTGAGTCCTGCCTTCCCTGCCTTCCTCCCTGCCTCCTCCCTGCCTTCCCCGTTTCCTGCCTTCCCCTGCCTTCCCTCCCCTGCCTTCCCTGCCTTCTCCCTGCCTTTCCCCTGCCTTCCGTTTTCCCCTGTCACGCTTTTCCTCCTCCTCCTTCCTTCTTCTTCTTCCCCTCCCTCCTCCCACCACTCTGTGCCCTTTGGTTGATGAATTCAATCTATTAATATTTAAGAACTTACTAATGCTATTTTATTGTTTTAATTTTCATTGTTCTGTATCTCCATTGTTCCCTTTCCCTCTTTTTCTGCCTATCTTTGTAAATTGGTGGTTTTCTATGGTGGTATGCTCTGTCTCCCCTTTTCGTATTTTATGAATCTACTTTAGATTTTTGCTTGATGGTTATCATGAAGCTTACATAAAACAGTCAATGTTATGCTTATAACAGCTTATCCTCATTTACCTATAAAGGCTTGACACTTTTACTCCTCCCATTTTATATTTTTGATATCACGATACACCTCTTTTTATGCTATATATTTATTAATAAATTACAGTAGCTATAGTTATTTTAAATGCTATTTTCTCAACCTTTATATCATAATTAAGTGGTTAACACACCATTTTAATACCGAGTTACAGTTTTCTAATTTTACCTATTCTTCACCTTTAGCAGAGTGTTATATGCTTTCATGCGTTTCCCTGTTGCTGGCTGGTGTCTTCATTTCAGCTTGTAGAGCTCCTTTCAGCATTTCAGCCTTTTTCTTGCAAGGCTAACCTAGCGGTGGTGACTCCCTCAGCATTTTTGGGGGTGGGGTGGGGTTAGGAAAGTGTTTATTTATCTTCATATCTGAAGGATAACTTTGCCAGATAATATATTCTTGGCTGGTGATTTTTATCTTTCAGTGCTAAATATATTATTCCACTCTTTCCTGACCTGTACTGTTTCTGCTGAGAAATATGCTGATAGCCGAATGGGGATTTCTTTGTAGGTTATAATCTTTTTTTTTTTCTCTTGCTGCTTTTCAAATTCTCTTTTAATTTTTGACAGTTAAATGTATCCTGGATAAGATCATTTTTAATTGAGATAATGGAGTGAACTATTAGCCCTGTGGACTTGTATATCCTAGTTCTTTCCCAGCTTTGAAAAGTTGTCAGGTATTATTTCTTTAAATAAAATCTTAGTGCCTTCTCCCTTCTCCTTCTGTTATGCCAATTCTCATATTTGCCTTTCTGATCGAATTCAATAGCTCCTGTATGTTTTTTTCACTCTCTAAAAATCTTAGTTTTCTCTCCTAATTAAATGATTTCTATATTCCTATTCTCCAACTTACTTATTCTTCTATCTGGTCTGCTGTTTTACCAATGCTCTCCATTGCATTTTTCATCTTATTGAATTCTTTAGCTCTATAATTTGATTTTTTGTAATTTCGAACTCTTTGGTAAAAAACTCCTGTTCATTAATTTTATTCCTGAGGTCATTTAATTCTGAGTTTTCTTGTTGTCATTGAATTTTTTCATAAGAGCTATTTTGAATTATTTATCAGATTATGATATTTTATGCCTTTGGGTTCAGTTGCTGAATACTTGTAATTTTCTATTCGTGGTGTCATATTTCCTTGATTTTTTTTGTAGTGTTTGAAAGTATGCCTTTCTGCTTTTGCATTTGAAATAGTTGACCCATTTTTAATTAAAGCTTTATGTCTTTAGTTCTTACAATTCGACAGGGCTGGTAATTAGAAACCTTTCTTTTGTATTCCAGAAGGTGGCGTTATAGCTCAAGTTTGTGGTTTCTCTTACTAGAGCTGTGTCTCTCACACTGACGTGTACCCAAGAAGCCGGTAGCAAAGTCGGGGAAGGTGTGGGTTTAGCACCGGGGGTTTTAGGGGTGTCCGTGGGCCAGGTGAGGGGATCCTCAAGTGGGCCACTCCCAGAGGCCCATGAGTGGAACTCTTGCTTAAGTCCCAAAGACGACAGCAAGAAATGCATTCTTTCAATGCCTTTTGATGTTCTTTATCTGCCTCCTTTCCTTCTCTTTTCTCTCCCTTGGCCCTGTCACGGAAGTCTCTCCTCAGAAATCCAGGTGCTGCTGGAGAGTAATGGGTCTCGCCAGCTGAAACCACACAACTGGGACAGCCGGAAAGTCACTCATCACTTTTGCTTTCCCCTCTGCCGTGGGAGAGGTTGCAGCTTTCCACCTCCTGCTGACGGGGTCGCTACTGCTGCCACTCAAACCCCAGCTACTTGCAGTGTTGTCTTGAGGAGGCAGAGCCACCTTGTCAAGTTCCTCCCTCGACTCTATATCCAGACTCATCTTTATCCCACGCTGACGGGTTGCCAGATCCTTCCATCAGGCAGCACTAGCGTCCACTAGTTCTCTCTCGCGCATGGGTATCTGCCTAGTTTGGCACTCTCCAGGTTCCCCTTTGTCTTATCCAGGCAAGGGAGGTGTCGGGCAGGCTCGCGGACTCCCTTGGATCCACAGCCTCTACGGACGTCTTATCCTCCCCCTTTTGGATGCACAGGTCGGTGGAAACCTCCTGGGTGTCCCGGTACAATGTGCAGAGGCACTTGTGTTTGGTTGCGGATGTCCAGTTGGTCGTTAAGGGGAGAGAAGAGAAGAGTGGCTCCTGCCACGATGGGTCTGACCTTACTTCCAGCTTCCCTTTCTTTTTCCAAGATGTATAGGGGATACAAAAATGAGTATATGAAATATGAAGACATGTGAAACAAAGATACTCTCATAAAATGAAAGGTTCAAAAATTATATTACCCCTCCCTCTTTAAAAATGTAAATTAAATATACATTGGCAGGACATAAATTCATAAAAAACTCAGATAAAGGACAAATTAGGCCATAGAAGATTGATGTTAAACAACGATACCAGTGACACATGGATACAAATCTAAACTCTTGGTGTAAATATAAATACAAAAGTAATGCAAATGTAAAAATATGCCCCAAGAGAATATAAAAATAAAAATAATCCATGACTAAAAAAGACATAATGTATAAATAAAAAAGAGAAGTAAAAACATGCTAAGTTTCTTATTTACACGCGTCAAGAGATTCTCTTGCATTCTTGATATAGATAGTTGAAGAAAGTGATTTTAAGCACATTCTAAATTTTGAAAACATTTTAGGTAACTACTAATTGAAAAAAAGCAGAGTGTCTATAGTGATAGTCCCCAAAGCAAAAGGCAAAAACAAGATAAGCTATAGGGAAAATTATAACCAAGGCATGTATGAGAATATGTACATACAAATAACAGATTTGTCTGTAATTTAATAGATTACATTTTTATATTAAAGAGGAAAAAACCCTAAATTCAAATTATGCTATTTCCAAGGAGAAAAACTGAAATTACATAACAAAATGTATTAAGAATAAGAGGAATGGCAAGGACAGATCAGGTAGAAATTAAAATCAGTGGTGGCAACATCATTCTGCAAAAGAGGATTTATGGAAAAAATTGTTACATGAACAGATATATTGTTTCGATGAGGAGAATGATCCAAAGAATGGTGAAATTATCATATATTATGCAAGGGATAATCTTACATCAACATATGTAAAGTGAAAGCATTAATACATGGAGAAATTATAGATGTCTCACATAGTGTAGCAAATACATCTAATAGAATTTGAGCAAATGTAAAAAGTGAAGAATATGGATAATTGAAATATAGATAATTGGAACTTATCAAATTTTTTCACCCATCAAGACTATAAGTTACATTCAAGTATTTGTGGAACAGTTTTGAAATTTTATTATTCACAACTACCCCCAGGTGAAATGAAATTTTAGAACTTCTGGTTGTATTTATTTTTATCTCCTTTAAAATACATATAAATGTGTATCTATTGTATAAACTATATATCTAGAAATTAAAATATGAAATATATTTATATAAATTTATAAAAATAATTCATATATGTTATATAAATATAATCATACATTTGTAAATGTACATTTGTTGGAGGTACAGGTTCAAAATTTTCATTAATAGAATTGTATGATTCACAAAGTGGGACACCACTGCATTTATTCACAATAATTTTTTTAAAAGCAAAAACAGTACAGATTATTCTCTGACTGCAAGACAAAGCAGCACCCCTCTCCCCCCCGCCCCACTCTAAATCAATCAACAAGACAAAAAACCCCACCTAGTCACAAATATACCCCTGGAAATTAGTATTTGAAATACCGTACATGGTACGGCACTTCTTCACTTTGTACCCTGAAAGCACTTTGAAACCTTTCCCATCCAGTTTGCACATTTCTTAGTCTTTTTTGACTTCTTTCGTTATTTTCTTCTGTCCTGTATTTACTACTTGACTAATCCCTGCTTCCCCTATAAGCTCTGTTAATAGTTTATATGCTGTAATTCTTGGTTTTATTTTTCTTTTTTGACTAACACCTCTTCCCACCCCAGTCTTTTTTAAGTAGTAGTAGATAGTTCCTTAAGACTTAGTAGATCTGCTTTCAGCATCCCTTCGCAATCTCAGTCTTGTATCAGTCGTTATCTCTATTTAGAGGAGCCAATTTAGATCTCTCATCCTGATCTCCTTCTGCTAGGTTAAAATTTCAATCATCTATGTCAGCTTGGGAAGACTTACTGAGAATCTGCTATGTGACTGGTACTATTTTAAGTATGTTTACATATTCTCTCACTTAATCTTTGAAAAAACTCATAAGGCAGGTAGTATCACCATATATAGAGACAAGGAAATGAAGTTTTCAGATATACAAGTAACTTGCCCAGAATCTGTATTCAAATAGTATTCTGCCCAACATCAATGCCCAAGTAAAGGACTAGTGAAAACTAAATTTTAGGAAAATCATCTTTTTGCCCCTTTAACTAGGAATGACCAAGTTCACAGCAATAAGACACAAGTCGAACATTATTGAGTCTTGCTCTGTACATAGCGCTACACTGTATTTTGCATCTGCGACTTAATTTGTTTTACAACAACACTAAGAAGTGGAGGTAGACAGGGGAGGAGACTTGTTAAGATCACATAGCTGACAAGTAGCAGATCAGGAGTTGATTCTGAGTCTTTTTCTTCACTATATCACTGCCTCAATTTATTAATTAGTTGTAAGTTTGGGGTTAAGTTGCTTTCTCTCCTTGTCTCTACTCAGTTTCCTTATTTTTAAAATTAGAGAGCTAGATGTTTGAAAACCAAAGCCTCCTTTTGTTCTATCATTATAAAACTCAATAGCTCTAAACAGGAAAGTTGATCTCTCAGAAAATTAGGTACGTTAGTAACAGAGGTGCAAAGGGATATTGCCTCAAAATCCACTCAGCATTCTCATTTTATCCAGCCTGCTCCTTCTGTGGTCTCCGTCTCAGTCAATGGCACCTTCCTCCACTGAGATGATGGACACAGAGACCTGCCTCTTGCCATCCTCACTGCTCCCATTTAGACACTCACCTAATCTCATCCACTCCTCTGTCCATTATAACTTCCAAAACTGGCCACTTCTTCCCATCTGCACTGGCACTACTTTCGTCCCAACTACTCTGTCTTGCTTGTAATGACAATGAAAATCCATGTCACTGGTCTCTCTGCCTCCACCATTGCCCTTCTTGAATCTATTCTCCACAACGGTCCAGAATTGTCTTTCCAAAATGCAAATGAAAGCCTTAGAGTGAGATTCCATGGCCCTCAGGGTAAAGTCCAGTCTTCTTAGCACTGTATTTGTGACGCAGCGTGATCCGGCCTCTTCTAACGTCTAGCCTCATTCCGTATCACTTCTGTCCTGCCTCTAGTAGCACTGAGTTACTTGCAGTTCCCTGACTCCATCAAGTTTTCTTGACTTTTGAGTCTTTACAGATACTAACCTACTACTAACCTTATCTAAAATGCCCCTTTTTAAAACTCTTCACCTTACTCTTCAGTCCTTTAGATTTCTTTCTCCTCACGTTTGGATCAGGTGTCATCTGTGATCTTCTATATTATCAGTGAGATCCTGGATTTCCCCATGGTATTTACTACAGCATCTTGAAATTGCCTGTTCATTATCTGTTTTTCTATTATGTAATTTTCTTTTTGATGGTCAGTATGTACCAAACATACTCTTTGTGGAACATCTAAGGTGCTTAGTAATATTTGTCAAATGAATAAAGTAATTTCTAGAATAGTCATAGTCCCCTTTTACACCAGCTAATCTTATCCCAAAAACATTTGTTCTTGGGGCTCATTTCTGTCATATTCCATTTCCCGGGAGTACCTGCTAGGAATAATGGAAGAATGATGAGGAATGAGAGGTCAGAGGAGGGAAGGTGATGATGTTTGACAGAGAAAAAAAGCGTAAATAAATTTCCCATCAAAAGGTGGACTGAAACCATTCCAAGACTGTCTTTTTGGAAAAGGAGCCTGACCAGAGCCATGTACTCAGCTGTGCCAGATGTGATGTCCTATGCTGGCGAGAAGAGAAAAAAGTCAAAACAAAATGCCACAAGACATGCTTTGAGTATGTATTTAAAATTCAAGATCAGTTTGCCTTAGACTATGCATTCTTTAGTAAACCTTTTCAATTTATTTGAAAATTCTTTTACTCTCACAGAGATGGCACCTTCTCCGCTCTAAGCATATCATCTATTCTTGTATGGACAGCAGTGTACTCATCAGGGGCACTCCCACTGCTAGGCAGTGTTTTGGAAATCCATGAGGGGGGTTTCGTGGTTGTCCCAATGATTAAAAGGCCCTACTGGCATTTACTGAGTGAGGACTCAGGAGGCTGGGTACCAAACAGTGTGCAAGTGACTCCTTTTTAACAATTTTAACAAATCGTCCTTGTCTCATCGAATTTTAGAAGTCCCACCAGACATTCACATAAAAGCCTATTTATAATTATCTGAAGAACCAAATTACTTATAAATATATATATATATATATATATATATATATATATATATATATATAAAAGCAGTTGATATTTTCATGCAGTTTTCATATCAACTGAATTTGCTAGAATGCAACTATTGTGAAAAGATTTTACTTTGTTTCATTTGGAATTTTACCAAGATCTGTTCATTGCTGTAAATCTCATCACTGACGACAGTGCTGCTTCTGGTATTCGAGTCAAAAATGCAACATACCTGTGCCAGTCAGCATTTTTGGCTGTTTAAATCATTATTTCTTCTAATATATTTACGTATTGAATTATATATTATTTTACTATAAACTTTTGTTTTTATTTCTCCTTTATATAACAACTAAGGAGTTCTGTATTTTTTTTTAAATTGTATCTGTAGGAAGATTATATTTTCTATGAATTTGATTTCAGGATGGAGAAATAGTAGTTACACAACATTTATGTTAAAAAATGGGTATTCAGTTTGATAGGATTGAAAACCATTGATCTATGATTTAAGAGCAAGGACTATGGAATTGGCTCAGTGGTTGAATCCCATTTCCACTACTCGTTTGCTGTGAGAACTTTGGGAAGTTTATTCATTATGTTTGACTTAGTTTCCTCATCTACAAAATGGTTATCTTGTAATGTTGGTGTGATTAGATAGGTTATGCAGCTGAAGGTACTTAGCTCTAGACCTGGTACATAGAAAGTGTTTGGTAAATATTAGATATAAATATTATAAGCCTTGACTATTTAAATACTTGTTTCCTTTCTTTTGTAGTCATATCTGAAAGCATCTGTTTCACTTTTGGTCCTATTCTGTTATTTATTTTTAGACTATTAGGGTTTCCAAAGTATTTTGATCTTCAGTATGAAATATAACTTGTCAAACTCTGTTAATATTCCATACTTTGAAGTATAAAGTCAGTCACTAAAAATATTTCTGAAACACGTATGGGATGGAGAGAGTTTGTAATTATTATAGGAAATTATTTTAATAGTAATAAATAGTTACAGATTGGAGTCTGTAGATGGACTTGGATGATAAATTAATTTATGATTTGTGTCTGAGTCTTTTTTTGGAATGGTGTCAAACGTGAAGATTAATTGATGGAGAAAAGAAGAAAGTGCAGGTATGACGATGAGATGGTCTTGATTAATTAATTCATCTTAGTTCCTCTTTTGATGGCAGAAGACAGCCTGTAAATGGCCTGAACACTGTCATGCTAATGTTTAAAACTCAGCTTTTCTGAAAGCAGTTATCACTTTTATAAATTACCAGCAGCTCCAGTTAAAGAGTAGACGAGAGAAAGGCAAGCCAGAGGTGGATCGTCAGGGGAAGGGTGGAGGAGGCTCAGACAGAGGGAGCAGTGTCCCAGAAGACAATCATGGCTGACAAGAAAATAAAAAAGGAAGAAAGGAAGTGTATATTTCCAAGGAGGATCATCAATTATGAATAAAATGGCCAAGAAATAGATTTGTTTGGCTTATGTGATGCTAAAATAAAGTGTTTAATTTAATTGTTAAGTTTGAGATCTAGCTTTTAAAAACAATTCCAGACAAAATTTAAATTACACAATTTTGTCGACACATTAAAACATGTAGCTAATTATTATATTCTATAATTTGAGAAAGTGTTAAAATTATTTAAATATATTTGTGGTCAAAGTATTCTTTAGATTGAAGTGTCCTTGAAAAATCTTACTTTCAGAGAATGGTATAATTTCAATGACTTTTAGCATCTAAAAATTCTTACCCTTGTAAAGTACATTAACTAGTTGTAAATAGGAAGTGTGGCATAGCCTGAGAAATAATAATCATTATAATTAATCTGTGAAAGGCCACTATGTATATAATGTTTTGTTAACAGGAAATGAATAAGTAGCATTTGTTTACTTCATTGACAATTTCGAGTTAGGTTTTACAGCATTCGAATCCTATAAGACAGATATGATATTTTGGACTTTCAGCAAAAGTCCAGCTGAAAGGACCTGAGTGGGGGGAACAGTTACTCTGACATGCTCACAGAGAAACATAAATATGTATCAGTTATGATTTTTCTGGTGAAAGCATTGCTGTACATGAATGTTAGATGTAGAAGAATAAATTAATAGAAAGACTAATAGAATTTTATAACTCACAAAGACAACCTAAGAAGCAGGGTGGGACCACAGTGTTCATCAACTAGACAAAGACATGTTTCAGCATGAGAGAAAATGCTCTAAGGGTCCTGGGCAACAGGTGTAACATCTCCTGGGATGTATGGTCACCTACCAAAAGGCAAACTAGTCAGACCTTTTCATGGCACATGTTAGGAAATGAACCCACAAAGGTTTGCAATTTAGTAAAGAAAGTCATACATTCCATCGGGGACCAAGGTAGCTCTAAAACCCAACTCTTAATAAAATGCTGTATGAATTTTTCCTACACACACGACTTTCATTTCCCTGTGCCTTCTTTTATATATTTCTATGATTATATAAAAGAGTCTGAATCTTGATCTCTGCAAATATAGAGGGAAATGTGAAACAAGATAAATTCTTAGCCTTAAGCTTGTTTTTGGAAGTTAGCCCTTTTGCCCCCTTCTCTGCACATATGCGGAAGTTATAGGAATAGGATGAAAGAAAGAACCTTTAGAAGTACACCAGCTAGTGAGCCATTCACTAGCTAAATCTCACTGTTTCAAAAACTGTGTTACCGTCTACCTCAGCCTTATTGTTCTCTGAAGCCTGACTTCAGGGCATCAATGCCCTTTATTGTTTTCTGTTCTTCCTTTCCTAATATTGTCAACCTGGTGACTGCGTAGATGCTGATGTCGTGCTTTTCAGTATTACATGTATTTTATTTTACCCTCGTTTGTTTTACGTAACTACTATTTAAGCACTAACGCCAGGCACTACTTAATTCTGTCCCTCTTTGTTTGTAATCTGTTCTACCACATGAACCCTGAAACAGATCAGATCTCCCCCCCGGGGAATCTGCAGCACATATTACTTGCATTTATACTCACTGTGCTAAATTTGGGGGGCCCCTGAGGAGGCCATCAGTGGACCAAATCAAGTCCAAGGGCATGTGTTTGAGGACCCTTTTGAGGCACCAAGCACATTGAGTTCTGATTCCATACATTAGGTACTTTTAAGCCCTTTAGCCTCTGGGCATGACTGTGGGTGTCATTGTATTGCATGCCAGGACATCTGTAGTTCCTAGCATATGGGAAAACATGTGGCAAGCATTTGATTTTACTTGTCAGCACTTTATGAAAAACAAAGTGATCTGACTTTAATAGGTTTCATGTTTTTTTTTTAAATAATGAAATTGGTTCATTAAAATGAACTTTATAAAAATTCCTTAGTTTATAATGATTCTTTTGTGTATTTAAAATAAGAATGAAGTTATTTTGAATTTAAGTGACCTAAAGAAAATAAGTTTTATCCAAAAACTACAACTGAGCACAGAGAACCAAAAAATGAGGTTGTAGGAGCTCCCATTAATTGAACCCTCATCACATGGCAAACGTGGTATGATGTGATTTACGGGCCTTAAAAAAAAAAATGAATGCTTATAATAACATAGTAAAATGCAAAATTAATTTGATCCTACTCTAGATGAGGAAGCTGAGGCTCACGAAGTCTGAGTTTATTGCCCAAGACCACACAACTAGTAGGTGGTGGAACCTGGGGTGAATTTTGGTTCTGTTCAAACCAAGGCGTGTCATGTTCCTTACCCAAATAGTAGGCGCAAGGAGCATAGTTCAATGTCAAATAGCGTAAGCAGAGATTCATATCAACTATAGATTGGACTTTCCCTGTAATATCAAAAACTGGCTAGATTTACATTTTTTACTAAGCAGAACCACAACCATCACTAAAAATCAATTCCTGTCCTGATCCCTCCGAGGCCCACACTTACACAGAGTACACAGGAAGAAGCAGCTTGAGCCCATCACGGCAATTTGAAGCATTTACCCTGGGGGCTTTCTGTTTGGAGATCAGATTTGAAACAAGTGTTTTCTCTGTCAATGGTGTCTTAACATATTTGGCAAATCTCTTCCAGTTGGCAGCCATACTACACTTTCCCTGTTCTTGGGTTTCGGCTGTTCACGCATTTGGTGCAGAGCCCATGTTAAAAATCGAACATCCCAAATGTAACATACAGATGTGATGACAGCGTATGCATCCTCATTCATGTTCTATAGCAGTAGACAAATATACACATACACTGAAACTTTGTTTTAATCATTTTTTGTTAACTCTTGGCCTTGTGTCTTTTCCACTGAAGAAGAATGAATGTGGCTACTTGTTATAGAATATATAAAATATATAATCTATAAAATAATTGGCCTTCCCCACAGTAGACATTGCTGGTGCTCACTGACCCCTTCCTCTTCCTTCCTGGGCCTGCAGAACTCGGTCCCCAGCCCATACAGCTGTGTGAGGTCTGTGACTGGGGCCTGCCAATGAAATATGAGCAGAAGGAAAGTCCGTACTTGTAGGTTTTTCTGTTTATATAGTCCACCCTGACATCCTGTTGCCCTCAGGGTAGGTACCAAACTCTAAATATGGTTTAAAAGGCTTTTCACGATCTGCCTGCCTTCACCTCTTCATTCTTTCTCTGTTTCCTGCCTTGCTCTCTGTCTCGCCCATCCTGAAACTCCCAGAAAGCACTAGGCTCTTTCTCACCATTCGATCTTCATTCAAGTGACAGTCACTTTCAGAGTCATCTACTCTGACCCTCAAAGAACGGTTTAGGCGCCCTTCCTATGTACTTCTGCAGGCCTATACATACTCTTTATTACAGCCCTTAACACATTTTATTGAAAGTCTTTTTTTGTTGTCTACGTTTCCCCACTGGTTACACGCCTTATGAGGGCAGAAGCTAATGTGTCTTTATTCATTCATGTATTTAATATTTCCATCTCTAAGTACTGATCCTCCCTGGGAAAACGTTCCTTTTGTTCTTATTTATAACTCCCATCTCCTCCTTTGTTTAGAGAAATTACTCCGAGGTACCTTTGAATCCTCTTGTTCTCTTCTGCTCCCATATCTCATCCAACAGCAAGTCTTATTGGTTGTGTCTCCCAAATTATACATCCGTCCATTTTGCTCCTTCTCCACTACTACCACATTAGTCCAGTTTCTTGTTCATATTAGGAAAATACCATTCAAACTGGTCTAGCTACTTCCTCTATTTGTGAAGTCATATTACTTCTCTACTTAAAACCTACCACTAACTTCCTATTTTATGTAGAATTTAATGCAAACTCCTTATCTTTGCCTTTGGTCCTTTGTAAGCTGACCACTACCTACTCCTCTGACCTCATTTCACAAATGCCCCATACTTTCCAAGCACTCTGGCCTTCCTGCTATTCCTTGAACAAAACAAGCTAGTATGATACAAATTTGTTTGTGTGACCAGTCTGTTTAATGAATGTTCCTATGTGACACTACAGAGTGTTCGGAGGTAGAGACAAATGAGCAAACTCTGTGACATGCCATCTTTACTACCTGTTTTCTTTTGCCATATCAGTAAACTGCCACTTGTATTTAATTTTGTAGCTGTAGATTTTTGTCAGCTCAAGGGAAGTAGGCTAAATCACTACCTAATGACCTATGGGATAAGGGGTGGCATTGCAGCCAGGAAAACTTTTGTTCTCCTGGAGTGGAAACTTGGTCATCTGACAGAGAGCTGATGAGGAAGGAACTGTACAGAGACAATTAGCTGAAATCTAAGCCACTTACTATTTCATTCTCCAAGACTCTCTCCTATTCTATCTTTCAACAACATAGCGGGCACTAAAAATCAAGTAATAACTAGAAAGTAACTAGTGTTAGAAAAAATCTGGACAGGAAAGTGATAAAGACCTGAAAGTGGTTCAGATGGGAAATATTATAGCACGAAATGGGTAAAAAAATAGGATAAAAGTCTTTATAAGGTTAGTTTAATAGTGGCTACCCTGAAATAGAGTTAAGAAAATAGCAGGTAATAAAAACATTAACTCAGAAGAACTCAGGAAACAAATGTGAGAAATAAAACTACATCAGAAATAGAAAACATAGAAGAATTAGCAAAAAGAAAACTGAAGATTAGATACTGTTGATAAAGGAATTGGAGATATGAAAGACAGGTCTGAGGAAACTGAACACATGAATAAAAGAGGTCAGGTCACAGAGTTAAAAAAAATATGCTAGAAAGTCAAAGGAGAGAACAGACACATTGACATTTCTTAAGAACAGAGTGGAAAAATGGAACAAGAATATATTAAAATATATAAGGCTATGATTTCCTATAGCATTGTGGATTAGATACTCTGAATATTTCTCCCACTGAAAAGGCTGTGTAAAATATAAATATTTTTTTAAATGCTGACAAGAAAATAAATGTATACAGGCCAAAATAAATAAATAAATAAATAAAGCAGAAATAGTGGGAGGCGAGGGTTTTTTCTGAGGATATCTGATGTGCCCTAAGTGACCCTGAGCTTCAGGTTGTTTGCTTTTTAACATTTTATTTCCATATCATTTGAAACTTCAGAAGAAATTCAAGAACAGCACCTAAAACTATTTATCATTCTCCCACAGACCCTATCCAGGTTGTGCTAATTGCTCCGGTAATGTTTTTTAATGGCAAAGAATCCAGTCCTGGATTATGCGTTACACCCATTGTCATGTCTTTGTGTCTTTCACCCTCGGACATTACCTCAGTCCTTGTCATGACATTGATTGACAGTTTTATAGAATCTAGGCCGATCATTTCGTAAAATTCTCAACTTGAGTTAGTCTAGTGTTTCTTTACCATCAGTCCCAGATTACATATTTTTGTCCAAATATGGAATCATTTTGGGTGATACATTATGTCCATTTGTCCCATTATTGGTTGTGTTAAATTTGATAAGTTCATTAAGACAAGACCTGCTAGGTTACTTCACTATAAAGTTATTCCCAAATCTCCCTCCCTTTCAATAATCATTTTGTGGGGAGACTATACAAAATTCAGTTTCTTAACTTTCATTAGTTTAGCATCCATTAATGTTTCTTGTTTGAAATAATTACTACTAGTATCATTGTTAAATGATGATTTTTTTTCTAATACTAGCATTCCTTTAATATGTTCTAGTTGGTTTCTACAGTAAGAAATTTCTTTTCTTTATTAATTTATATTACTGTGGACTTCTGGATTCCTATTTTATTAGCTAGGATATGATCCATCACTATGCTATTCATTCTGATGTTTTAATTTTCCAAGATTCAGCCAATTGGAGTGCCTTTAAGCTAGCTTCTGCGTTCTTTTGCCATACCCTCATTATATGTATACTTCCTTACTATCTGGTACAAGGTATTTCAAGATCATCTTGCTTTTTGTGTTCCCTAGTCTTGGATTCATCCATTTTCCCAAGGATCTCTGGTTCTGTTTAGTGGAGGGCGGTACTCAGACATCAAGATGTAGGTGGGAGTTGTGCATAGTGCTACTGAGGTGTGACTCTTCACAATCTCTATCAGTGAAAGATTAGGAAATATATGTATGTATGTATCTTCCCACATGTACTCACAAAAAATAAACATTTCCATTTATTCCTTTAACTACATATATGTTTAAAGCTATGAGTTTACATAGTTTTCTCCAGTTCCAATCCAATAACACAAGATTTATTCCAGCTTTTCCCCTTTTGACATTTGCACCTCCTCCTCTGATGAGAAAGCTAGTTCCGCTGTCTCAGTCTCCCTGCGTATAGCTAATGTTCTCATTTTGCTGGTCGTTAATCCCCTCCTGTGAGAAACTGCTTCCCCAGGACACTACCTCATTCAGGGCTATCTAATGGCTTTTTGAGGAAGAAAGAAGGGAAGTCAATATTTAAATTTGTAAGTTAAAAAGAGAAAGGGAAGGGAAGAAGAGAATTGAACCCCAATTTTTGAAATTCCATAGGGCTTCACGTACAGGAGATAAACTCTAAGACCTCCTCGATGTGAAGCATCTGATAGGAAATTCTGCTAAAGCTGAAACTTCAAAGACACACACTCGATGCTGTAGAAAATGAGTAACAGCCCTGAAACACAGAAGAGGACAGAACTTTGGCATAAGTTGGAAGAGGAAATATTTTCCTTGATTATTTGTACCACAACTTAATTAACATGTAGATTCGCTACCTGGATTCTTATCTGTTTGTTCCAAAAATATGTCAAGCATAACCACTTGAAATTTAGTGAGAAATCTATAAGAGAAAAACATAATTGAATTTTGGGGGCCACAAACAGAAAGAGATGAAAAAAAGGATCTGAGCAAATAGAACAAAAAAATGATAGTGAGATACAGCCTAATATATATCTAATTAGAATTCCAGAAGAATAAATCAGAGAGATTGGGAAAGAACCAATTTTCCAGAAATTTTGGGAAGATACCCTTCAATTGAAGAAACATAAAGATAATACATAAAATTAAGCAGAATAAATAAGAAATTCTAATTTAGATGAGTCAGAGTGAACTGTAAAATACTAAAGGCAAGAATAAGATGCTAAAAGCAAACAGAAAAAAAATGATTACTACAAAGAAATGGCAATTTGATAGACAACTGACTTCTTAACAGCAATAGTCTGAAGAGAAGTAAATACTTTTGAAGTTCTGAAGAAAATAACTGTGAACTTAAAATTATATATCTGGTGAAAATGTCTTTCAAAAATATTGATAAAACAGTCATTTTCAGACAGCAACTAAGAACATTTACCACCACTAAATCCACACTGGAGAATATTCTAAATAATATACTTAAGGCAGAAGAAAGATTATACTATAGGAAAGCTCTAAGAGGTGAGAAGTGGTGAACCAAGATGTTACTAATTATGTGAGAAAGATCTGTACAAACATTAGCTATGAAAAACAATCTGTTTAGAGTATAATTGAAGTTTTTTGGACTACATAGACAGAAAAAAATATAAAACTCTGAGCGGCTAAGAGAAAAGGAAGATACTGAGGTATATTCAAACCTATATAATGTGAGGGAAATACAGACTAACATATACAATGTGTAATGGTAGAATTAGTATAACAACATAGTACTAAAACAATAGCATATGAGTTACTAGGGAGTATTCAAATTAGTGTTCTAAGATTCTTAAATTTGGGGCAGGGGAGAGTAAGGATCTTGAATAACATTAGACTTGGTCTAGATTTAATATGCATGAAACATTAAAAAAATAAATAAAAGTGTAATTTACATATAAGGAATAAATGGATTGAAAAAAAGAAAAATAAGCAACCAAAAGAAGGAAAAATAGAAAAAAGAAAAAGAATTGGGACAATGAGAAAGTTCAAATAAGAAAGTAGAAATCAGTCGAAATTGATCCACAATCAAAATAAATACAATGCACTCTACAATTACATTAACTGTAAGACCAAATTTTTAAAATCTAACTTTGCAATATTTATAGGCAAATTGACTAAAACAAAAGGCTACTAAAATTTGAAGAAAAAAGTTAAAAAAACATGGGAATGTACCAACTAGAAGAAAGTGAAACTAGCTGTATTACTATCAGGCAAAACTGACTTTAAGGTAAAAAAAAGATTTTAAAGCTACTTTTAAAAAAGATTAGATGACTATTATTTTATGGAGCATTTCATAAAGAAATAATGTTTGATGCACTCAGAAGAAAAGAATTCTAAACTAAAATTATGGCTTCAAAAATGTATAAAACAAAAAATGAAATGGAAAACTCTATCACATAGGGAGACTGTATCATACGTCTTTCAGAACCTGGTGAAAGAAGCAGTCAAAAAAATCAGTTAAGTACATAGTGAATTTCAACAGCAATGAAGAAATTTGACCCAATGACAAAAGTAAAGTATTGTATTAAACAATTGAATATATCTAGTGTCAGCCTGGGAGAAAAATATTTAAGTGCTAGCCTACAAAGATATTCCTATTAGTTACTGATGAGGAAGGCTTAAATTTTTTAAATTCTTCGAGTTCTAAATCCAAATCTCTAGACAAAAGCTTATTCCTGTCTTTAGTTTTGTGTTTTTCTCTTTCCCTCTGAAACTTCAAATCTTTATACATAATGAAGTTGGCTGTATTTGAATTAAAATCCTGCTGAGAGTGAGTTTCTGTTTCTCAGTCTGTAATTGGATTTCCTTTTTTTCACCGGCTAGTCAAACGGAGTAAATCTTGCCTACAAGCAATCAGATTATGAATTCCCATCCAGATTTGTGATTAGAATGGCTTTAATAAGAGTATTTATTGTTTTATTTGAGGGCAAGGCAAATGTTCATGTATAAAGTATGTCTTGAGAATGTTTACAAATTATTTAGTTTCCAACTTTGTGAGTGTGCTACTTACTTACTATATATTTTTTTCTTTTAACTTTTTATTTTCTCTCATGTCCTCTTCATGTGAAAGTGGCCATATGACCATTCAATATAGCTATTTCAGTAAAAAATTCTAACTCGTTTATTTTCTCATACATACTGTGTTGGGATCTGGTTCATGAAAATGGAGAGTTGTTTGTGGTTTTCTCTTCTATCCACAGAAATGACGGTTGGTCACATAACATATGTAGCAAATATCATCTTTCATATGAAATCTCAAGAAAAACAACTTCTATTAAACCGAAGACACTTCTACTCTGAAGGGATATTCTGCTTACCAAAATACAGCATAACCACCATAGTTCATGTAATTGGTTGGAAAATAATTTTTAGAAAAGGCTCTTGTGTGAAAAAGAAATGTGACATGACCAAGGGTTGAAAATTCTAAATTTTTTCTTGGGGCTTCAAAATCTCCTATCCTTTTCCTGAACAAGTTCTTGTTTTTTAAAGTTGATACACACAGTTCAGCTCCATATTTCCCGAGTCTTTATCCAATTAACTTTAGAATTCTGATCTCTTATTATTAGTAGTAGTATTTTCAGTAGTAGTAGATTTATTGAAGTACAGTTGACAATAAAAATTATATATATAAATTATATATATAAATAAATAAATATATATAATTTATATGTATATAAATTATATATAAATAAAATATATATATAATTTATATATATAATATATGTATACATATATTATCATAATGTATACATGTTTTGATATATGTATACATTGTGAATGATCACCACAACCAAGCTAATTAATATACCTGTCACCTCGCACATTTATTTACTTCTTTCTTTTTTTTTTTGTGATGAGAGCACTTAAGAGTTACCCTCTTGGCAAATTTTAAGTATATAATTTAGTATTTTTAACTATCAACACCATGCTGTACATTAGATCACCAGAACTTATTTATTCAACACACTGAAACTTTGTATCCTTTGACCAGCATCTCCCATTTCCCCTTCCTCCCAGCCCCTGGAAACCACCATTCTACTCTCTGGTTTCATGAGTTTGACTTTTTTTTAGCTCTCCACATGTAAGATCATGTAGTATTTGCCTTTCTGTGTCTAGGTTATTTCACGTAGTATGTCATCCAGATTCATCCGTGTTATTACAAATGGCAGAATTTCCTTTTTAAAGGCTGAGTATTTCATTGTATATATTTATATACATTTTCTAGTGTGTTGTCTGAGATGTGGGGGTGGGCTTTTCTTTGGACAACTGAATGTAAGACAGTTGACTATAAGCTGTCCTATATACTAAGACATCATCGTCATGGGGGCAGGACACTCAAAGCTGGTTCAGAATAAGAATTCTTCTTATTAAATTGACTAACCAGATAACCAAATCCCCACTATCAGACTGCAATGTTGTAGCATGTGTTTGCAGATAACTCAACACTTCACAAATGCTCACCACTTCAGCAAAATCTGTGTGAGGAAAGTTCAGCGTCAATTAATTTTGTTCGTGTATATGAAGCTGCATCGAAAGACTTGATGCTAAAAGGATCCTGCAATGACTCCTGTGGTAATAACTGTGCTAATGCACAGAGAAGAGTTTCTAAAACTTGAATGTGCATACATATCTCTTGGGGGATCTTGTTACATAAAGAGTCTGATTCAGCATATTTCAGGTGCAGCCTGAGAGTCTGAATTTTTAAACAAGCCTCCAGGTGATGCTATTGCTGCTTTCCTAGGACCACAGTTTAAGTAGCAATGACATAGAGCTTTGCACATTTACATAGAATTCTCCAACAGCTGTGCAGAGTAGGTATTAACTCTTTGAATAGATAAGGAAATAGAGGCCAAGAGAATTATCCTTTAATGCCATGTAACCATAAATCCTTCAATTGAGCATTTTTTTTTTTACTATTCTTCAACTGTATACCTTTTATAAATCTTATTTAATCTCTCGATTTACTATTTTTATATATTTGGTTTTCATGTAGTAGCAACTCCTACCCTTTAGGAATTTTGCATCTTTGTACGTTCTTTTCAAAATGATAATATTAAAATAAAACATGACACATGGTAGCATTAGGTCTTAAAAATCTTCTGCGCTCGTCATTTCTCCTGTCCCTCAGGTAGGACAGTCCTCCTGTATTCTGTATAACTGACCAATAGTTGCAGGTGTACAGAAGTGCAGAACATGGCATGTTCTGCAAACATAAGGCCAGGGAGCTGATCTGCTGAAGCTGAGGTTGCAATTTCTCATCAATTTTGTAGAAGAAATTCTTTTGGAAGTTTTTAACCCAGGCTTCCAATAAGAAACACCTGTGAGATTTGAAACACTGCTGTCATTGGGTGTCACTTCCAGAGTTGGACCAGTCATTATGGAATTGGGCATGGTATTACCTGGTTAAGTACACCAGGTAATTCTAATATATAATATTATGAAATATATACTATATATTCAAATATATAATATTATGAAATGATATATATAAAATGGGGGCCAACAACTATTGTTTTAAAATAACTCATGCTTAATCACTTACCTACCCAGAACAATTACAATTTCTGGGTGGAACCCAAACATTGGTATTTTTAAAAAACTCTTAGGTGATTTTAATGTAAAACATGTTTGAAAATCCCTACCCCACTCATTTTTCTAGCGGGTTTATTATCTTTGAGGCGTATGGCTTATATTAATGTTATGGTGAAAAAAGAAACTATTTTCTTTCTCCCAAGAAGATTAATGAGAATTATCACAAGAGGATGGGGGGTGATCAGCTTTGGTTAAAATGATAACAGTTCTGAAAACTAAAGCAAGAGGGAAAGGGCATCAGTAAAATGAGGTCAGTTTGTGCAAGGTTTAAATCAGTGGTTTCTAAATGAGAATGTGCCAATTATTTGTCAGATAACTCAGATAACCCAATTTGTACTAATCTTAATGCATGTTCGTGTAATGTATCTTTCCCATTAGAAGTAATAAAGTAAAAATAATTCTAGAATGTAAAGGTAAAGAAATTTTGAGATCTTGTGTAGTATAAATTGTTAAAAGTTAATATGTGATAAATTCTATCTTCAACGTTTTCTCCTGTGGTGGTTTTTTTTTTTTGTTCTTTTTTGTTTTTTTTCCCTGTATGTGGGGTCGTGTTGCTTTGTCCTGTGAGATATTTTAGCCTCATAGATCTTGGTTTCTTCTCAGGTTTAATGCTATGTCCTTTAATATAAAAACAGCAATTATAACAAACTCATGTTATATTTTTTCTGGATAAAAATGGATTATGATTAAAATTCGTGACTCCTATTTAGGTTGTATTACAAAAAAACTAGGTGGCTTTTCTATGAAACAATAAAATATTTTCACTCTTCCATATGGAAAGCAGCTTCAGCTGGATAAACCTGTCTACCACGTTCTTCTAGAGAGGCATGAGCTGTAAGTTTGTCTCTTCACAGTTTATTTAGGGAGAAATCATGTTCCTGCCTAAGTTGAAGGCAAAACCAAAATAAGAGGTGAGACTTCAGGTGGTCAGTTGTTTAGCTTATAACATTTAAGATAGTTTATATCAGTATTTTGCATGGTGTCCAATCTAATAGCATATTTCTTAATATGATGTAGACTACTTTCATGAGGTTAGCTAGATGATTATTGATAAGCAGACAGTAAAGATATCTGCCTTATTCAATCTCTTGCCCTAAGATACTAAGATACTCTTTTTTGGAAGAAATCTTAACTGTAGTGTGCTCTCTAAGAATTGAAACTGTGAGAGGGCAAATACAGATCACCTAAATACAGATCTCATAGTGACATTGCCTCATGGTCAATGGGTAATGACAAAAAAAAGTTACTATTAAAATATGTGATGGGCCTTCATGGTGAACCATAAGGTCCCTGATATGTTTGTGCTATATTGACAGATCTTTTTCTTCAGTTCTTGCCAATTTCTCCCACTTTGTCTCTTACAGAACTTCTCTTCTCCTTTGTGGTAAAACTTTACTGAATTTCTTCCAGTCCTAGCAATGACATTACATTCTTTCTGGCCTCTGAACTTTTGCACATTGGTTCTCAGGATCCCTTAACACACTTAAAAATTATTGAGGACCCCAAAGGGCTTTGGTTGACATGGGTTATTTTACTGCATCTGCCACATTAGAAATTAAAACTGAGAAAATTTTAAATGATTAATTTTCTAATATAATGACACAAACCCATTACACTATTACAAATAACATTTTTATAAAAAGCAAACTATATTTCAAATGGAAAAGAAAACAGTGAAAGGAGTAGCACTGTTTTATGTTTTTTTCAAATTTCTTTAATATCTGCTTTAATCAAAGACAGGTAGATTCTTGTATGTGCTTCGGCATTCACTCTTTTGCAAGATATTGTTTTGGTTGAAACATGTGAGCAAAATGCAACCTCTGACAGAGAACAAAGAAAGTCCTGCTTCTGTGAACCTTCCCTCAACTCATCTAACACCAGCCAAAATCCTATTACGAATCATTTCTAAACCTCCCTTATCGAGACCTCCCCATGGTTCTCCACTGTGTGCGTTGACTCCAGGGGCATTCCTGGTGGTCCTGGGCTGGAAAGAATCAAAAACGGTCTTTTATGGCCTCCTGTGAGTGGAGATTTATAGAGTATATTCTTGCAGGTGTGTAAAATGACTTATTAATCCATTTTTAAGAGATTGCTATAAAGGCGGGGTGACAATGGGCCTACTTTTAGGATCGGTATTATTCTGATAACACAACTGCATTAAGTCCTTTGACTTCTTAGACTACTCTGATACCTAGTAATCAATGCTAAAAATATTGTTGAATTATAATATTTGCATCTGGGTTTTGTGAATCTGTATCCTGGAGCCAGACTGGCTGGGTTCAAATCTCTACTGCTTACTGTGTGATTGAGTGCAATTTATCTAATCTCTCTCTGCTTTGGTTTCCTCATCTGTAAAACGGGGATAATTATAGCACAGGTGCCATAAGGTTATTATGGGGATTAAAAAAGTTAATACTTGTGTTTACTCTGAATATTGTCCTCAGGCACATTATGTATGGGTATTTGTTAAATAGTTTCTCAACAGAACCTGAATCCTGCATATCCCCTTAGACCTTAGCCTAATTGCACAGGTTTAATTAGAGAGAAGCAATGCAAATGTAAACTGATGAGACTCTGTCTACAATTCTCCTTTGAAATTGTCTGGTCATCACAAAGAAACAATGATGTGGTTGGTAAAAAAAAAAAATACAGACTTGTACAGTTAAAGACTGTGAAGTTTTTTTTTTAATGACAAATAAAGAAAGTAGATTATAAAGTATGCTTCCAGAGTCCTAAAAACATGGCATATTTAACCCATGTGAAGATCCGAATTTTTGCACTTCAATGAACTAAGCTCCGTTAATAGTATTCCAAACTTAAAAGCTCTTAAGTGATTTTAATGTAAAACATGTTTGAAAATACCTGCCCCACTCATTTCTCTAGCGAGTTTATTATCTTTGAGGCATATGGCTTATGTTAGTGTTATGGTGAAAAAAGGAACTATTTTCTTTCTCACAAGAAGATTAATGAGAATTATTATTATTTATCTTAATAATATTATATATTGGAATTACCTGGTGACCTAACCAGATAATGTCATGCCCAATCCCTGGATTGATGTGGGAGGCTCTATAAATGTAATGTGAATATAGGATTTATAATAGAAATTAATTATAATCTAAATGTACTTGTTTTTTTATTAGCATAATGTTAGGCAATTAGAGAAACACTGTGATAGCCCATAGGATCAAAGGAAGAGTGGAACAGTGTAGCCTTGGGGAAGTAGAGGAACAACTGAATTTTATGGATCTTTTCTTTAGTGTTCTGACATTTTGATGGCATAGCTTGAAAAAAATTTCATTAATTACCTAAATCCAACTCTATTTGCAGAATACCCCTTAGAACTCTAACGAGTTTCGTTAAAATGCAGTGGTTCTACCTGGTCTGAAAACCCTCTTCATTTTACAGATGAGAAAACTGATTCAGAGAGGTTACATGATTTGATTATAGTAAATATAATACAGTTCTTTGGGCACTTAAGTAAATGAATCTCTTTGAATGGCCCTAAAAGTAAATTAACTTCTAAAGCATTCCTGAGTAAATGTGATTAAAGTGACATTTCACTAGGATGTATTGTGCTATTTCCTTTGTTGTATCACTGAATATGGCACCAGGATCTTAATATTTATGTCATTCTTTACACTTTTCTCAGCCCTCTCCTGTATCTACAACAATACCAAGATTAGGTGTGTGTTAGTTGCCTAAAGTCAATCAGTAGTACTGAAAACAGACTGCCTGGATGTGACAACATAGAAAAATATGATTTTCCCAGAGGTATCTCAATTCTTTTTGTCTAGTGGCTTGTTAAAATTAGATTACTCTGAAAAGATTAGCTCTTTGGAATTTCATTCACTTATCCAACAAAGATTCATTGACTATGTACTATTTGTAAGGCACACAACAATTTGGGATGCATTAGTGAACAAAACATAAGAACAAAGATATCTGTGGCTTCATGGAATTTATATTCTATTATATAAATGGAATTTATATTATATTTATATCTGTGGCTTCATGGAATTTATATTCTAGTTGGAAAATAAATGATAAACATACAGTATAAACTATGTAGTATATTAGCTGCTACTAAGCATTATAGGAAATAGAGCAGACTAAGGCAATCAGAAATTGGAGAGAAGGGTCAAAATTTTTAAAAGGGTGGTAACTACAATCCCCATTGAAAAGAATGACATTTGAACAAAGACTCAGAGGAGGTGAGGGATTCTTTCATGTGAATATTTGAGGGGAGACCATTAGCCTGTATTTGGGTTTACTTTGGATTTTTAAATATAACTTTATTGAGGTATAATTTGCATACAGTAAAATGCACCCATTGTAATCATAGAGTTTGATGTGTTTCGACAAGTATATGTTTATAAGAAACTTTCAAGCTGTTGGCACTACTTTATATCCCTGCCATTAATGTATGAGATTTCTAGGAGCTCCATAGCCTTGCTAACATTAAGCAATGTAAATCTTAAAAAATTTTAGCCATTTAATATGTGTACCTCATTTTGATTTTTATTTGCATTTTCTTGATGACTAATGATATCGATCATTTGTGAATCTTTTGTGAAGAGTTTGTTCAAATATTTTGCCTGTTTTAAAATCAATTGTCTGTCTTGATATTATTGAGTTGTAAGAAGTCTTATCTATCCTGAATACAAGTCCTTTGATATTTACGTGAATTGTAACTATTTTCTCCCAACCATGGTTTGATTTTTCATTTTCTTAACAGGTTATATACTGTAGATGAATGACGTTCCTAAATATCAGGGGACATGAAATAATTTGGAAAAAGCAGGAAATAATACATGCAGATATGAAATGAGTGAATTTTATGACAATGAAATGCAGATGAAATGAGTGAATTTTATGACAATGAAAATTTTGCCCAGTTCAAGGATATTTCTTACATTAAATTCTTTACCAATCTAGCACTGATTATATTTTTAATGTAATTTTGCCTTTTTATTTTTAGTTTATGTTTCCCTTTCTTTAGATAAGTCTTTTTTCCTTGACTAGACTATAGGTCCTGTGTTTCTCTTCTCTGTCTATCCTTATAGCTTTGGGTTAATTAGATATTTAAGAATTTATTTATCCATTTGATTTGTCTTGAATTCCACAGTTTAAGGTTTGTGAATATTTGGTTGTTTTTGTAATCATTTTGGTGTGTATTATTCAGTGTTCTCTGGAGAAATAGAACCAACAGAATGTAAGTTTACACACAGAAAGAGGTTTATTATAAGGAATTGGCTCACATTGTTATGGAGACTGAGAAGTCCCCAGATCTGCATTCAGCAAACTAAAGACTCAGGAGAGCCAATGATATGTCAAAGGCCTGGGAATCAGGAGAACTCATGTTAAAGCTCCAGTCTGAATGGTGGCAGGTTTAAGATCCAAGAGGATGTTTCAATTCAGAGTTCCAAGGCAGGAAAAGGCAGATGTCCCAGCTCTGAGGCAATAAGGCAGGAAAGCTTCCATCTCACTCTAGAGATGGTCAGCCTTTAATAGTTCTATTCAGGCCTGTAAGTGATTGTATGAGAGACACATCTGTGAGGACAACTTGCCTCACGCAGTTTACCAATCCGAATGTTAAGCTCATCCAAAAACACCCCACGGACACACCCAGAATGACGCTTGACCAAATGTCTAGGCACCCTGTGGACCCAGTCTAGTTGACATGTAACATTAACCAGCACATCGTAGTAGAAGGAAAACTAACTACAATAAAAAATTCTTTTTAATTTACATTGGGGCATGGCAAACCTAAATAGGCAAATTTCAATTAATGAGGAAAAATATAGCTATACAGACATGTATTACTTATACAGATATATTTTTAATTACTAGATACTTGATGTGAATTAGTATCCACTTATAAATAATTGTTCACTGATGCTATTACTACTTTTTATAAAATGTATTTTAGAACTGCATTGTTTAATATGTTTTCTAAATAACTTTCTAGATGCCAGTTCAAAACCCCCTGAGATGAGGGAAATGTATATTCCTTGTACAGTTACAGGGTTCCTAACGTTCCCTAAGTTTTATCGGACATAAAAGAACAGATATTTAGAGAAAGAAAGAAGTCAGATATTTCCAGTTTTCATGAGGTGCCATGCTGAGGTCATTGAGGTCAAACCAAAACTTTAGCTGGGGATGTCTGTAAATTCTATCTTCTTCTTGAACACCTAGAGACCAGGTATGAATCTGAGGTAATACCATAGCACTCCTTAGCTTTTTAGGCGCTCAAAAAAGATGAGCTAGGACCCGCTTAGTGGTGAGAAAGGATGCTGAAGTAAGTCATCCCTCTCTAAAACCACTATACTCATTAGAGACATTGGCCCATGTTAACAGAATGAGAAGCAAGATAGCCTAATGGGATAGAAGCATAAGGAAGGAACAAGAGCTAGTAAATTTATAGGTGGCATTTGTAAGTAACACTGCCTACGTTCTTGTTGATAGTATAGTATGTCTCTTAGAATAGCTTCAAATGGCCAAACAAGGAATAGTTAGGTATAAATGAGGACTGGAAGTTCAAGCAGTACATGATTTCATCCTATAAAATTTCCAGTTTCTTTGGCACTGACTTTACTGCTATGAGGAGGAGTCCACATAGTTTATCACATCACAGCTTTCTTTTAACTTGACAGAGCTTCCATTGTACCAGGCAGATAAAATCCAAGAGGGATTCATTTGGATTTAGGCTTTGGGTGGGAACTGGGCTAAATCGTGTTCCCAGCTCATGTTCTACATATCACATTCTTAAGCCAAATGAAAAACACCCATCCCTTCAAGGTTGACATACAACTGGGTTTTACTTTACATGGTGAGACTGGATTTTTGAACGAGGAACATGTCCCCAAGGGCCCAGTTAATGACTGAACTTTACTCTCTTCAAGTTGTAGGAGAAATAGCAGCAGCGTAAAAATGTTCAATGAGACCAACAGCACTTTTATCAGAATTCAGGTCTCGTTTGAGTTTTCTGTAGGATGGATATTTACTCCTTAGGATTATTCTCTTCGAGAGTTATAAAATTGAATGGTATTCTTCTCTTAATAAAGTACTTTCAGTGAGAGGATTTTTATTCCTTAAACCAGGTGATATTTACCTAACTCTCACTGGCGTAAGACATTCATATTAATTCAATTTACTTACAGCTTTAGCTTTTTTCTAAAAGAGAAATTTCTTCTGAAGAGATTTCACATGATCTAGAATCTTCTCACTTAGCATATCATTTTTTTAACATAATTCTAAATTTAAATATTTTTTGTATCTTTATTTTATTCATTTTTATCACAAACTTATTATATTTATAAATTGTTTTGTGGACAAGTAGATTTGAAACTTGAGGTGACTTCTTTTTTTGAAGAGTTTCATTTCACTAAGAGTTCAACATCACTAATGTAGAAATTAATTTGTTTCTATGGTCTCAATATAACATTCAAAACAATGCTGTGTTCAGCTTTCACTTGATAATATCTTTTAATAATAAAACATTTTTACCGTCATGTCAACATCCATTATGCTGCCATTCTCATATTCATGCATTCTTCCTGTCATGAACGATAGGCATAGAAAATATAGTGTTTTTTTCACTCAAAGCGTGCCTCTAAGACTGACTGCTTGTGGTACTTCAGGAATTTTCACAACATGTTTTCTTTCTGGGAATTACGAAGTTAGTTTTGGGATCTGGACAAGTTACCAAGAATTCTGAGAATCTGAATTCTAAAAGTAGTTGTGTCAGTTCAGAGGTTAGGTGGTTTGGCCAGTGAAAGGGCGACATTGGGGCAAGTGGTCATCCATCATGCTGTCATAGAACTGCTCCTTGGAGTTCTGCAGTGTGGAAACGGCTTCTTCCCAACATCTAACCCCATTCTGACTCCTCAGTAAACATCTGCTGTCAGGGCCTGTAGCCCCCGTTTGGGCCAAGGACTTACTGAAGATTGGTAAGACTGGTGGTTGCTCGTCTCTCTCGGCTGCTTGCAAGACTAGCTATGTTCGTTTGGAAGCTGATTTCAATTTATTTTATTTTTTTTCTAAGAGATGAAGGTACCTCCTCAAAGGCCAGTCTTGTCCTCAGCTGTTCTTGAGTCGTATTTAGGGTAATCATATCATTCTAACTGAGACATCTTAGAGAGTGAATAGGTGCTATTAATAATTGTGCTGGGGGACAGGTATAAAATAAGACTATTCCAGGCAAACTAGGATGAAAGTTCACCCTAGCAGTAATGGTATAGAGTTTCATCCATTGCATCTACAGCAAGGGTGATCGACAAGGGGAGAAATGTGTTCTGTCATAAGGTAAACTAGGGGATGGATTAACGTCATGCACAGGCAAGGACATTATAAATCATAGGACACGGGGCTAACACAAGGGAAACACTTGATCATTGCTTATAATTCACCCAAGCTTGGTTTAAATAAATCAGAATTTGTTCAATTTTGTGTCAGGTATTTTTTGAAATATGATGAAAGCTAACAAAAATGCTCTCTGGAAGAATATACAATCATGTCAAATTTTGCACATGATTGCAGTGTCACAGATGTCTCAATTTCCATGAAATCACCTATGAAAATATGAACCCTAGATTGATCAGTGCTTTAAGGCTTAAACTATGCAATAGACTTTTATTATTTTTATCAAAGGTGTTACAGTAACTTTAGGAGCATATAACATGTAGAAACTATTGAAGTAGACATGATAAAAAACCATTGTGTATTAGGTAATAAATAAAATGTATATGAATATAATTCATGAGTGATTACTTCAAGTTCATTTTTGTAAACCTGCAGCAATAGCTGACTTTTGTACCAACTGAGGGACCATTAAAGGAATTTATATAATCAGGATTTAGCCTGCCCCGATCCCAAGATTACTCTGTCAGAGGTGTTAGTTTATGACAGCAATCCCAACTTTGTAATATTTTATAATTATAGTTCATGTGGGATTTTATAAGGAATATAGACAAATTACCGAAAAAGCTAGCATTTACTGAGTAATTTCTGTAGACGAGGCATGCATCCAAGGACTTTACATACATATCCCAATTGTCCTACAGTAACCCTTGAGGAAGTACTTTATTTTAAATTTTTATTTCACAGATGAGGAAATTGAAACTTGGAAAGGCAGAATAACTCCCTCACACAGTATCATTTCATCCAAGATTGTCTGATTATAAATGTTAGGCTCTCGCCCTTTATAAAATGTAGGCCATGATTCATAAGTACCGTACTTTTCTTAATGTTATAGGATGGTAATGCTGTGTACGAACAGAAGAAAACATGAGGGTCAGGAAGAAAAGTTGTCTGTCATAGGATGCAATTTGCCTCATGTCATTTTAGAGCTGCCTCAGGAGAAAAGAGATGAGGATTTTTAAAAAGCGTCTTAGAGTAGTTGTGATAAAGAGAAAGAAAATGAAGCTATAGAACATAGGTAAGAAAATGGTCCTCTGGCTGGGCCTCAGGAGACATGAACCCGTTTTCTTATGCTTTTTCTCACTGTCATTTTTTTCTCTTCTTCTATAGTGCCATATTCAGTGCCTTTCTACACTATTCAATCTTTCTCTTTCCCCATATGTTTTAAAAAATTATACATTGTTTTAGGCATCCCTAATCTTCTAACCACCTCCTTAAAAAAAATGGAATCACACTGAATGCAAAGAATCAATAGGAAAATGGATAAACTATCACATATGCATACAATGGAAATATATGCAGCAATAAAGATCAATGAATTAGCATTACAGTTAATGTGAATGGCTCTTACAAACAGTTGAGCAAATAAAGCAGGAAGAATATATGGTGTGATATAATTCAGTATTGTGTATCATTAGGGACACATTACTGTACAGTAAAAGGATAAAGAAGCATGGCAGTGCAAAATTCAAATTCGTGATTATCTTTGGAGCAATGAATTGAGAGAAGTGACTGTGGAAAGGTTATAGGGAAATTCAATTCTACTACCTTAAGCTAAAGTTTCTTGAAAGAAAAGTCTCAGAAGTCAACTGAGAACTCTGTTGCCAGTCTTTCCAGCAGCTGGGGGAATGGGTGTTTCTATCTCGCAGTGGAGATGGGTGATCCAAGTGGGCACCACAGCATCCACTAAATCATTGGTTTTCAAACTTGCCTGCACATTAGAATCACCTGGGGAGATTTGCAAACTCCAAGAGCCCAGTCTGTGTACCAGACCAAAAAAATTATGCTTTCTGGGAGTGGGACCCAGGTGTCGGTACTCTCTAAAACTCCTCAAGTAATCCCATCACGCAGCCACAGCCACGTTGAAGAAACACTGCATTTTCAGTATGTCCCTCCACTGATCCAGGTACTTTAAGGTGTCTTATGGTAAAGTTTTATACTTTTCTCCACGAAGGTCATTTTATTAAATTTATTTCTACTTATTGTCATTGCTTGATTATTTAAAATGCTGTTTTGGAAATTTCATTTTTTGTTGCTAGTGTGTAGATATGACTCATTTAAAAAAGATTTACCTTATATCTTTCAATCTAGACGTATGTTTTTTCATTTTTACACATTGCCTATATTCTCTTTTGTAGTACCTGGGTAAGTAATTGTGTAGTGTGTGAATGATGATTGTTTAGTTTCTTTATTTTCAATCTTTATTCCTTTAAATGGCTTAGATCTCCAGAACTATGTAGATTAAAAATGAGGATGGCAGGAATTATCCATTCTTGAATTTTGAGAATGCTTTTAAAAGTTCACTATTAGTGTGATATTTGTTGTAGGTTTTCTGTAGATCCTCTTTATTGGGCTATGATCTAGTCTCTTCTTGATTTCATAAAAGTTTTGTCATTAATTGGTATAGAATTTTACTAAATTCTTTTCCTGCCTCTGTGATTACCTGAATATTCCTTAATCTGTTCATGTGGTGAGTAGCATTTTTTACTGGTGATTTTTTTTTGCATTCATGGAACCAATCCAACACATATTACCCCTTTTTTTTGCAATTATGGTCTAAAGTAAATTTAGCCTATCATTTCCTTTTCATACAATTATATTGCTATTAAAATTATGCTATACTCAAAAATAGAAGTTATAGTATGTTTCTTCTTTTCATTCTTTTTCTGGTAAAGTTTGTGACGTTTATAACAATTTTTTCCTTTATCGTTCAGTTGTGTGCATCTGTAATACAGTCTGACATGCTTTGGATTACCCGGGTAGATTTTCAACTACGAATATAATTTTTTTTAATAGTTAAGGACTATTTATGTTTTCTATTTCTTCTTGAGGGAGTCACACTAAGTATATGTTTGTAGGAATTTGTCCATTTTATTTGTTATTAAATATAATGGCATAATAGTAATAAGATATTATATGGTATACTATGCTAAGCTTATGGCTCCCTAGTTGCTCCTAATACAATTTCTTCGTCCCTTTTCTCTTTCCTTCTTGGTCTTTTCTGGGGAAATATATAAATTAGTTTCTTCTAATGTTGAGGGCTGAAAGTGTATTCATATTCAAATACTCGATCCAAAGAAAACATTTGGATTTGACTGGTGCTCTTAAAACAAACCCAAAATAATTCTAATGACATATTAGGCATATTTTGGGAGAAGTGTGACTCAAGACTTAATAGAAGCTGCCTGTTCTGCTTATGAATAGAACTGCTTTGCTCTCATACATTATCCAAGTTTTTTTCCTGTTAATCAATTATAAATTAATGATCGTATGCAAAATAATTTATTAATTTGTTTTTTCAATAAGTATTTATTAGACACATACTATGTGCCAGGCATAATCTTAGGCATATGACATTACTAGGCACTGCCATTCTCTTGGCCTAGAATGCACAATGCCCTTGTAATTTGAAATGTGCTATTTCCAGAAATTTTAAGAAAAACAGTAGAGTATTCATAAGGGCCAAAATCAGCAATAGGATGAAAACACTGCATTGAACAGTTGATAGAAACTAAAACATCGGGCTTTTTCTCTGCCTCCCTTCAACCTAAGTCCTTGTGACAGGAGTATATTTAAGTATACTTCTCTCCTGGTGCTATTGTTTATGTCACATTGATGTCACCCAGTGAGGGGATCATTTGCTTCATACCATTTAAATTGCTGGTGGAATCTGAGTAGCATACATATTTCTTTAACTGAGTTATTTTTTATTTCATCACTTGTCATTTCTAATATATTCTAAGAGAGGTTTGGTTATGTAATTATATCCACTCACATAAAGCAAAACATTTTGGTTTTGAGAATACATAGTCTACAATGATATTGCCAAAATCTAGGAGTCAGTTGGTTATTAAGATGGCAGATAGTTATGATTTTCAATTTTAACCCATTGAAAATTACTTTTATAGGGAACAGTATCTGGCATTCTTGTTACCTTTTGGTGGAATACAGATATTAATTCTCATTCTCCATTATCAGTATAAATATAATTGTCTAAAAATACTTTAAAAACAGTTCCTATTTCAGTGCCCATTTAAATTTGCCTTTAATACTTCTTTTATGAGACTCCAGAAGAGGACTTCATGCATTTTGGAATTGAATGGTTTTTAGTCCAATGTCCATCCCAACACAAGTGAGTAACTCAGATATTGTCATCAGTAAGATACCTCTTCAGTGATTCGTTTGGGGATAGGGGGTGATAGGAAGTTTATAAAAATCCCCAAAGAAGTTTATTCACAGAGGATGCCTATTATAAATATTTGTTGAGTGTCTCCTGTGTGTTAAACACAATCCTAGCTACTGAAGAAATAGCACTGAGCAGGATAGCTATTGCCCCCTTGGATTACATTATGTTTGTGGACTTCTATCAGGCAATTCCACAGCAAAGAGATAAGAGTTATGATAGGTTTAATGCAGGAGATTAGAGAAGACTTCCTGGAATAAATCATCTCTGTGCTGAGACCTGTGTAACAACATTAGCTAGATGAAGAGCTATCAAGATTGTAGGCTGGGTGTTGGGAGTTCTTAGCAGTAGCAAAACAAACAAAACCCCATGTGGAATGGGCTCGAGTTATAAAAAGTAGGTCAAGTTTAAGGAATTTAATATTCACAAGTCGAATTGTAGGGTGTACTGGATGAATTGACCCAGTTTTAGGACATAGGTCTGTCCCTCTTTGTTTTATATCATTTCCTTCTCATATACCTAATGCTTTCAGTGAATGAATAGAATTTGAATACCGTCTTTTACAACTCTTTCTTAGGACCAAAGATTAAATGCATAAAAACGGCAAAAGGGGATGTTCAAAGAACAGTGATGGTTATTAACGGTCTGTTAAGTGCAAAGGGCACCAAATTTAGTATAAGGAAACTCCATTTTAGACTCTTTTCACTCCGAGTTATAAAAACTATACACACTAGTTTCAGGCAAAACAGAATTTATTCCAAAGATGCTGGTGTATTCCATGGAACCCAATGATAGACATGTGAAGATTCTGGATCTCTTGAATTAAATAGAATGAAAACTCTCTTACTCTATTTCATCTTCACTTCTATTTTTGTATTCATTTTTTTTCTGGCTCAGAATAACAGTCTCCATTCTATGGAAGTCATAGATGCCAACAGGTCCAGAGTTAAGCATATAAGTATTGTCATTGGAGAGAAACTTTCTTTTCCTTTTTTTTTTTTTAAATTAAGTTTATTGGGATAATATTGGTTAATATAATTATATAATTTTCAGGTGTACATTATCATTTGACATCTGTATATTCTATTGTGCGCGCTACTACCCAAAGTCCAGTTTCCTTCAGCTGTCAGATATTTGATCCCCTTTACCCACTTCTCCCCCTAAACCCTATTTTTGACCCCTTACCCCTGTCTACCTCCTCCCACCTCCCCCACTCCACTAGTAACCACTAGTCTATAGTCCTCTGGTAACCACTAGCCTATAGTCCAAGTCCATGAGTAAGAGAAACTTTCTTGGCCTAACTTCAAAGAATCTTGGGAAGGAACCCTTTGGCTCAGATTGAGTCACCCTTGGACCAATCAGTTGTGGCCACTGTGAATGTAGGCTGCTGTCATTGGCTCCACTTGAATCTTGTTCCCAATCTTGGACCAAGCCACGGCAGCCAGGAGTCTGGATTTATGTAAGGCTTGGAAGTTCTAACAGGAACCCTATAAATCCTAGGTCCCCAACATTTTGACACCAGCGACTGGTGCTCCTATGAGAATCTAATGCCTGATGATCTGAGGTGGAGCTGAGGCAGTGATGCTAGCGCTGGGGAGCAGCTGCAAATACAGATAAAGCTTTGCTCGCTGGCCCGCCACTCACCTCCTGCTGTGTGGCTTGGTTAACAACAGGCCACAGACCTATACTGGTTCACGACCTGGGAGTTGGGGACCCCTGCTATAAATGAAGTACAGTGCAGGACATTTTCCAGGATGAGGAAAAATCCTAGGCAACCAAAATATATCTAGTAAAAGTTATTAAAAACACTTCTTTTCTCTAAGTCTTAATTATCTCCACTCTAAAAGGATATGAATTGCCTATTGCTATGAATTTTTATCAGATAAGATATTTACAAAGTGTTTTAAATGATGAAGTTTTATACAAAAACCTGTTGCTCTGAGTTTTACTGAAGTGAGAACCAGAATCTAGCTCTCAAGAGCTTTAGTTTGTGAAAGTAGAATTCTTTTCCTCTATTTCCTATGGTTGTGGACCAATAAAACAAAAAGTATCTTTCATTTACTGATGCTTTATTATGTGCTATTATGGAGGGGGCTTTGCACATATTATCTTGTTTAATCTTCACCACAGTCATGTGAAGTAGATGTTCTTACCAAGTGCACTATATAATGAATAAATATCAGAGAGAAGATTTAAATCCAGGCCTGAGTGATTACAAGGATAAGAAATGGATGGCATGGATTTTAAGGAGTCATTTTAACTCATATAAATGTATTATAATTTTTATCATCTGTCTTTATAATTCAATTATTATTACAGTTGTGTTAACTGGTATTCTTAAATTTTTTTTTAAAATAATATTTTTCTATTCCATTTCTATTTGGTGATCTGGGATAATATTTAAGATCCTATATTTTATGAAGACATAGGATTTCATACTGTAATTTTGCCAAGGGCTGTTCGACTACTAGTTTTAAGAAATTAAAATTTTAATTTTGAATGGAAATCTTAATGTTTGTAAACAACTGTAAGAAGAGAGGGATAAATAATCACAGTTTGACCAGAAACAATATGATAGCCTCCAGAGTGGTTTCCAGAAAGTTCTCAACAGTGGATTAACATTTTTGGTCTCAACAGTGGAAAGTACAAATAAATAAGCAATTATAAGAATTTCTTGATTCTGACCCAGCTGAACAGAACATACCATTTCTTCTTTTTAAATTTGAATCCAAAAGGGGATACCCGGCCCACCTGTGTATGATTAGTTTGTGGAATTGTGTTCTAAAAAAATATTAGAGTCTTCTAATTATCTTTCTAAGGCAAAGCCTTTCGATCAGATAGCAAATACATTTTTAAAAAGCCTCCCACTTTTATGTTTTTTAAATATAATAAAGCGTTGTATATCCCAAATTCTATGCAAATAGATATGTGATATTTCTCATAATTGGGATATTTTATGATGTTTCAGGTATTTCTGAAAACACACATGGGAGAGAGTCCACTCTTCATGAAGTGACATGTGGCAGTCCTCTTCAAATGTCTCAATTGTCACTGTTTGCCTCTTAACTTCCAGAAAGTTTCTGTGCAATGCTTTTCTTTTTTGGCTTCACTATGTGGCCCCTCTCTGCTAGTCTCATGCATATACTTAATGGTTCTATTTCAAAGAGTATATTTTCAAGTTTAAGCTCCTTTGGAAGTTAATCCAAACTTGTGAATTTACATAGAAGTTTAGGAATAGTATTATTTGTATATCTGGGAGAACAATGCAATCCACAAGACATTATCACATCATTAACTAAGAAATTATTTAAATTTCTTTGTATGTGACTTCTTGAGAGTTGGCTATCCCTTTTATGTACCAAAAAAGTCTCAGGTATCTATAATTTTCTTATTTGAAAATACTTTCAAAGATGATATCTTGTAAAGTTTGGAGGGAATGTTATATTATTTCTACTTTGCAGATGGTAGAACTAATGTTTTGAGGAATGAAATGTCTTATTACACAATGTCACATGGCAGTTTGGAAAGTAACAGTTCTTTTGGCTCCTAGTCCAGAGTACCTTCTGTGACCCCTTTACACATCCCTTTCATCTCTATTATATCATTTGGTTCTTAAAATAATATGGCATGCAGGCAGGAACAGATTTGTTCCTTCACGAGTTTACAGATGAAAATATTGAGCCTTAGAGGGATTTTTGCCCAAGGCTACACACAATGAGAAACCTTTTGCTTTCAAGTCCAAGTTCATTTCCATTTCAATTTACTAGCTTTCCAACTTTAATAAGTCCTATATGGCCTATTTTAAGATTCTATGATCTTTTGGTTTTACAAAAAGTTCCCTTTATATTTTTCTTGATTTCTTATATTTATAATACATTAAAATACATATTTTATTAAACTAATAAAGCAATGCTTTATGTAGAGTTCCAGCCCGAACTCTAGGGAACCTGACCTGCTTCTCTTGCAGTACTAACAAGTGCAGTAAATAGCCTTTTTAAAAAAAAAATTATAATCAACATACAGTATTATATTAGTTTTGGGAATATAGCATAGTGATTCAACATTTATATACCTTACAAAGTGATCACAGCAATAAGTCTAGTAACCATCTGTCACCATATATAGTTATTACATTTTAATGACTATATTCTTTATGTTGTACTTTACATCCTTGACACTTACTTTATAATTAGATGGGTTGTACTTCTTAATTCCCTTCACCTTTGTACCCATTCCCCACCCTCTCCCCTCTGGCAACTATTAGCTGGTTCTCCGTATCTCTGGGTTTGTTTCTGTTTCATTTTGTTCATTTTGTTTAGATTCTGCATGTGAGTGAAATCATATGGTATTTGTCCAATTTATTTCACTTAGCATGATACTCTCTAGGTGCATCCATGTCATTGCACATGGCAAGATTTTATTCTTCTTTATGACTGAGTAATATTCCATTGTATGTATATACCACATCTTCTTTATCCATTCATCTATCAATGGACACTAGATTGTTTCCATATCTTGGCTATTACTAGATAGTAATACTACAATGAACATACAGGTATATATATGTTTTTGAATTAGTGTTCTTGTTTTCTTTTTTTTTTTTTTGAATGAATACCTAGAAGTAGAATTACTGACTAATATGGCCGTTCTATTTTTTAATATTTTTTAGAATCACCATAAAGTTTTTCATAGTAGCTGTACTAGTTTACAATCCCATCAAGAGTGCATGAGGGTTCCTTTTTCTTCATATCCTCATCACCATTTATTACTTTTCTTTTTGATAATAGCCATTCTGACAGGTTTGAGGTCATAGTTCATTGTGGTTCAATTTCCATTTCCCTGACATACATCTTTTCTGTTGCCAGTAAAATGAACATTTCTTAAGTGATATATGTGAAACAAAACTTTTCAAAATATGGAAATTCTTTTTATCTCTCCAAGCCAAAATAAAAATGTTTTTATTTTTTCCTTGAAAACTAATTGATATAAATTTAATACCATCATTATTTATTGGTATCTTTCAGAACATCTACTAACTTGCTAACTGTCTATTAAGAAGCAGTTCAATATTTACTATTAAGAAAATATAGGTATATTCCAATTTCCTTAAGAGTAAATAGAAAATGGAATCAGTGTTCTAATCCCAATGTTATCACTAAAAGTGGTATGATTTTGACAAAGTCGCTTCTCTATCCACTAAAGTTCTATATTAGTTTTCTATTGCTGTCACTAAAAATTGCCATAAACTTAATGGTTTAAATATACATTATTATCATTTATTTCTGTAGGTCATAAGTCTGATCCAGGTCTCACAGGGTTAAAATTAAAGTGTCAACAAGGCTCTGTTTATTTATAGAGGCTTTAGGCAAGAATCTTGTTTCCTTGCTTATTCAGCCTGTTGGGAGAATTTGTTTCCTTGAAGCTGCAGAATGAGATCCCCATTTATTTGCTGGCTGTGCATTGGTGGTCATTCTCACCTTTTAGAGCTCATTGGCCTGTAGACCCTTTTGTCTTCAAAGCCATTAATGGTAGGTGGCTGTCTCTTTCCTGCCTTCTGTCTCTTGACTCTTTATCTGCCATCATGTCTCTCTAACTACAGTTGGAAGAGGTTGTCTAATTTTAAGAGTGCATGTGATTAGATTAGGCTCACCTTGATAATCCAGCACAGTCTCTTCATCTCAAAATCCATAACCTTAATCATATCTGCAAAGTCCCTTTAGCTACATAAAGTAGCATTCATAGGTTTGGGGAATCAGGGCATAGACTCTTTAGGGTTTATTATTCTGCCTACCACAGATCCTTTATGAGATTCTCTGACTCTTCGATTTAAGTTTATATCTGCAGTATAACTGTGTTGACTTCAGAGAAATAAGAAATGTCGGGAATATTGTAGCTCCTGTTTTTGTAGGATAAAATCTTTCAGGTTAATTGTATTAAAAATAACATTTTTTTCTGGAAAAAATGAACTTTCTGTCCTAATTTATGCCAAATATACCAAATAAAAGGTTGACTTTTTAAAATTCAATCAGTCAATGTAATGAAAACAACTATACTTTTGTTTGGTATCAAAACGACAAAAGTTCTCACTATCAAGATGTGAAATAATGCCATGCAAAAATAATCACAATAAATATAAAAATGGACTGAAAGCATTCACTAAAAGATATTAGATTAAAAAAAAAGTCATATAATAAAAAACAAATATTTAGTCTTTGTCCCTGGTTTTTGGCACACAGTTCTAAAATCCTTGGAATCTCCTGATAATAAGAGTGTCCTTTGTATGCTAATGAGATATCTGGTCACTGGGAGCACCTTGATAGCTTCAGGATCTGGGCTAGTTGCCACAAAGACCAAATTATGATTAAAAAGCTGAAAATTTCAGCCCACAACCCCTGATCTCTGTTTCCTTTTATCTATTATTCTTCTTCTAATTTATTTATTGACATTCATTGAACTTTTTAATTTTAATGTATATGATTTCAATTATTTTTTTATTTCTGTAAATTACAATCTCTTTTAGTTATATTTGCTTATTTCTCATGATTTTACTGTACTCTTATTTTTGTAATTGCATTTTTCTTTTACAAATTTCACACACAGCTATTTTCTATTATGTCAGTTTTAATATCTGCAGTTCGGTCCGTTTAAGTCTTTATTTCTTGCTTGCTGATCCTCATACATTGTGGCTTGTTTTTCTGTGTTCGGTGAACTTTTTTTGTTAGCTCGTGCTTGATTTCAATCTGTGGGAGACCTCTGGGCTTATCTTAAGGAAGCTTTCCTCCAAGAAGAGTTTGTTTTGACTTTAACTGTTAGGTGGGGTCTCCAGGACACTTCAGACCCTCTAATTCCAGCTCAGTAGAGGAATCTCAGACTCAACTTTCCCTCCTATCCCCTGCGGCTTTGCCTCTCAGTGGCACCTGTTGATTTAGCCCATCTCCCTCCCTTCCCCTCTGGCTGCCTGCAACTCAAACTCTTTCTTTAGCCCAGACTCTCTTGCTCTGTAGGCCTGACTCCAGAGTGTTTTTATCAAATCATTTAGAGATTCCTGCTTCGTCTTCTGCTTCACCCAGTGCCTGTACCCTGGAAGTCCCGAGATCAGCTCTCCTTTGTTGGTTTGTCTGTTTTCTTTTGGGAAGGAGTGGGAATATGACTCTAGGAACTGTCTCTTACCTTTAGTGACACCAATGGTGTCTTCAAGAATGTGCAGTATATGGTTCCAGTTGTAAATAAACTGATTACTCATACCTGTTAGGTACTAATGGTCCTGAAAGCAAAAACAAGCCATGGCTTCTTGGCGCTGGGATGTACAAATAGAAATCCAAGAAGACACCCATATAAACTTTGTATACTGAGGCATAAAAGAGCTGTATTTGGGGAGTTATATTTTGAGAAGCAAATTTTGGCAATGACTATCTCACTTATATTTGTGACCAACTAATAAAAAAATCAGCCAGAAATTGGATAAAATTGCAAAGGAAAAAAATACAGTCAAATTTACATGTTTGCTCTGTGGGATGAAAGAAAGGGGTGAGAGTTTCTATGCTGTTAAGGATATTCTAATTATTAAGGTATTAATTCACTTTAACTATAAATTATTTTCTGTCCTATCTAGAAAACATACAAAGCCAGGTGATATATGAATGATCTAGATGAGGAAATTCATTTTCCGTATAAATTTGTATGTATATGTATAACTTTGGAGGAGTTACTGTCATATGTAGATAACATGTGAAAAACTTCTGAGAATTATAAAACTTTATAATTATAAAGGATCATCTTCATTCAGTCCCTGTAGGAAACTAAGTCCAAATATGGGGGATGCCCTGTTTAAATCTAAAGAACCAGCAAAAGACATAGCTATTTCAGGACAAGTGTTTGATTTCTATACCAGTGCCCTTTTCATTGTAACCTGCTGCTAATCTAGGGATAGAAACTTTGGGGACAATCTGAATGGAGGACAAGGTTCTTTGAATTAAAAAAAAATCTAAAACTGCAGTTTCATTTAAACCTTTAACAAAGTATGAGTTGTGAAGAGATGTTAACAATAACAAATCTTTGTCGAATTATCTTTGATTGAAATGTCATGGTGTCTGTTGATTAAAACAGTGTGTACAAGGAAAAGAAGACATGTAGCTTCATTTGTTCCTAATGAGGTAGAATTTGGTATTCATCTAAAAAATTAAAAATATGTTTTAATTTTCTCAGTGTCCACTTTTATCTTTTTATTCTATTGAATAGTTGGTGAGAAAAATAGGGAATGATAAGAATTTTTTCAAGAATAATAATTACAGCAGGTACTTTATAATCCTCACACTGTGCCAAGCATGGCTGTAGGTGGTTTGTGAATTTTGACCATGTGATCCTCACAACAACTCCATGAGGTAGGCCCTATTTTAATCTATATTTTAAAGATGAGGAAACAGAGGCACAAGGAGATTAATTAACTTGCTCTGAGTCAAACAACAATTAAGAATATAAAAATTATCTCAATATTAAATTTCCACAATAAACTATTTTGCAAATTCTTATATATTTAGACATGAATAGCAGGACTGAGATGACTCTATGAATCTAAATGACAATTTTTCATTTAGGCATCTTCAAGCAGGCATAGTTTTGGTATGAAAATCATTGACATTTATGAAGGAAGATAAGCAAGGCCAGAAAATCCTATAGAGAGATGCCAATGGCAATGTTATTACATAGTCTCTGTATGAATACAAGTAGAGAACATCTGTAATGAGTTATACTCATTGTATAGTTTTATGTGATTGTCACCAAAAATGAGGTACCCAGTTGGTGATGGCAGTTATAAAAAGAATGGTTTCAGAAAAATCACAATTTTTAACTATAGAATTGGAGATGACAATATAAAAAAAAAAGTCAATGACAAGTGACATAGAGACTCTTGGATTAAATTGAAGAATATGATCTTGAATAAGAGAAAATGATCTTACTTTTTCAAAATTCTTTTGCGGATAAACCAGGATGTGTTTTCAGCATGTAAGCCTAAATTGTAGCTCACACACCACAGAGTTATCTACAGCAACGATCAACATTTCAATCTTTATGTTTGGTTCAGAAATGCCACATGGCATATTATACATAAAGAACATGATATAGCCTAAATGGCTACATAAGTTTAGTGTGAGAATAAGTAAATATGTGGAAGAATTTATCATCTTGGCTTGGATATTTTCCAATATTATAAGGGTGAAACTCTAGTCTTAATAGAATGCAGAGAAGGAAATCTGTGTTACTGTCGTTGTGTTTGTGAGATATTCACAATGTGCTATCTCACATTTTCTTTTTTATGTTGACCCATCATCTGACAGATTTCCATGATATGAAAAGTTGTGTTTCTCTTGAGTGATTGCTTTTTAAAATTCTTGGGAAATTATGTATCTGATAAGTGATTATGTTTCTCTTTGCTTTAGGTGCTAGGAATCTTAAAGCTGAATTTGCAAAGCACTTTAATAATCACCTAAACTCCTGATGGACTTAATTTTATGTACTGAGTTCATCCAACAGGCCTGCCTTTATTCTTTTTTGCACTCATTTCCCAATTTGTTTTTTGGCTCTCTTGTGGTATCTATATTTCTGTAAGCATCTTCCAATCATTTTGAAAGCATGTAGGGTATAATTACCTGAATAAATGCTGTATTTTTTCTTATCGAAACTTATATAAAGTGTTAAGGAATGAATTATCAACTATGCCAAAATGACATACCAGAAAAATCAATGCCATTATTTTCTGAGTGTGGGACTTCAAAGTATGAAGAAGATCAGAAATAAATTTAATGTTATATTATTCCAGCAATGGCCATGGATAAAGAAGTAGATATGTGTATTGAACAAATACTATATGAATGTTATCTGAAAGAATTAGGGCACCAAATTTGCTTATAGTTTGAAACTTAAAACATGGCTAAGCATTGGAAAAACTTTTAAGGCGTATGAGCCTTGTAATTGATTTTGTTTAATGGAAATCAATTATAAATTATCCTACTTGTTTTTCTTTATTAGCCAATGAGAGTATTTAAGAGACCAAAATTAATTTGTTAAACATTCACTTTGGCTTATTCAAAGGTCAAATTTTTGGAACTGAATTTCAATAGCATTAAATAACAGTGGCAGAATTGTGATTTGAGGCCAGGCAGTTTTACTGCTGATCTCATTTTCTCAGGCACTGTGTTATATTGTTTGTATCTGTTGGGATAGACAAAGTTAATGTGTGGTAAAAAAGGACCTCCTGAACTTTAAACCATAGGAGCTTTAAACCATAAAGTTGATTTCTCATTCATGTTTACATGTTCATGATGAACTGGCTGGAGCTTTGCCATCTGTTGTCTTCAGTCCTGGACCTACGCTGATGGAGAAGCTCCTATTAGGGGCGTTGCTGGGATCATAATAGAGAGAACAGAGAAATGTGGTGATTCATATGTTAGATCTGAAAGCTTCTGCTGAGAAGTGACATGTGTCACTGTCTGTTCACATTTCATTGTCCAAAGCAAGTGACGTGGCTAAACCTGTTGTCAGGAGAATAAGGATGTATAATCCTCCCACAGAGGAGCAGTGCAATTTTGAATAATAATACAATGCATAACATTGCTACAGAGTTTTCCTCTGTTTTGTTTTGTTTGTTTAGTATTTTTTTGCTTGATTGAGCCTGCCATAGTGTTTAGTACCTAACTATATGACTGCATAGTGGACACACTACCAGACAGTGTGGTCTTGACCCTGGAGCAAGTAGATGACATTTTCTCTTCTCTGTATCGTCTTAAGATAATTACTCTTTGAGATAATGAAACTTGAATGAAAGCCTCTCAGTATGGTCTACTTTCTTACAATCTTTTCTCAACTGCTTTATAAAGGATAAATAGAGAGTGTATCTGTGACCGTGGAAAAGGTATGAGGTATGGTATATGTTTACCATATAAAGTTGTTCTGAGGAATCAATCATGTCACTCAACATTTTTCTGTAGGTTAGCTGACCTTATTGTTCAACATCAAGAAATTCACTTAAATCAAGTTCAAATGAAATCAAACTCTCCTGAATTAAAATTTTCATTAAAGCACACATGGTTTAAAAAATTTGAAGGGCCAAAATATTCCATAAAATATGTTTTGAATTTAATGAACCCAAGACTGTTAGCAATAATTTGAATCCCAATGAAATCAACATGTGTGGCAAAGATTCGTCTACTCTGGTAACGAGCAGTACATTTGTGCCCCAATTTTGACTTTTATAGAATAGTAACAAAAGAGAATACTTAAGTTCAGTTCTTTAAATCACTTTATGAATAAAATGGAAAATACGTCATAAGAAAATAAATGAATGATATCATTGAATACCATACATACAATCGAGTTGACTTTTCTCTAAAACAACTATATTATCATGTTAGTATCATGCTTTGCATTTTTTTGTGTCATCCTCTAAAGAATTATTTTCCTTATGGTAGAAATCCAATTATTTTTTTCCCCTTATAATCGACATTTTCTGTTTGCATGAGGCCAAAGCAGAGCATAGATGTGGAAGGAGCCAAGAAAGAAATATTTGGGAGTAAGGAGAGATGTACGGGAGCTCTTTCCTTACATGTAGTGGGCACAAGCATGGATGCATGTGCCGGAGTAGTGTTATGTCATTGGAAACAACCCTTATCTCTGAAGCACTGTGTGAATTAATTTTGAAAAAGGAAAATTTCTTCCCACTGATTTGATAACTATAGTTGGTTTTATCTCTGATCAGTTTTAAACAATGTGACCCAATTTTCCAATCTTGAAATTATCTTCTTTGTGTACATATGAATTGGAAGATAAAAAGGTACTATACACTTTATAGTACCTTGAGATAAGCGTTTTTATAAAACAAAACACCCTATTTAATGGTGGTGATAACCCTCAGTTGATCACTTTTTCAAGTTGGTCTTTTAATATTTTGTCATGCTACATTTTTTGAAGGTGAATGTTACAATAAAGAATCTATTTGTAATGCAAATGATTATTTGATAATTTTTTTCCTTTGGAGATATAGACCAATTACATGCTAAGTTTCATGGGATTCAGAACTGACCAATGGCCTGAGTCTGAGGAATTTTGCCAAGATGGCATGCCTGTGATGTTAGTGGGGCATAGGATTGCACAGAAGTCCCACCCACCTTGCGTAAGGGAGGGCTTTCACTGTTTCATGCCCTGGTTCCCATGGTAACTTAGTATAGCATTTGTCTTTGACATTTTAGTGGCATAGCGCATATCATGTTAAATTTGAGCCAGGGGACTCAGCTGCAAATGCTTTTGCTTCCTGATTTATGAGAGAGCATGATTGAGAGAAAAGAATTTGTAAGTAGCAATTAGAGGAGCAGAAGTAAAGAGTTGCACTGAGATTTATTTTTTTCTGTGAAGGGCAGTTAATGGTGCATGTAAATGGAAGGGACTTTCCATTCTTTGGGTAGTTGGTACATTCTCTGATTTAATCAAATAAGACTGAAGTGTGCCTTTTACTTTCTATACAGTCTGACAAAGGTAATTTAGGATGGAGCTTTCAGATAAGTGTCGGCTGCTGCTGCCAGGACTTATGTCTTTATAAAGGAAATACAATTGCAGATGTCTTCTCAAGCTTAATAGGCAATAAGAAAGTGACACAAGAGCTCGAACTCCAAGAAATAAGAAAAAGTTGTGTTTGTTAAATGGGGCAGAAAGATATCGGCTGTCCTCTTATGACTTGAGGGTTTAATTTAATGCCTTTGCGGATCCGTACTGCGGCACAGGGAACCAGACACACATTACCAATGTAACATGCTTCATTTGAGCCATAACATTTTCACTGAACTGTGTATCCCTTAATGCTCCAGAGCCAGTCTAAAATTTCTGGCTGATTAAAATTATCCACATTTAAGGTGTGTGTTATGTGCCATTGAGTCAGCTCCAACTCTTGGCCACCCTATGAATGAGCGATGTCCACACGTCCTGTCCTGAGCGGCCCTCTCTTCGCTTTTGTATAATCCAGAACATAGTATCTCCAGCACGAGAGGCTGGATTTAAGGAAGGAGCAAAGACCTAATTAAATTTAATTTCACACGATGGGAAATTTGCTGGAGGTTTCTGAGGAAAAAGCTCCTGCAAAGCGGGAGAATCTCTGGGATTGGATAAAAAGTGAAATGGAGAGGCACATACTTATTTTATATTGGTGGGTACAGGATAGTTAATAATTAACATGTATAGCATAGAGAGATGGTATTCAGGGTAAAAGAAAACTGTGAGGGATTCTGTGGTCTCATACCATTCCAAAGGTACATTGTCTTAGATGCAAAAAAGACAAAAGGCTCCTTTAAGGTAAAGATTGACCTTCATCAAGGAAGCTACAGGCCCAGGATATGACTCCTGGCCATGATTCACTTTTAGTTAGGAATTTTTATGTTCAGACCATCTTATGTGGTTACTTTTGGTCTCTGAGTATTTAGGGCCTGTCAGGCAGGCCTCCTGTGAGCTCGTCAGGTTTATAGTATGTGGCCCTTTTTTCTGTCCACATATTCATTGCATATTTCTCATTTAAGAAATGTGAGGAGATAAAAATAGAGTGTGGTAACACACTGGAAGAGGGTAGGATTAAGTAAAAATGATTTAAAAATAAAAATTTTTAGTTTGGCAAGGTCTTAACTTAGTAATTGAAATAAATTTAGGAAAATGTAAAAGATAATAACAATGGCTGAAAATGTGAAAAATACACCTAGAAAGTTTTTGAGAAGGCAAAAGATGCAAAGAGAAAATCTCGCAAGTCTCCAGATTGAAAACAAAAAAAATAGACTACTTACAAAGGAAGAAAAATGATACTGGAATTTTAGAGCAAGAAGATAGTGGGCTGTTATAGACCACTGGGAGGAAAGGCCCGCAAGCTGAAAATGTTGGTATAATTCACCAGCTAAGGGAAAGGAAATTTAGATTTGTGAGGATTTAGAGAATGTGTCAAGCTCACACCTGAATAAAAATGATTCTTGTAAAAAACTGTCAGAAGAAATCTCAGGTGAAGATGAAGAGGAGAAGAAAGAATGGCAAGCAGTAAACTTTAAAATGTTTATGTTAATGTAAATATATGCAAATACATTAAATGTATGTAAATGGTAGTGTTAATGTAACAAGGAATGCATAATTTAAGTGCTAAATGCCAACTGTTAGAACAGAAGGTAGTACAGAAAGGGAAAACTGCAGTTACTAAATGTTTGCCTAAAAATTTAGAATTTAGATGTCTGTGCAGTTGGGTGGGGTAAAGATGGAGAAGCATTCTACAAAACTCATCACCAAGAGGTAGAGAAGGGAAAACTTTTTTTTAGTGGCCTTATTGGGAAATAGAAGGAAAACGAAGTAGCTGACCTCAGTTGGAAGAAGTAGTTTTTATTTTGGTTTCATGTAAAAAGAGATAAATAAGTGTCTGATTATGAGTGTTGGAAAAGAGAAAGTATATCCTGGTAGAATGGAAAAGTACAGAATTTCGAATTAAATACAGCGGGAAGAGAGAATAACTAGCAAAAGAATAAAAGCAAGAAAAAAATGAGTAAGCAATTACAAAGTAAAAATGAGTAGATGGTAAGATGTAAGGAATAAAATAAAGCATATAAATTATTATATTAAATATGACTCGGCTAAATTTCCTTATTGAAAGGTGGAAACTGAGAGATTGGTTTTTTTTTTAAAAAAAAATTAGATGCATAAAGTTTAATGAAAGCACCCTTAACGTGACAACATTTGAAAAAAGAAGGATAGACAAGAGAGACCAAAGACAAAAAAGAAGTGGGGATTTTCTTAGTTGAGGTAGAACTTAAGGTTAAAACATCAAATATGCAGTATGACCAAAGAATGAGTTAATCTATGTCAATTTTCTGGGTGAGATTTCCATGTGTAAGTGTGAAGTGGTAGATGTAGACTATAATATGAAAATCATTTGTATAAATCAGTCACCTGAACCAAGGAGTGTGTGTGTGTGTGTGTGTGTGTGCGTGTGCATGCTTGTAATGCTATAATCATGGGGAAAGATGTGGAAGGATGCATACTAGGTTTAATATTGGCTACCTAGAAAGGGTTGGGGCAAGTTGTATAGGTTCAGGTCGAGGTGAGGTTGGAGGAAGAAAAATCAGGATTCAGTAAAATCTGACTTTGAGCAAATGCGTTGGTAAAAACACCACCACCACTTGAACACTTCTAAGAACTCAGGAGTACAGGGATCAGCAAGCACAGAAGAAGCTAGAGAAAAAGTTCTAGAACTGACTCCTAACTACTTGCTTACCCATACTGCTTAGAAGAAAAAAACTCCTATTTGTACATAACTATACAAAACAAAAACAACACAAACAAAAACACACAAAACAACCAGCTGAGAGTTTGCATTTTAAAAATAAAACTATATCAACAAATGCTCGATTCCATAAAATTTGTGTTGTGTGTGGCTAAGTGTCCTAGGTGAATACACATTAATGTATTTCTATGTTATTATCCTTAGTGAATACATATTACGGAGTGTTAATTTCAAAGGGTTAGTGTCAAAGGGCTAATGTATGTCACAAGCTTTATGCATAAGGAGAACCCAGAACACCCCGAAGGCTTTGGATCTGTGCTCTATCCTTTCACAGACATTTCCTACAGGCAGTGTAGTTTTGAAGAGACAGACAGATACATAAAGATTTTCTTGTTCTCCCCCTGATCCTGGGTAATTGCTTTAAATATCCTGCAAAAGTGTGGAGTCACCTTCATTTAGATGACTTGGATTTTAAGTAAAATAAAATTTAGTGTATTTAATCTTGGTAATTCAGAATTTTTCTATATGTTTCAAGATCCAAGAAGTATAACCATGGCTTATATAAATATCAAAGGACAGATGAGTTCTTTGGACAGAAAATAAAAGAATTATCTTGTATGAGTAAGCAAAGTAACTTTGTGTTAAGTTTAGATACATTTTTCAGAGTAGAGATTAATTTTTCTACAGCCACAAGAGGAAGCTAGCTAATATGCTTTATGTTTAAAAGAAAATCCACATGATGAATTCATGAACCAAGGGGGCTGGAATTACAGAGGTCTACACTGATTTTAAGGTCGATGTTGGTCAGCACATTTATAACTTAAGTGTATAAATCTAATTTCTGATAAACATTTTTTAAGCAAATGAATATGATTTCCTATAACAAATGTTCCGTAAGGTTTGTGGTCATCAAAGGCTTTGTTGTTCAGTGTTACATTTCTTTGTGATTAAACCAAAGGTTAGTTAAGCAGTCGACTATTAAAGGGAGGAGCTTTAATCACGCTAATAAGAAACAACTTGTATAGATTTAAACTTAAATAACACAGTTGTGCATTCTGGCTAATCTCTGTATCATGGCTACCTTTGCTTTATGTCTCCCGTTTAGATTTCCCCAGGGAGAGGCATAGGAAGAGGCAGAAGCCGGGTATTGAAGGCTGGGAGGAGAGTGAAATGGGGTGTTTATTTTCCTAGCTCCCTCCCTTGTCCTGTTGCTATCATGGGTTGTGTTTGGCACTGGAACTCAAGGCTGTCCAGCAGTGGACACAACTCTCCCACGGTTCCAGTGACCACCATTTCCTTTTGTACCCTCTGGCCTGGGCGTGGTAATGGCCCTGCTGTTACCCTGGGCTAGTATACTCTACTCAGAGCTGTGTGTGGGACCCATTACTGAGCACTCCTCCATCCCTGGTGTGACCAGACCAAGTGTTCGTTGTTAAGCTGTTGTTACCCTCCCTGGGAGCTTCCTGGGTGTAATCCGAAACTGGTCCCCACACAGAGGGCAGGGAGAGAAAGGAAGAAAAAAGGGAAAACTACTGCAGGTTGGTAAGTGACCAGTTTAATGAGCAAGGGAACTTACTTGTGAGGCTTATCTTGGGTGGCTGTAGTCATGAGTAGTTTTCTGCACCCAACTGCCAAATCTTAAAAGTTTATATGGGGCCCTTAATTAGTCATGTATCCAGTCCAAGTAGTCTCATCAACACATTACTATCTCAAGGCTGTATCCTTGGAGACAGCTCTAGGACTGGGGAAGGCAAGTGAATGTACATTCCAAAGATGGGAGAGGGGTGGGGAGCCTCCGTTTGTTCAGGCCCAGGTTCTGCGTCAAACCAGAGGTCACATCTTCCTGATGACCTTCCCCAACATAGGCCCTTGACCTTGTGCTCTAACCTTCTCCTCTATATCTTATTCAGAAGTGCAGTTTCAACACAGGACTCTTTTGCCTATGTCAATAGGATAGTTCTCAAAATAATTCTCTTCAAATAGAAGCATGCCTTACATTTTCACAGCCTAGGCCAGCCCAAGAAATTAAAGTTTACTAGTCCTGATTTTCATAGTTATATCCTGTTTTACAAGTTGCTAATCAAGGGTCATTCAATTATGATGTGGATATTTTGATCTACGTATTTCATTACTGTCTGTGTTCCCAGGTTCACCCTTCTCTCTCTTTGGAGGGTGGAATTAACATGTTGACATTTTCTGGCAGTGATGTGTCTTTAAAAGAATCTTGAGCAGATCTAAGTGACAATGATTTATCATTTTGTCCTTGTTTGTGAGACTGACAGGCTCAACAGTGCCTTGCACGCTACATAAGAGGGTGTGTGTGCATGTAAATCTCTCTCGAAGATGGATATTCGAGCCTGTGTGCTGTGGATGGTGGTGGAGAATGACTATTCATCCTTTCATTCATTCAATTAAAAATTCATGGACATGTGGAAATTTAAATCCCTAGATAGTGAACTCTAGAGACTTTTTCCTGCTCCAGATGCTTCAACCTAGCTGATGACAGTGAAGTATTTCTCAAGCTGAGAAAATCCTAAAGAGCTTGATGGAATATAACCAGCTACTAATGATGAGCAACTTGACAGCCCAACATGCAAATTGCTGGAGACTTTGTGAATCTTAATCCTCAAATTTGGCTTGCATTAAGGAAAAACTGCTGCCAATACAATATATTGTCTGAACTGTGATTGTGATGCAGCCCTTCCTGACATGAAACAGATGTCTAAAGGTTTCTGGATAGGAGTTTTGACCACTTGATTAGTGCTGTCCTGCTCAGTGCTGGCCTGCTCAGTGCTGGCATCTTTTTCTAGGGGCCCTGACCAGAGATCCGAGAGGTAGGAAAGGAGACAGAAGCCTGGCTCTATTCAGAAGGCATCCTATAAAGGTGATGGGGCAAATGACAGGAGAAGTTTGGTGCCCCAGGGCAGTTTCCCTCTGGATTAAACAACAACAACGGCAACAAATGAGGTCCATGTTGGAAGATAGTTTAGAGGTTTCTTACAAAATCTAACATTCTCTTACCATATGATCTAGCACGCCCCTTGGTGTTATCCAAATGAGTTGAAAACTTATGCTCACAGAAAAACTAGAACACAAATGTTTATAGCATCTTTATTCATAATTTCCGAAACTTGGAAGCAACCAAGAGTCCCTCAGTAAATGAATGGATAAATAAACTGTGGTATATCCAGACAATGGAATATTACTCAGCAGTGAAGAAGTGAGCTATGAGGCTATGAAAAGGCATAGAAGAAACTTATCCAGACATTACTGAGAGAAGCTAATCTGAGAAAATCGTCCCTTTAGTATGATTCCAACTATATGACATTCTTGAAAAGGCAAAAGTATGCAGACGGTAAAGAGATTAGTGGATGCCGGGGTTCGTTTGTGGTGGGTTAGGGGAGAAGAGAGATGCATAGGTGGAGCTCAGGTTTTTAGAGCAGTGAAAGTATTCTGTGTGGTGCTGTAAATGGTGGATACATGTCATTATACATCTGTTAAAACCCATAGAATGTTCAACACTAAAATTGAATGGTAATGAATCTATGGACTTTGATAATAATTTGTCAATATAAGCTTATCGATTACCACACAGGTACCACTCTGGTGCAGAGTGTTGTTAGTAGGGGAGGCTGTGCATGTGTGGGGAGGGGTATGTGGGAAATCACTACAATTTCTGCTCTGTTTTTCTGTGAAACCTAAACTGCTTTGAAAAAGAAGGTCTATTTTTAAAAAATAAGCTCAGAGTTAAGCGTGAGTTGGAGATTTTGGCTCCCAGTCACATGTAAAGAGTTTAAGCCATGGGACCCTTCCACACTGCCCGCCATGCTAATAGAGCTCAGCATCAGAACTATGATGTGTATTTAATAGATGTGAAAGGGGAATAGTTGTCCTTCCGTGGTCATGGGGGACACCCTTGTTTTCAACTTATTGTCCTGAAGCATTCTATGTCCATGAGAATCTAAGCTTACCAATGATGGGAAGTTTAATAAACACCTTCAATCTGTTAAAATTTTTCTTTGTTATTGGACACCAATAACAAAGAAACATAGACAGTTTTTTAATTTTTAAAAACACGTCCTAAATCACTGCTTGTGGCCTGGAAGCACATGGCCTATCCTATTTCTAAAAATAGAGAACCCACTCTACACAAGGAGATTTTATGAGAAGAAGAGAGAGAATTTGTATTTACGTCAAAGACGCAAATGAAATACTCTGTGCTGTGATTGCACATATTTGGAACACTAAGGCCTTTGGCCAGTGTTTTCTGAAGCCCTTAATTTTTCAGTAGCTGCCAAGTGGTCAAGAAAAAAAAATAGCAGGGGTACATTTTCATATATTATTATTCATAATGGTTTTGAATATTTTCCCCAGAGAAATTGATGTTCCTTTGGCAGATAGTAGATAATTAATCTACTGTCACATTCTTGCAGAGGAGAAAAAGAGTTTTCTGATTTAACAGATGGAAGAAATGTGATCACCAGTGGAGGAGACACTGGCTGAGGTCAGGGCCTTAGGGGAAGGATCAGAGACTTTGTTTCATGGTCATGTTGAACAGGCTGGACTACTGCATACTACGGTGCTGTTGGCTGCTACTGCTGTTTCCCAGAAAAAGATTGGTTTGTCTTGACATCCTCAGAAGTAGATAAATATATAGGGCAGCATAAATTTGGGGCAAAGTGTTCCAACATATTTCATGCTGTGCATTCTTTTGTCTCTCCCAGAAATGTAGCACATGCATTTATCCCATTAGTGGTAGGAGAAAAAGTCTTAATTACCTTCCAGTTCATATGATGTATGTCAGTGGGTTGGAGCAGTGGTGGTGATGCATTCTTCTGTGCTTAGGCTATTCATGTATTTAAGGATCCTTGAAATCTGAAAATGACTGCACTATAAGCAGTTGAGTTGCTTTTCTAGCTACTGCTCAGATATAGAGTTTTAATTTAAGCAAATATCTTAATTTAAGCTGCAGAGTTCTCAGGCAGGAGAAAATGGCGAATTCTACCTCTAATTTCAGTTCTTTGTGGTGATTTGCCTTGATTTTACAAATTTTAGGGTAAAAAATAAAAGACAAGACTGTATATAACACACACAAGCATATGGGCATAATGACAATGTCAACAAACTTAGCAGCTTGAGCTTCAGGACTTTTTGTCCCAGTGTTCTGTGTGACTGGCAGTGAGATATGTGGTGAAATGTCAGCATCCTACTGGCATGGGAGCATTAGGGTAATTTTTTTTTGTAGGATTTGTTTCCCTACTGCAGAATGACAGTGGGGGAAAAGCTGGATAGGCTCTGGACTCAATGTCCTTTGTCTCCCATCTTAGTCAGATCTAGGTCAACTATATTTGGAGAAATGATTGAGCTAGGCCCTCTGCTGAATTATTTCTGGCCCAAATAACCCTGCTGTGGATTGAAATTAATATCTCCCCTGAATTCATATTTTAAAACCTAATCCCTAATATGATAGATTTGGATATTTAGCCTTTGGTAGGTGAATAGATCATGAAGGAAGAGCCTTCGTGATGGAATTAGTGCTCTTATAAAAGAGACCCCAGAGTTCTGTCACCTCTTCCCTATGTGAGGACACAGCCAGAAGACAGTTGTCTGTGAGCCAGGAAGTGGGTCTGTTCTAGATACTGAATCTGCCAACCTTGATTTTGGACTTTCTAGCCTCCAGAAGTAGGAGAAATAAATCTGCGTTTTTCTATTAACTGCCCCCCCCTCCCCCCCACCATCTATAGTATCTTTTATAGCAGCCCGAACTGACAGACAAGTTCCAAACAGTAGATCGTGTTTATGGCAATAGTAACAAGAGGCAGTATAGAAAAAGCATAGAGACTGCATGGGTTTAGAGTTTGGAGGCCCATGACTTGAATCTCAACTTTGACCTTAAGTTGTTGCATGATCTCGGGCAAGCCTTAAATTTTTTCATCTGTAAGATGATTTCAATGAAGAATAAATATAGATGAGACGCTTAGCATAATTCCTGTCCTATAATGAACATTCAATGTAGAGTGCAGTGATAAGAATAACAATTAATACTGGAAACAGATTAACTTGATTTTAGAATCAGAATCTTGTAATCATTTCCATTATCTTCTACAGAGTTACAGAGTCTGAATAGCTGAGATTAGGGCCCAGACAGCTGCCTTTGAGAAAGCTCCGTAGATGATTGTGTAGGGACTGGATAAAAAAATCAGCCATTTGGAGTTGGGACATTCTCTGACCTCTCTCAGCTTAGTTTCTGAATATCTGACTCAGATCATCTTAGTTAATCTTCTGTACAGGTAAACTCAGCATTTCCCTGTAACTATACCATCCCTGCCTTGTACCAGAACACCACACGTCAGGGAGTGGTGAAAGGCTCTAAGAGGATGAGGCTTGAAAGGGAGTGATAGTGAGACTGAGGTCGGTCAGGTCTTTTGTGTAGAAGATGCAATCTATGAGAAGATGTTAACTTTAGGAAAGGTAGAACAATATAATGCATGACGAACTTGTATAAGCAAAACTGCAAAACAGGCTTTTCTGGTCACACATTATTACTGCAATAATTTTATCTAAACTCCCTACTTGTGTCAGGTGTGCAAGAGGGTAATAACTAAAATTCTCAGCCTGGAATTTGCTGGGTTACCTCTATTAGTTATTTAGGGAACAATGGACATTCAAATATTCTGTTCACTGGTGGATTTATGGAACAATGGGCATTCCTGTTCACCTGTGGGCAGTTCCAGGGTCATAGAGGGAGGAGGAATGGGCTTGGACACAGGTGGATAAAGCATGGTCGTTCATGGAGCATTCAAGAAGGGAACCAAACCTTCAGAGTCAGTCACATGGTGAAAAAGTAAAGATAATTCCATAGACTGGGAAATGTGCCCAAGAATTTGGAGTCCTAAGTGAGATTTCTAGAAGTGGAACTTGGGGTCGGAAGTCCAATCATATGACTCTGGGTAGATGCAGTCTCAGGAGCACTGGCAACAGTGCCCCAAATTAAATAAACAGACGAGTGACCAGGTGGCGAAGCAGGAGAAATCTGCCGGGAGGTGCCGCTTTTTTACGTTAGGGACTATAATTTATGTTTAACTTATCTCTCAGGATAAGGCTTTGGTACTTCCTATTTCAAGGAAACTTAAGTCAAGGAGAGCAGTACGTGTACCTGCGGGGAAGGTGGCAAAAAATGAAGCCAAAGGCAGTGAAGAGAGGGCTAACTCTACCAGAGCATTTCCCACTTTGAATTTTCCTAAAAGTAATTTAGGGAAATTACGATGATGATGATGATGATGATGACGATTACAGGTAAATATCACCACTACTAGCATTTATTAAGCACTTAATATATGCTAAGAACTGCAACAAGTATTTTTCATACATCAGCTCTTTATTCTTCCCAGTATCCCTATAGGTAGATTTCTTTAGTCAGTGAGAAAACTAAGTTTCAGAAAAGTAATGCACTAAGATCACAGGGCTGTCAGTGGAAGAACTAGAACTCAAACTCAGATGTGTTTTCTGTATCCCTTTGAATTTTGGCTACAATTTATTCATCTGTGCTAAATCACAATAGTCCTGACTGAAGCAGTCTTCTTTATTCCTCTCCACTTGTAACTCCAGCTCACCCAGAAGGAAATGAAGAGACATGAAAAAAAATCATAAGAATACACACACATTATCTCTCTCATCTGTCTTTATACATCTATATAGAGTGCTAAAGCAGCATTAATTGTTAAATTATGTAAATACTGAGCTATTTGGTTTTAAACATTTAGTGAGACAGTATGAGAGACTCAGGCATATAAGAGTCATTCTCCCTGGGCTCAGGGAATCTATAATCCAGTTGGAGTGATAAGACAAATGGCACAGTAATGTAGTAATGAAGGTCATATGTATCACATGTAATGCAGTCAGGCAAACACAACGCTATAGGAGTCCAGAAAGGGGAAAGTTCCCTTTGATCATTGGAACTGACTTCATGGGCAAGATTGCAGTTCAGTTAGACCTTCATAGTATTCTGTGAAAATCAGCTGACTCAAACGTAGGGCTTTGTCTGTACCAGGGTTATCGAGCCCAGTGCCCAAGACATGTAGAAGTCAATAAATGTTTTGTGTTAAAAGAATAAGCCAGTGAACTATATCTTGACCATTTAGCTTCTGAGCTTACTGCAACAGATTTATGGCTGCATACAAATCATTCCTTTTGTACAACTGTTGTGTTTTTAAAAGATAATTACATTTACCATTAAGCTTTTGAATGTAATAATCTTCTAACATTTGTGGTTATTGTAAGGAACTCTCAAAAAAAGTTGGAAATGGAAAAAAAAAAAAAAACACCACTCTGACCTGGGAAAGAACTCAAAGTGTTTTTAATTAGACTCATTAAATTGTGCATATCTGTATTTTTCCACAAGTAGAAAGTTTCAAAATCTGGTAGACAAGCAGTTCTTATTCTATTGAAAGAGACTCGAACTAAAAATATTTCTTTTGTCATTAGTAAACTAATATTAGTACGTTATTCTCTGCTAATTACAAATAGCTTAAATCTTCTAGTCTTTCTCTTCCAAGGCAATTGCATTAGTTATCTATTTCTGTATAACAGATTACTCCAAAACCTACCAGGTTAAAAAAAAAAAAACATTTATTATCTCAGTTTCTGAGGGGCAGGAATTTGAGAGCAGCTTAGCTGGGTGGTTCTAGGTCAGCATTTCTCATAACTTTGTGGTCAGGATGTCAGCTTGGTTTTAGTCATCTGAAAGCTTGTCTGGAGCTGGAAAATTTACATCTAGGCTCTATCACGTGTTGATAGGAAGCCTCATTTTATCACTGGTTGTTGGTTGGAGACCTCAGTCCCTTGCCATGTGAACCTCTCCTCAAGGCAGCTCACAGTATGGCAGCTGGCTTCCTTCAGAATGAGTAATCCAAGAAAAAAAGAGAGAACAAGATAAAAGCCTGCCTTTTTATGACCTAGTCCCTGAAATCTCACACCATACTTTTGCTGTTGTCTATTAGAAATAACTAAGTCTATCCTCTCCGCAAAGAGAAGGGAATCGAAGAAGGGGAAGAGAAGCAAAAAATTTGTGAAGAGTTGTTTAAAACCACCACAGACACATATTTATATTCGTCTCTGTACATTGTCATTCTGCTTTAGAATATGAGAAATAGTTTTTTTTTTTTTTAAGAATGTTGTGTATTTTGATATATCTCTCTCTCTATACTACAAATACATTGACACAATGGCATGAGATTGTTTCGAAGGATATTTTGAGAAATGGACCTGTGTGAAACTAATTGTTCTGTGGACTAAATGAAAGTTTATCATGCTAAATAAAGAACAATTTTGCTTTGTCTGAACAACTAATTTTTTGCTTTTTGGACCCTAATAATCCCTAAAATTATCAGGTTTCTTCTTCATGCTACCTGCAAGAAAACTTAGAGTAAAATTTCTGGCCCAAGTTTAGTGAAATTAAAAATCTTTTTTATGTATTTTAAGAACTAATCTGAGTCTCAACTTCCTCTTCTTACCATAATCTGCCCTATCCTAATTTTTTAGCTTTTGTAAATTTAGTATTAAGCATGCAGTTTTAAATATGTCTTCTTATCCTTTTGGGGACAAGACATGCTGTAAATAAGAGTGTGTGTGTGTCTATAACATTCTAAAATAACAGCTATCATTTATTAAGTGCTTATTATTTATAAATCATTTTATGGATATTATTTAATGATTACAAAGATCCTTCGATGTATGAAAGATTAGCTCCATTGACAAATGATGCAGCGAGGTTAAAAACAGCCAGTAATTGGCAGGATCAGGATTCAAACTCATGGCCATCTGACTCCAAAGCCTCCAGCACAACTCAGAGTATACATAAGTAGATGACCATGATGCCTGGCCGCTCTCCCTCAGACTTTCCCAGCGCAGCTGCTGTGACAGTCACTGACCAATCCTGCTTGTTCAGAAGACATTAAGTTGCTGTCTCTGAGTCACATTCTTGAACTGAAACCTTCCTTTTTGTGGTACAAAGGGTTTACTTCCTATTTTCTGTTTTGTACACCCCTCCCCACCCCCGCAACAATAAAAAACAAAAAAATAAGATGGCATTAATGGAATATGAACTAAGATTTATATTTTGGGAAGTCACAAACAGCCTTTTGGACTTAGAATATGTGATAATTATTTTTGAGGGTTCACTTTGACTCTCTAAAATTTCTTTTCACATTTATATATTTGGACTTTGAGATTCAGATTAATATTTCACTTGATAGTCAGTCCTGCTGCCAAAATGTAACTATGGCCTTCTTGTTTTAAAAAAATCCTGTACAAATTACTGAGCCATGCAGAATTTCTGTGTTAATAAACTGATGACCTAAAATCAGCGAGAAGGGAGGCATGCTGCAGACTTCATTTGATCTGTGGGCTGATAAAGGCAAAGAATCAAGTTTATAAGATTCAAATTCCCATTTTGCTTTCAATCTACCTTTTTAAGGTCCAAAGTAATATTGTTTTCACTCTCATTTTCCACATGAGTAACTTTGGAGTAATCTATGCCAGCCGTTTTATGAAAGGTTGACAGAGATGGAAGCCTTTGATAGGCATAACTCTCTGAGCCACATGTTGTCCGTAATATTCATCTATTGACTTGGCTGGGGAACTCAATTTATTCAAAATTGATTCGGTGATTGTAGAGCCTCATTTGCTTCATTTAGATGACGGGCCACTTTAGACCCCAAAATGTAAATGAGGATTCGAAACTATTGTACAAATAGTTTATGCTGTTATAGCAATCTCTTTATATCTGTCTTCGTGTTTGAATTCTTTTAGAAGGTAGATTTAGTAGAATGTTAAAGTATATTAGAAGTTGAATATAGCAGAGGAAAATGAGTCTCAGGGATTAAAGTAGCATATTTTTTAGATTTTATCTAAAGGAAAACAACCTCAGATCTCAAAGTATAAAAGAAATTGTCTTCTCAGCAAATGTATAGAAAACTCTAAAAAATTCTTAGGGGGGATTTTGGAAAGACATTGGCTGGGGTGTCAGTTTTTCTTCATTTTTCTGGCCCTAGTCCTCTGTTCAAATTTGTAATTCCTGAAGAAATGAGCTAAAAGGATTTTATCTGACATAACCAAGTAACTGAAGACAAATTAGGATCTTTAAATTATTCAAATTCTTCCTTAAATTTCTCTTGTCACTTAAACTATTATTGAGGAAAAAAACCCCACAACTATTGGAAATGGTATAGAGTTTCTGGGACACACACAAAAAAGATGTCAGTCAAGGATTTGGGATAATCGTTTATCATTCAACGACTTTCTGACAACCTACTATGCACTAGGCAGTGTTCTAGGTACTGGTGATTCAGCAGTGGAAAAAAAAGTAAATAAAACAAAGACAAAAAATATTAGTTTTCTTGGAGCTTACATTTTAGGGGATAAAACAATATATGACATAAGTAAAACATATAGTTTGTTAAATAGTGGTAAACATTAAAGAGAAAAAAACAGAGAGGGGTTGGAGGAAGTGTTAGGGGCAGGAGAGACTGAAAGTTTACAGTCTGTGGCTAGAGAGGTCTCCATTGAATTGAAAGCAACAAATGAACAAGACAAACAAAAACTCGTAGACACAGACAATAATTTAGCTGTTACCAGCGGGAAAGGGGGAAGGAGGGAGGTAGAAAAGGGTAAAAGATCAAATACATGGTGACGACAGGAGATCTAATTTTGAATGATGAAAACACATGCAATATACAGATGATGTATTATAAAATCGTGCACTCAAAACCTATATAACTTTATTAACCAATGTCGCTCCAATAAATTGAATAAAAATTTTTAAAAAAGAGATGGCATTTGAGTAGAGACATGCCAGGAGGGAAGGAATAAATCATGTTGAGATATGTGGGAAAGGCTTTCCAGGCAAGGGAACAGTAGTGCAAAGGTCCTGGAGTGACAGCCTTTCTGACTAGTGATGGAACGGAAGGCAAGGAGGCCAGTGTGGCAGGAATAGAGTAAGGAAGGGGAGAATTAGATGAGTTAGAGAGGTAACATTTGGGGGCAAGAGGCAGATTCTGTAGAAGGTTGCATGTCATAGCAAGAACTATGGCTGTTAGTGTAAGTCAAGGTTTCCCAACCTGAGCACTATTGACCATTTGTCACGAAGTTGTCCAGTGCATTGTTTCATGTTTAGTGGCATCTCTGGCCAATTCATTAGATTACAGAACTCTCCCAGGGTGAAAATAAAAAATGTCTCTGCACATTGCCAAATATTTCCTGAGGAGCAAAATCACTGCTGAGAATCACTGCTTTAAGTAATATGAGAGGCCACTGGAAGGTTTAGAAGGGAAGGGTGCATGATCTGGCTTAAAATTTAGTAAGATCACTGGCTGCTATTTTGAGTATAAACTTGAAGGAGCAAGAGAGAGCATACAATATTTCTGTAGTTCAGTAGATCCTGAATTTTAACACTGGATGTTATCTATCAGAATTCTGTTGCTATACTCAAGAACCCCTTCTCCTTACCTGGTGAGATCAATAGTTAAAGGAAATTTGTGGCAATCATAAGAAATCCAAGTATGTCATCCCTCTTCTCCTTTATAAAATAGAAACTTAAACTTTTCCTAATTATAAGAAAGAAATCTTTCAGATAACCAGTGTATCAGTAAACTAACACTGGAAGACTGAATTTAATATAAAAATTTTAAAGCTTTTCTCTTATAAAATGGCACTATAAATATAGTAAAATAAGACTATTGACAAACATTATTTTGTATATATTTCTAATATAAACATTTTATTTATATTTTGTATGTACAGATTTTATATATTTGAATATATTATTTGTTTAACATATAAAGGATTAATATAATTAAACAAATCTATTTTAAATTAATAAGGAAAAGAGACTTCAGTAGTAAAGACACATGGTATCAATATGAAGCACACAAAAGAAAAAATATAGATTAATAATATAGAAAAATTTGTTTGACACCACTAAGAATCCAATACATTTAAATGAAATAATGATATACAATTTTTTACCTATCAGACCGGCAAGGGTAAAAGAACATCTTATTTAATATTTACAAGGAACAGATACATCACTGAGCAAAGAGTAAAAATCATAATCCATGAATATTCTACTTCTAGGAATTTTTCCTATGGAAATAATTAGAGAAGTACCCAACAATGTACGCATGTGTTTTGTGGTTGCCACATGAGGGCAGGATCAACCCCTAACCCAAAGAGATTTAGGTGATGATACTGATAAAACCATGAATGTCCAGATATGGGGCAAAATGGGCAAGGGGACAGGTGGGGTTTGAAAGCTATCAGTGATCAAAAATAAAAAATGGAGTCAGATCGTTAGAATTTACTCCTGATATCTGATAGATGATGAAAATGTGCCATGTCTTATTTAACTGAGTTTGAACTTGTGTAAGTAAGCCATTATGACATTCTGTGAAACCTACAACCTAACTGGTAAGAAAGGTAAAAGTTCCATTAAGTGCCTCGTTTAAGAGCTCAGTGTTGTGTACTCTGAGAAATTTGATTTATATTTTGGGTATCTGTGAGGCAAGAAATTCCCTGAGTTTTTTATCCCAATGGGAACAACCTTGGATAAATAATTGCTGCTGCCATTAACTGGAACAGATAGCTAGACCATTGTCAGTAGCCCAAGAGTCTATAAAAATGAGCAGAAAGGGCTGAGTGCTAAGACAGTTTTCTCAAGTTGGTCAGCAGTTCCGATCCTTGGGTGTTGTCTTTGATCAGGGATGTCTCACTTGGAAGATGGACAGTAGCAGCTCTCTAGGGAGCGCCATCATGGGTGCCAACCCTCAAGCGTATGAACTCTCTTTCTCATCACTCGGTTGATTCCTCTGGGCTTCCCAAGTGGCCAGTGGGTCTGAAGAGGGGTAACCTTCTCTGGTGCATTGAATTTGACAATGGAATGAGAACAGGAGAAGCTACTTCCTCTTACAGGTGGAATATACCAGAGATTCCAGGATTTGGCTCTATTTGTAAGTAATGTTTCCATTTTAATAATGAAGTCTTAGCGGCCATGCCAAGCCTTTCGGGTTCTGTCTCCATGGCCCAAAGCATAACAGTCAGCTGGGCATGGGGAGTCATAGGCTCAAGGCTTGTGAGAACCTCCATCTCCACAAGGGTTCAGTATGTGGCCAGAAGTTGCTGCTATAATGGAGTGTAGCCTGGGACTGAGGAGGGCAGTTTCTTGTACCAGAAACACATGGGCTACTATGGTTATTGAGGATGATCCAGAAACTTAAGACATGATGAGAGGAGGTTGCGAAAGCCTCGACAGTGACAGAAGTGTCTCTTTGGGGACACCAATGAGAGTGCCTGTTGTATAGTAATTTGGATAGATTTTAGAGCCTTCTTTTTTGGTAGAGGACACAATTCAGAGTGGGGCAATTTGTAAACAACAGTATGCTGGACTTTTATTGGTTACAGATTATGCTGGAACTGAGACACTTGATTCAAACTGAGTCATGAGGATAGTTCTTGGCCAAGACACACAATCTAGGTCCACTTTATGTAGAGGTCCACTCCCATACTGTTGTCCCTAATGTCTTTTATTGAAACTTGTGAGTTAGGCAGACTAATTCTATAACAGAGGCTTGGTAGAACTCTTATAAATGCAACAATGTAGGACAGCTCAAAAGACAAGCCTTCCAGCAGGCAGGAACACAACTCAGAGCTCATGTTCGTTGGTGGACAGCAACTCAGAGTGTGTGTTTGCTGCAGACAGATGATCCACTTTAGAAGCCAAATGCAAGAGAAAAAAGATTGTCAGGTGGTGGTGGTCGTCACCTAGACCGTCCTGCTTGCAACACCAACTGTATTGTGGTAGCCCTGTGCTGGGTGGGATCAACTCCTTACTCAATTTGGTTCAGATTCTGAGAATGATAATGTCACACATGCACCAAGAAGATAGGAAAATGTTTATTACTCAGATAATAGGACCATCCAGAGTGACATGAACAAGAGGAGAGACAAGTGGCTGTGGTTTTTATTATGATTGGGGTTTGGGCCTGGGGTGAGAGTCCCTCTGAGTTTGTGGGGTTTGAACTTCCCCTCTGATGCCAGAGGCTTCTTTATGGGGCGTGAGAGAGAAGAGGAGGGGTGGGGTTTGAAGGCAGTCAGGGATCGAACATCAAAAATGAAGCCAGACCCTTCATTAGACTGTATTCATCATACTTTGACTTACATTTAAAGATTTAGAACTAACCTGAATACCCGAGGACAGGACTGGGTAAACAATTTTGTAAATCCACACAATGGAACACTATGAGGCCAAAAATATTGTTAGGTGAGGAAATTAAGTTATGCAGCATAATTCTGTTTTTGTGTATATCCACACAGACATCTAAACACATATACACACAATTAGAAGGAAATGCACCAAAATGTTAACGGTATTTACTTAGTAAGATTACAAGTTTCACACTGTTTTTATTTATTTATATTTTCCTTTAATGTATATTATGTGTATAATCTTTTTTTTTTTTAGACTTTTTTTTTGGAAACAGTTTTTTCTTGAAACCTTTGGTTTAATGTCATTTCTAGCCATGGGGCCACACACACAGTTGAGGTAAAAGTTGGCTTTGCTGCCTATGGCTTAGGTCCTTCTGCCTGTGTGTTTCATCATTTTTTTTTTTTTTTTTGGTCTAAAGATGATCCAGATGGCCAAAATGTTATGTTGTGTATATAGCTTTGCTGCATGGTCTGCTTAATTCTAATTTACCATGGTTCAGCACATCTTGAATTACTTTTGTGTTTATTTCATAATTTTATAAAATGCCCAAATTTTTGAGGTAGAAAGATAGGATTATTCAGTTACGATGGTAAATTACCTGACCTTCCACTTTTTAGTGCCTTCCCTAGAAAATGATAACATCTCTATAATAAAGTTATTGAATTCTGATGATTAAATAGGGTGAGAATTTGGTCCATGATAATGATTACTTCATTAGTAAAGCAAATTTGTAGAAGAATGAACATTTGTAGAAGACGTAGCACAAATGAAGGTTAATAAATGTGCCGATTAAAAACTTCTTTGCATGCTTGAAAACAGCATTGCTTTCTATTGACAATGAAATACTTTCATTTTTTAAAAAAATGAAAGATCATTAAACATGTATTAACACTTTTTAGAGTATTAATACTAATTTCTTAATCATAATTTCTGAAAGAAGTATATGTTTAAAAGCTTTTCAGCAGGCAATCTAAAATTAAGAAGTCTTATGTGGCATTTACTTTCATTACAAGAATATTTAAGATGTAACAAAAATGTACAATGAGTAACACTGTAGAGCCTTTTAAACTGGAAAAAAAAAGGTTCATTGAATTCAAAATTCTGGCAATAACTGAATATAATACATTCTAATTATTTTAAAATTGATAATTTATATAATGCACACTTACCATTTAAACATAATCCATAAATCAGAAAACTTATCTTCCAATTGCCAAACATAAAGAGTTTACATAACATAGTTTCTAGAGAGGTCAGTGTCATAAGACTGAGAGAAGAAAATACATTCATTACTTATCTATTATGTGCCATGCGGCTTGATTGAGTCTTTACCCATATTGTTCATCTAGTTGTTGCTTTTTAAAAATTCATTATTTTGACGACTTTTCTTGAGAATACATTATGTGCCAGTTGAATGAGGGGTCACAGTCTCTTCCTTGATAGAATATATACTTGTCTATATAATTTTAGTCTTATTACAAGTCTTCGAATGAAGTCTTTATAGTTGACTGATGGGCAGAGCCTGTCTTCCACTTCATTTTCTCAGTCTCCCTCATAACTAAGAGGTGGACACATTGACCCCAGACTTTGAATAGGAAGAGAATGTCCTGATGAAGCAGAAACAATTAAAAAAAATCTTTGCCTTATCGTCTTCTCTGGTCTTCCCTGAAATCCTGTAAACCACCTATTATCCTTTAAATAAAGTCTTCCCTCCCTAAAATCAGTGTCTTGCTCGCTTCTAGGAATCTGAGTCATTTAATATTATTTATCTTATTTCACCAAGGAGGGAACAAACTCAGAAAAATGTAAGATCAGTTCGTCTTCAAAGCCGATGCTTTCTTTTTAATATGTCATGCTGTAGAGATGGCTTCTCTTGACAGCAAAACTGACTCTAGGTTTAATTTTACCACCTGCTGGAAAATCACTGGTGACTTATTATAGTCTGTATGCTCTTCTGCAGTGACAACTCTAATGAAGGCAGGAACAAGCTTTATCATCTTAACTCAGATTTTGTCTGTGGTACTAGAATAATCTTCCATTCATTCAATTTAGTGAGAAAAACAGTACAAGAAATGGCTGAACAAATAAAGCTCAGCACTGTGAAAGTGGCTAATTGACTTATTGCATGTTTTACTTTTCAGGTCATTGTTTTGCTATCAAGTATAAAATCACAGTGTGAAAGTAAAACCTGGTCATCTACTAGAGAGGGCAAAGCTGTTTGAAGTGTTGCAGAGCTGGGGCTGAGGCTGTGGTAACATGGTGCATTCCACACACTCCTGCTGTTATGCAGAACAGGCTCTTGAGATTAATGTTTGTTTTGAAGTTAATTAGCCCAATGTTAACCTCATGTGCTTTTGATTAATCGGTTTCACACTGGTGGACTCCCATATGCATGCATGATCTAATGCCAACACAGAAATGGAAGAACGCAGGCCAGTGGTGGGGAGGGACTGGTGGCGAGATGGGAGGGGGGGGGAAGTCCTGCCATAAGATGGCACTCCGTTCTCTTCATTCTCAATCGTGTCCAAACAAAAATCTGATTACACTTTACAGTCTCAGAGGAAAAATTTGTGTTTTACAACCCACGTCATGATTTCATGATCTATCACATTTCATGTTTGACCTCACTTCTGACAGTTACAATATGTGTGTTTTGTTAACCTCGGCATATATTTTGTGAAATTATGAGAGTTGTTATAAGTCTCTTTGTTGCGTACCAGAGGCTTTTCTGAGTAAATGCTCAGTTTTTCAGATTCTGTCCTTTCCTGTTTTCTTCCCAAACTGAGTTCTTGGCCTTTGGGCAGTTAGAAATGTATATGTGATGGAGGTAGGCAAGGCAGCAGATCTGCATGAAAGTCTCAGAGTTGTTTTCTGGGTCCTTGCTGGGTCTCTGCTTTATGGTGACTCTTGTCCATGAGGTCACTGCTTGGCCCGCTGGCCCTACCGCTAAAGCCTATGGCTGGAGAGTATATTAAAAGAAGTTGTCACTGCTGTTCCCCTTTTCTCCCCTCCCCTCCTGAGCCTGCCCTCTTGCTCTGCCCATCCTTCTCCTGTTTCCCCCTACTCGTCCTGTTCCCTAGAAGGAACCACTCAGGCTTGTCCTCTCTCACAGGGTACATAAAAACCTTTGGATACCGTCATATAAGGGCGGCTGGCCTAAGTTCTAGAAAGATAAACTCAGGCTGCGCCATGTTTACTGTGTGGTGAGCGCTCCACGTGGGTCTTTTCCCATAAATGGGAAGCCAGGCAAAAGCCCTCCCACTTGGTTTTCCCCTCAACCTGTCAAATATGCCTCCTGCCCCAACCTGAGATTTTGGTTTGACCACTCATCACTGCTAAATCTTTTACTCTTTCTCTCATCTTCTGGGCTCCTTCCTCCTTCTCAGGATGACATCTGTCCCATCACCATCTCTGGGTCATGATAGGTGGTCAAATTGCAACAAAAGAAATTGGCTTAGTTTAAGAGAATTTCCAAAATTTTTATACTGTGTTTGTGTGTGCATTAGTTCTATTGAAATCGGATATGTACATAATATTTTTCTGCACCTTGTATCTGTAACTTGGCATATCTTTCACACCATTCTCTTAGGGAAGTAGGTCTATATCAATGCTTCAATGATTTTGGAAAAAACAAGAGGCAGGCATCCATAAGTGAAGCCTAGCTACCTGCTTTTCTCTTCTCTAACTCTTTCCTGTCCCCCAGAGGGAACCATTTTTAACTTTTTATAGTTTCTGTTTATATTTTTCTGTCTCTATATCACTAGAAAGTCCGTTCTCATTGTGAAGAGGGAAGCGGTCAGCCAACAGAGAAATTCTCACTCCACCTGGAGATGAACTTGGAATTGAGTCCAGGGGTTATGAGGTGATGCGTCAGTTGCATCTGCTACGCTGTCTCTATGCAGACTTATAACCATCTATTTCTTCTCCAGAGCTCATTACATACTAACTATATGGGCATGATTAAATTTACTATAGCATCTAAATTAAGCATGCCCAATTATTTGCAGATGTCTTAAAATGTGAAAGCCACAACATTTATAATAAAGATTACATATATGTATTAGGTATTTGAAACTGATAAATTGAATGTATGACTCATGAGATGTGATCAAAGCTTTGTCTCCCAGTGCCCCTTTCAACTTTATTCAATGGAGGAAGACTTTTCTCAGGTGCTCATTAGTTATTGAAGTTATAGACTGTCCTGGAGTCAATTTATGTCACAAAATAGGCACAATTTAAAAACTAAAAGCATCTGGTCCAAGCTATTAATTAACACTACAATCTCTATTCAAAGACACATCTTCTAACCTTCTCCCAGCTGGAACCTGAGGCATAGTGATCACCTACACTCTTTTTTATTCTGTCCTTCAGTGGCTGTTCTCTACCCCATCAATGATGAGGCATGGGAAGAGAAGAGAGGTAACAGGATGCAAGTGTTGGCTGGATGGCTTCATACCCTCTGGGATTAGCATGGTTAAAGCCCACTCTTTCAATTGTGGTTCATTATACAGGCTCTTTTAAGACTCTCAAACGGGGACCTCTAACTTGCTGTTTCCTTGACCCAGGAGATTGTCTGTCTACTATGATTAGTGACTTGAGCCTCCTGCTAGCTTCTTGCTGCAGGATCTCTGCCCCATCTATAATAGGACTCAAGGTGACCTCTCACTAGCTCTCACTTTATTGAGGCTGCAGGAGCTTACCAAAATATTTGTTAGACTCATAGATGAAAGATTACATATCAAATAGATCTTGAGAATGTATGTTCTTGCAAGTTGATGTGATTTCTAAAAGAGCAACAAGCTAATCATATACAAGGAGAATAAAAGCACGCTAATTTTAGAGAGAGCATTCTTATTGCCAAAGGAAGGAGATGTTAGTTGTATAGCGATGAGGCCAAATGGTGTCTTGGAAGTGAATAAAAAATGATAATCTGGTATTATGTGGTTTTCCTAAAGTTAGTCAAAGAAGGAACCAAGAAAAGTATCATTAACAATTTTAGCTATAAATACAATCGGAAAGCTCAAACAAATTAATATATATTTATATGGTCAGTAGAAATAATGGCTATTTTTTGGAAACGTAGTATGTGATAAGCATTGTGTAAATGCCTTCTGTATATAATCATAATAATTATCCCGTCAACCTAGGTACTATCGTTATTCCCCCTAGTAACTGGGGGACTGAGAATTAGCAAGATTATGTGAGTTTTCCAAAGTCACACCAGTCGTAGGTAGAGGAACCCAGATTTAGACCCATATGTTCAATTATACTCTCAATCCTTCCCATTATATTATATACTTCAAAATCCTCTCTAATTCCCCTTCTTCCTACAACCATGCAAATGAAGACATCAAGGCATGGAGAGATCAAGAGATTATTTCATGGCCACACAGTTTTTGACAAAGCTAGAACCAGACTCCAGGTCCTTTGATATTCAGTCCCAGGATGATACATGTTAGGCATCAGCAGGAGTAAAAAGAAAGAAAAATGAAGAGGTAAAAAAAGAACTGATGTAGAAAAATGGGAAAAAGCTAATACAAGAAAAGAAAAATAATAATTAGAGTTAACTAAAACAAAAAGGCATTTGTGGTGGGCAGTGGGAGACACTGTTGTATTTTTCTGTTATCTACCCAGAGTACTTGCATTCTATTCAGCTGAACTTGGGAATAATTTTATTCCCAAATTCCCAGTATTGTCTGTTTTTCCCCAGTGGGCTGAAATCTAAGCTGTGTTGTTTTTACATACTCATGAGCCATTGACAATATCCAAGTTGTATGGTCAGGCAGGGGATCATTTAAGATAAGATTATTAAGGGCACGCTCAACAGAAAAGTCCGCTATGGAAACAAATTGGCATTACCTGGCTCTTGACTGAGGGCAATTAGATGGCTATAAATTTGGATGCTCTTTTCCATTGGATGGCACCTGAGAGTCACACAGATTACAATGACAGCTCTATCCTTGTCCTTGCTTTGAAGACACCCTTCTCTACTTCTGGGGTCACCTTTGGTGTGAAATAATAAATCCTAAATTCTTGAAGGGTTCTTTGCTTCAAAAAAAGGACAACCTGGCTCATCTTCAAGGCTGAAGACATGGTGACCCCAGGAAGTGTGGGGAGTTAAAGAAGAAATATCTTCCTCTGCAATATCTATATGGATAGGTAGCTCCAAGCTCCTTCTTAAAATGGTTCCAGGAAGTTGTACAAAGTGAAAGCTTGTCAAAAAGTTGGCAAAAATATTTTATGTTCCCTTGATAGGAAGACCTAAATTTAATGAGCCTCTAAAACCAGGATGTAGACTAAGGGGAGACAAACTGCATTTCTTCCAGATGATCTCTCTCTCTCTCTCTCAACTTAGCAGCGATTCCTCAACAAGTCTTGTATGAAACCTCTGCAGGCAGTTGGCATTAGAGAATAGAATGTTTCTCTTGCCAGCAAGAACAGATAGGATGGTAGTCTCAGCTCCTGTTCAATTCCTTTATAAATGAATGAGAGCGGGAATCTAGATTCCATTCCAGGAACATGGTCTACCGTGTGTCTAGCCATGACTGATTCTAGCACAGCTCTCCGTGGGTGGTGGGAGTAGGCCAATACAAGCTTAGTCCTATAACTTTTAAGTTTTTATGTCTCATCCCATGTTTGATGATGGTCTTGTGATTTTTTCAGAGTTTATCTGGAAAGTGAGGAATAAGTCATTTTTAGATTCTGATCCCACAAGTCTACCTGGGGTCCATTTGAAATTCTCCCAATTTGGTGCATCACTATCCAGATCTATTTTATATGATATAGCTAGGTGGAGGTCAAGGTTGTGGAGTCAAGGGAGATATATTTTCACTCATGATGCATACTCCTAAATCCATGCTAGGGGTTCTCAAGTGGAAACATGAGAGCTAAATCTGGCCTTTTATGATCAACATGATGTTTAATTATTTGTCATCATTCAAAAATGAGAACATATTATACTTCAATTGGGTATCTGTTTTTTTTTTCTTTAAAATCTCAAGTAGCAATAATTAATTGGTGAAAAGTAATGGGCGGACATTTAACGAACATGTCCTCTCCAGCTCATTATAGTCCCCACTATTTCCCATTGTCCCTTCAACATGACACTGTGTCAATTGCTATATATTATCACATGTACTCTAATCTTATAGTCTAAAAGTATGAGAATCAATAATTTTGACTAATTTGAGCACAGCCGAATTGTCTATAATTGCTTCACATGTTCTGCTGAATTTCTACAAAAGAATAAAATGATTAGAAAAGAGTTGAATGAGCATTGGAATAGAATAAACATGTAAAGTTAAGTCAACCTATATACTTTAAAAGGGCATGAAGATAGTCATTAATAAAAAACAGTGAGGCAGTGATGTTAGTTGTAAATTGCCACAATGAAGACCAATAATTATTGCTAAAATATCTTTTTGATTTTTGACTTCAGTGAGACAGTGTCTAAGGACACATGAGAAATGCCTGAAACCCTGTTTTCTAGACATGGCCATGGCTCATTTCTTCATCTCCTTCAGCTCTGCTCAACTATCTTCTATTGGTGAACCCTTCTCTGCCCACACTATTTAAAATCTCAACACTGCTTACTCCCATCTCTTTTTCCCTTCTCTGTATTATTTTTCTTTGATGCAGTCATCACCTTTTAAAATATCATATTTTAAAAATATTTGTTTATTATTTACCCCATCCTACCTTAACTAAAATGTAATTTCTACGAGGGCAGACATTTATATTTGTTTGGTTCATTTCCATTACCTTAAATTTAATAAGTGTTTAATCAGTTTTTTTTTTTGAATGGATAGTTACTGAAGGAAGAATCAGAATTTGTTAAATAAAGAATGTGTGCGTCCATTTTAATAATATAAACTAATTTTTCCTAAATAAACTTTTCTAAGTTTTGAAAGTTGCGAATTACTTAAAAACAAGTTAAATCAATCATTTGCTTATTTTTTTACTATAGTACTTTGCATTGTTTAAGATGAAACAGAAGTGATCTCAAGGAAGATTACAGAAGATAGTGTTCCTGTCATATATTTTAATGTAGAATTTTCCCAGAAGAGTATGAATATTTTATGATCAGCAAAAACCATAAATATTTAGTGTTTATTTTTAATGTCTGGAATTTATAACATCTGGACTAAGGACAAACCTTAGTCCAGAGGGTTAACAAAAGGCTGTTATGGGACAGCAATTGTTACCAATTGCTACCAAATGGGACATCAATTGTTACCAATTCAGTCATTCGGAATCTCAATATTTACCATTAATTTCATGCTTCTTTGCTATGTATTTACCAGAGCTGAAGAGTAAAATTGCTAAATTCAGACAGCATCTTTACCCAAGGAGAATTCTGTATATATCCTAAGAGATTATTATAAGCAAAAGTAAGCTAGTCAAAATGAAAAGGAAATGGCACATTTAAACTTTATTCCTTTTTACGTAATTCAGAACTTTTGTTGTTTTTCTGTCTAAATCAATTTTTGGCATGCCTTTATTTTGCTTTTTTTAAATCTATGTTTAATATCACTGAGAACATTGCTTAAGGTTTGTTCTGATTTTTATGACTTTCTTTTCCTATATTTTTTAAAGCAAGAGAATGTGTTTAAGGTAACACATGTAATAATATGAAACCTGTTTAGAAAGGGTTCTAAGGTGATTTATAAAAATTGTCTGAACAGTTTTATGAGATAGTTGTGGAGCAAATAGTTCATTTGTCCTAGTTGATACATTTAAGATGAACTTATCTCCGTTCACCAAATGGTGTATTTTAGCTTTTTCACACATATTTTCTATGACCTACATCCCACTGAAGTAGCTGGGATAATTTACAAACTTTGGTATCACAGATAGATGGCAGGAAGCAGAACAGAAAAGATCCCGAATTTCTCAGCTGTTAGATGAATGTGTTTAGGTCTGACTGTAGTAGTGAAAGCTTGAGGAAGATTCTGTTGTATTATGGCTTTTGTATTATGACTGTAGAGCAATAAAGAGCTTCTATTAGAATACTCAATCACAATTTCATATCATTATAATTGTGGGCTTACGTTCTGTAAGCCTCGGTTTCCTCATCTGTAAAATGGGAGTCATTTGACATATATATATTTTACCTACCTGTTTGTACAGAAGGTCTATAAGTTATATATTCTTTTCAAACCATATGAATTAGGCATTAACTCTGCCTTTATGGTATTGATTAGAGAGGGTTAGTGACTTAAGATCTCATAACTAGTAAGTGGCAGAGTCTAGGGAAGCCTGACACAGCTTCCAATACTGCATTCTCCCCATTATGCCCCCTGAGAATCAGCACCTGCCTTATAGGACCCGTGCCATCCAAGAGATAAAGAAATAAAGAGTGGGAAATATTGAGAGACCAAGAGACATTGAAAATAAGAGGGAGAACAAATGAGAGAGAAGTGATAGCTCAGGGTCTAAAGATATTTTATTTAAATAATTTTTATTAAAATATATTTGAAATATAATATCAGTTTCAGGTATACAACATAATTATTTGATATTTGTATATATTTTGAAATGATCACCACAGTAAGTCTAGTTAACATCTGATACCGTATATAGTTATAACTTCTTTTCTTGTGATGAGAACTTTTAAGATCTACTGTCTTAGCAAATTTCAAATCTACCATACCACACAGTATTATTAACTATAGACACCATGTTGTACATTACTTCCCCATGACTTATTTTTAACTGAAAATTTGTGCCTTTGATCCACCTTCTCCCACTTTAGCCCCACCCCCATACCCCATCTCTGGCAACCACCAATCTGTTCTCTGTATCTGTGGAGTTGTTTTGTTTGTTCGTTTCCACATGTGAGATCTGTCTGACTTATTTTACATACTGTAATGCTATCACGGTACATCTATGTTGTTGCACATCTCAGGATTTCCTTCTCATTTATGACTGCATCCTATTCCATTGTATATACATGCAGAAACTTCTTTCTCCATTTATCCATTGATGGACACTTAGGGTGACTCTATGTCTTGGCTATTGTAAATATTGCTGCAGTGAACATGGGGATGCAGATAAGTTTTCAAGTTAGTGTTTTCATTTCTTTCAGATAAAAATCCCAGAAGTGGGATTGCCAGATCCTGTGATATTTCTATTTTTAATTTTTTAAGAAACTCCATATTGTTCTTCAGAGCAGCTTCACCAATTTATATTCCTCCCAACAATGCACATGGATTCCCGTTTCGCCACATCCTTGCCAACACTTGTTATTTCTTGTCTTTTTGATAATAGCCATTTTAACAGGTGTGAGGTGATCTCATTGTGGTTTTGATTTATATTTCCCAGATAATTAACGATGTAGAGCACCTTTTCATATACCTTTTAGCCATCTATATGTTTTTTTTTTTTTTTTTAATATCTATTCAGATTCTCTGCCTATATTTGAATTAGGTTGTTTGGGGTTGTTATAGAGTTGTATAAGTTCTTTATATATTTTAAATATTAATCATTTGTCAGATACATGATTTGCAAATATTTTCTCCCATTTCGTACATTGCCTGTTCATTTTTTTGATAGTTTCCTTTCTGTTCAGAGGCTTTTTAGTTTGCTGAGGTCACATTTATTGATTTTTGCTTTTGTTGCCTTTGCTTTTGTGTCTAAAGATATTTCGATTTGAGTGAAAGTGTTGTGAAGCCTAATCATGAAAGCAAAGCTGTCATACTCACATTTTACTTATCCAAACTCAACTACATGTGTTCAATATAAAAAATCATCTAATACCTATTATAGGATGGACATTACATATTAGCTAATTATCTTTATTTGGTGCCCACCAACCACACAAACAAAAAGCAAAAACAACAATTCAATCTCATGTTAGAGAAAAAGCATGCACAAAATCACAGTGTAGTTAATGATGATTTAATGGTATTTGAGGGTAGTTTTGACAACATGCAGTTTCCTCATTGCGCACTTATTTTAGAAGATAACCCATATGTTAGAGGTGATTTCATTGTGGCATTAATATAAATGGTTTTCTATGAGTTAGATTAATTTCGCATAATCTAATTTATAGAACTGGATGTTTTTCATGGTGATATGCTTATAAGTCTGTTATTTCCTAGTTTGTTCCTATCTATGTAGTTTGCAACTTATTCACATATTATATTCAGTGCATAAATGATGGTTACTGCTCTCCCAACCCCAGAAACTGCAATGTATTCGAAATATACACTCTACATTTATAATGAAAACAACAATACAATACCAACTTGAAAGCGAATTACCCTGGATGACACATAAAGCAGAAAAACCTACCCAGAAAAATGCTTTTGAAAGCCTTGGAAGGAATGTGCCACCAAAATATAAATATGTTTTCACTTAAGAAGAAAAAAAAAAATCTCTGGAAACTGGTTTACATAGGATTTGGAGTTAACATTCCAGTTTTCCAACTGATTGAAACCATTGGCTATTTTATTTACCAACGTTCTGTGGATTTAGTACCATCTGCTGTTCATTGTTAGGGTATGCAAAATTCCTGGGGTTATATATTCTCCAGCAGATTTCTTTGTTATGGTCCATTTTTGTAGGCCTGTTGGTTCAACTTTTGTTGGTAGCTCTAGTATTTTTACTAAAATCTGTGTTTTGATATAGCTCTTCCATGACCTGAACTAAAAATTCCTAATTTACAGAAAAAAAAGCAAAGCGTATGTAAACTATAATAGCTTAAACTATTCTGACCCTGTTAACTACATATTACTCTTTTGCTTTCGATAACTAGATTTGTTTTTGTTTTTTTTCCTCCTAATTTTTATTTGTTCCTCAAACTAAAATCATTTAACTTTGTTGTTACTCAAGGTATTGTTAAGTAATACTTCACTCCATCAGACCATTAAGAAAGTTCACCTTGAGCTGTTGCTTACTGTTTTGGGTTGGTTTTATTGTCCTGCCCTCTTCTCCAATAAAAAGATGTATTGGAGTCTTAACCCTCCAGTATCTCAGGATATGGTCTTATTTGGAGATAGGATCTTCAGAGAGATAATCAAGTTGAAATAAGATCATTAGAATGAGCCTTAATCCAATATGACTAGTATCCTTATAAAAAGAGGGTAAATTGGGAAACACACACACACACACACACACACACCCACCCACCATCCCCGCCGCCATGTGAAGAATAGAGTTATGTGGCCATAAGCCAAGGAGCTACCAGAATCTAGGAGAAAGGCATGGAACACATTTTTCTTTAGTGCCTCCAGAGGGAGCATGGCCCTGCTGATACCTTGATCCCAGATTTCTAGCTTCCAGACCATGAGACAATAAGTTTCTGTTAAGTCACTCAATATGAGGTACTTTGTTATGGTAGCACTAGCAAACTAATATACTTAACTCACTAATCTTGGTGCCCATTCTATCTTATGTACCCTCCTGTCTTCCTAAACTTTCCCAATTGTTTGCCTTTTTCATTGTTATTCCTTTATCATGCACTGCCCTTCTCTGACATCATATAGTCAAAATTTACCTTCCATTTAAGGTCCTTCCTGTTGCTCAAAACCCAGATTATTTATGAAGATATCTTTTTGTGCTTTTGTTTCCTTCAGATAAATATAATAGAGTTTAATGAGGGTTTTTTTTTGGTATATTTTGAATATTTACTTTTTGTCAAATATTATTTGCAAGTATTTTCTTCATTTCAGTAGATCGTCTTTTCGTTTTGTTGAGGGTTTCTTTTGTTGTGCAGAAGCTTTTTAGTTTGATGTAGCTCCACTTGTTTCTTTTGCTTTTGTTACCTTTGAATTTGGTATCAAATACAAAAAATTATCTCTAAGACCAAAGTTAAGAAGCTTACTGACTGTTTTCTTTTTGGAATTTTATGGTTTCAGTTCTTATGTTTAACTCTTTAATTCTTTTTGAATTAACTTTTGTGTCTGGTTTAGACCCAATTTTTTAATTTTTTTGCATGTGACTTTCCAGTTTTCCCAGCACTATTTATTGAAGAGACTGTCCTTTCTCATTGTATATTCTTGGCTCCTTTGTTGTAAATTAATTGACAATATAAGTGTGAGTTTTTTTTCTGAACTTTCTATTCCATTGTTCCATTGATCTGTGTATCTGTTTTTATTCCAATATCATACTGTTTTGATCACTATAGCTTTATAAGATAGTTTAAAATCAGGAATTGTGGTGCTCCAGATCCTTCCTTCTCAAAAGTGCTTTTGCTATTTGGGGTCTTTAGTAGTTTCATACAGATTTTAGAATTGTTTGTTCTACTTCTGTAAAAAATATCATTGGAATTTTGGTAGGAATTGCATTAAAACTCTAGATTGGTATAGGTAATATGGACATTTTAACAATATTAATTTTTCCAACCCATGAGAACAAAATATGTTTCAATTTATTTGTGGATTTTAATTTTTTTTCATAAATGTCTTATAGTTTTCTGTATACTAGTCTCTCATCGCCTTGGTTAAGTTTCTTATTATTTTATTCTTTTTGATGAAATTGTAAATGAGATTGTTTTCTTAATTCCATTTCTCATTGTTTGTTATAAATGCATAGAAATGTAATAGATTTTTGAATATTGACTGTGTATCTTGAGATATCTTGAGATCTTGAGAGATCCTGAGAGATCTTGAGAGAGAGAGAGAGAGAGAGATCCTTGTCTGGGATTGCCATCAGAATAATCCTGGCCTCATATAATGAGTTTGGAAGTGTTTCTCCCTTTTTTTTTTTTTTTTCTTTTTTGCGGGGAAGAGAGTTTATGAAGGATTTGTATTAATTTTTAATTTTTTCTTATATATTTGGTAGAATTCACCAATTCACCACTGAAACCATCTGGTCCTGGACTTTTATTTGTTGGGAGGTTTTTATTACTGATTTAATCTTTTTACTAGTAATAAGTATGTTCAAATTTTCTATTTGTACATGATTGTCATGGTAGGTTTATGTTCCTAGAAAATTATCCATTTTCTCCTCAGTTGTCCAATTTGTTGGTGTATAATTATACAGAGCAGCCTCTTATGATCCTTTGTGTTTCTGTGGTATCAGTTGTAACATCTCCTCTTTCGTTTCTGATTTTACATCCTCTTTTTCTCTTGGTGAGTCTAGCTAAAAGCTTGTCAATTTTGTTTACCATTTCAAAAATCCAGCTCTATTTTTTTAGTCTCTATTTCTTTTCTGATCTTTGTTATTTCCTTCCTTCTACTAACTTTGAGCTTCATTTGTTCTTCTTTAGTTCTTTGAAGTTAGGTTGTGCATTTGAAATTTTTTCTTATTTTTCATCAGTCATTTATTCCTGTGAACTTTCCTCTTTGTATTGTTATGTCTCCCTTTAGGTATGTTAGTATTTGCTTTATATATTTAGATTTTCCTATGTTGGGTGCATAAATATTTTCAAATGTTATATCCTTCTGTTGGATTGACCCCTTTATCATTACATAATGACCTTCTTTGTGTCTTATTATAGTCTTTGCCTTAAAGTCTATTTTGTCTAATATGAATGTTGTCCCAGCTTTCTTTTGGTTTTCATTTGCATAAGATATCTTTTTCCATCCCTTCACTTTCAGTCTGTGCGTGTTCCTATTTCTGAAGTGTGTCTCTTATAGGCAGCATATGGAGGGGTCTTATTTTCTTATACATTCAGCCACTTTGTGTCCTTTGATTGAAGAAGTTAGTCTATTTACATTTATTAATAATTGATACATTTATTAATTATTTCATAATTATTAGATGTATACTTATTGCCATTTTGTTCATTGATTTCTGGCTGTGGTATGCTTAGATTCCTTTCTCTTTATGTTTTGGGTATATACTAGTAGGTGTTTGTCTTGTGGTTATCATGAGGTTTATATAAAACAACTTATATTTATGTAATAGTCTATTTTAAGGGGATAAAAACAAGTATGAACGCATTCTAAAGCTCCACATATTTACCTCCCCCCCACACACATGCCATGGTTTATGTTTTGAGTGTTATAATTTACATATTTTATCTGGTATAACTATTAACAGATTATTGTAGTTATAGTTAGTTATATTTACTGTTTTGTTTTTTAAACTTCATATTAGCTTTATAAATGATTAACTCACCTTTACAACATTAGATTATTCTGAATTTTACTATGTATTTACCTTTACCAGTGAGATTTATACTTATTTTTTTCCTATTATTAATTAGTGCCCTTTTGTTTCAGCTTAAAGAAGTCCTTTTGACACTTCTTTTAAGGCTGGTTTAGTGGTGGTGACCTTGTTTAGCTTTTCCTTGTTTAGAAAACTCTCCTTCAATTCTTAATGAAAACTTTTATTCTTTTTATAAGTACTAAGTGTAAGTCTTTTTTGTTCCATTTCAAGTAGTTAATAAAATTTGAGATACAAAGTTACTTGTCATATAGCTTTGTCTTTCTATACCATTGGGTATGTAGTATAATTTTTATTAATCTATAAATTGTCCACAGTTGTGATTTTAGATTTTTCTTTTTGTTCTTATGGGTAGAAAATTGATTTTTATTTTCTATGGTTGGGATATATTTTGTTTGTTTCATTGAGTGTTTTAATATTTAACCTTGCTATATTATGGGAGTTATAGATTTTAAGTTTTTGTTTAAATTCGAGGAGCTGAACAATTTTAGTAAATGTCCCTTGACAAAAATATGTGTTTATTGCCTTTCTAGAATAGGAAGTTAATTATATCTTTTCATTGATCTTTATTTACATAAGTAAGAAACACTTGTTTCTTTCTCTTCTCTCTGTACTTGATTTGTCAAAGATTGTAAGTGGTCTGTTAAAATCTCCCACAATAATATTTTCAGTCTCTGTTTGTGCATTTTGTTTCTATGTGTGTGTGTGTGTGTGTGTGGAGGGGGAACCCCTGTGTGTCTATGTGTCTGTGTATCTGTCTGAACCTCAAAGGATTGAGTGAATCACATACTTTACTACGTAGAACGGAATCACTGATGGTCCTTCAAGGCCCTTCTCTTCTTTTATGTATATTTTCTTTAATTTTCATTCTTTATCCCATAACCCCTTGTCAATTAAGCAACCTTTCTAATTGGTTTGACAGATGTCCTTCTGTTTGTATATATGTTTGTGAATTATGTATTGTTTTATGTATTTATTTTATTTTTAAATTTTCATAAATGGTATTGTACACTGTTTCTTGATCTGTTTCTCACTTTTCACAAAGTATTTGCTTATACAACTATCAATTTTACGGTATACATTGTTTTTAAAATCTGCTTGTTGCTCCACAGTGATATGTATATATCCACTACATTAATCCACTTACTCTCTCAATAATGGGCACACAAATTACGTTCAACTACCTGCAGCAAATCTGCATAAATTTTCTTACACGTTTCCCCTATGGGCTTAATTCTTTGGGATGATATAAAGGCAAGAGAAGGACCCTCAGATATAGGAATATCAATATTCTTAATTTAAGTAGGTGATGTCAGATTTATCAAAATAGTTACACAGTCTATATTTCCACTGAGGCATGAAGATCACCATGTCGCTAATCCCACCAATATTTGGCATTATCCAGCTTTGTAATTTCTGACAGTCTGAAGTGTATAAATGATATCTCATTTTAATTTTCATTTCTAATTATTTATAAGAGCAGTGGTCCTCAATCTTTTTGGCACCAGGGACCAGTGCTCCTATGAGAATCTAATGCCTGATGATCTGAGGCGGAGCTGAGGTGATGATGATAGTGCTGGGGAGCAGCTGCAATACAGATGAAGCTTTGCTCATTTTCTGTATTTTGCTTGCTTTTTAGACTTTGCCTATTTGGCATTATGAGTATTCCTTTGTCTTATTTGTTTGCAAAGTTTCTTTTGTAGTCTATACCCAAGGTCAGCAAATTTCCATCTGTGGGCAAAATCTGACTTGCTGCCTGTTTTCATAGAGTAAATAATCTAAGAATGTGTTTATATTTTTAAATGATAGGGAAAAATAAAGAGAAGATAGATTTCGTAATACATGAAAATTACATAAAATCAAACTTTAGTGTTGATAAATAAATTTGTATTGAATATGGCCAGCTCATTGATTTATGTATTGTGTATTGCTGGCTTTATACTAAGGTGCAGAGTGGAGCAGTTCCAACAGCAATCATATGACCCACCAAGACTAAAATATTTAACTGTCCCTTTGTAGGAAAACTTTGCCGACATCTGGTTTGAGAGAGAGTTTCTGATTGATTTCAGACATTGTAAATTCCTTCTCCCAATTATGTTAATTTTGCCATTATATTTTTCAATCAATAGCCATTATTTTGATTAATCAATGTTTACATTATTTTTATCTGATATCCTGTTCTTTTAAGGTCACATTTAAAAAGTTTAGTTTCACTCCTATGTGGAAAATACACAAAGGTATTTTCTCAAATCCTTTATAATTAGGTTTATGATTTAACTTTTACATGTAGGTGTCTTATAAACCATGATTCTATCTTTGCAAATTATGTTAATGAATGCCTTTTCTGTGTCTGTTGAGATGATCATAAGTTTTTTATTCTCTCTTCTGTGAATATGGTATATTACATTGATTTTTCATACATTGAACCAACCTTATATTCCTGGAATGAATCCCACTTGGTCATAATGTACATTTTATATGTTGCTGGATATGGTTTTCTAGTATTGAGGATTTTTGTGTCTATATTTACAGAGGATATTAGCCTATAGTTTTATTTTCTTGTCTGTCTGATTTGGGGATCAGGCTAATATTGATCCCATAGAATGAGTTAGAAAGTTCCTTTCTCTTCTATTGAAGAGTTTGAGAACTTTTGGTGTTAATTTTTCTTTTATTTGATAGAATTCATGACAAGCCATTTTTTCTGGGATTTTCTTTGTGGGAATTTGTTGATTATGTAATCTCTTGATATGAATTTATTCAAACTTTCTATTTCTCTTTGAGTCACTTTTAGTAGTTTGTATCATTCTAGGAATTTGTCCATTTTATTTAAGTTATATAATTTGTTGGCATAAAATTGCTAATGGTACGACCTTATGATCCTTTTTAATTCTATAGTTAGTAGTTACTCCTCTTCTTTTATTTCTGACTTTAGTAATTTGAGTCTTCTCTTGGTCAATCTAGATAAAGGTTTGTCAGCTTTGTTGATCTTTACTAAGAACTGACTTTTTATTTTATTGATTTTCTCTATTGTTTTTCTATTCTCTATTTCATTTATTTACATTTTAATCTTCATTATTTTATTCTGTTTGAATTTGGGTTTTCTCTTATTCGTTTACATTCTTAATATAGAAAGTTAAGTTGTTTTGAGATTTTAAAATGTTTTTTAATGTAGGAAAATTTCCCCCAAGTACTGCTTTAGCTGCATCCCATAAATTCTGCTATATTATTTTTTCATTAATCTCAAGGTATTTTCTAATTTCTCTGATTTCTTCTTTCATCTATTGTTTATTTAGTAATATTTAGTTAATTTAGTTGTTTATTTTCCACAGATTGGTGAACTTTCCAAACATCCTTCTGTTATTGATTTCTATTTTCATGCCATTGTGGAACATTTTGTATGATTTCAATCCTTATTATTTATCTCGAGTCTTATCTTATGGCCCATCCTAGAGAGATGTTCTGTGTGCACTCACAAAAAATGTATATTTGGCTGTTGTTGAGTGTAATTGTCTGTAAATGTAAGTCCAGGTAGTTTTCATTGTTTTTTGTGTCTTCTATTTTCTTATTAATCTGTGTAGCTGTTCTACCCATTATTGAAAGTCAGTATTGAAGTCTTAAATAATTAATGTTGATCTATTTCTCTCTTCAGTTCTGTCAGTATTCGTTAATGTATTTGAAGCTCTGCTGTTGCATGCATATAAACTTCTCATTGTTATATCTTCTTCATCGATAATACACAAAAACTTTGTTCTTATATATTGCTATTCTCTCCCCCGTTCTTTGTGGTATTATTGTTATAAAAATTTCATTCTTATATACTATGTACCCATCAACATTGAGTTATAATTTTTATTTTATATATTTTTAATAAGATAGGAGAAAAAAAAAGCTACAAAAGATACATTTATGCCATCCCTGTCCTTAACATTTACCTATGTACTTAGTTTTGCCTGAGCTCTTTATTTCTTCAAGTGGGTTTGTTACTGTATAGTGTTCTTTTATTTCTGCTTGAAGAAATCCTTTTAGTATCTCTTCTAGTGACAGATTTTCTGTTTATATATTAAGTTTTTCTTCATTTTTGAAGGATACTTTTGCTCAATATAGAATTCTTGGTTGACAGTCTATTTTTTAGTACTTTGAATGTTATTCCACTTCATTCTAGCTGTTAATCTTATGCTGTCAGAAATATACTGTTAATCTTATTGAGGCTCCCTTGTACATGATGGGTTCCTTCGCTCTTGCTATTTTCAAGATATATACTTTTCATATATAGTGGTAAAAACACTGAACATGAGATCTACCTTCATACCATATTTTTAAGTGTACAATACAGTATTATCTATAGGCATAATGTCATACAGCAGATCTCTAGAATTTATTAATTTTACATAAATGAAGTTTTATACCTGTTAATTAACAACTCCCATTTCTTCCTCTGTCAAAACCCTGGAAAATACCATTTCACTCTTTATTTTCATGAGTGTGACTATTTTGGATAACTCGTAAAAGTGGAATCGTATTTTTCCTTCGGTAACTGGCTTAATTCACTTAGCATAATGTTCTCTGGGTTTAACTTTGTTGTTGCTTATTGCAGAATTTTCTTCCTTTTTAAAGCTAAATAATATTATATTGTATGTATATATCACTTCTTTTTTTTTTTTTTGCATCATTCTTCTTCATTCAGTGGCCGCCCAGATATTTCCACACGTTGGCTTTTGTGAATAAATGCTACAATGACATGGAAATACTCTTCAAAACCATGATTTAAATTTTATTGGCTAAATACCAAGAAATGAAACCTCTGGATCATAGGGTAATTCTATTTTAATTGTTTGTAATACTTTCATACTGTTTTCTATAGTGGCTGTACCATTTTATATCTCTTTCAAACAGGGAAGAAGTGTTTCAATTTCTTTACATCCTCTCCAACACTTGTCTTTTGATTTTTTTTATAATAGCAATTCTAACAAGTATGAGATGATAGCTCATTGTGGTTTTAATTTTTATTTCCCTGATGATTAGTGATGTTCATGTCACCCTTTTCTTACCATGGTAGATATTCTGTACATGCATACCTCTCTTTCCATCAAGAGAGACAGTTATTTTTTCTCCGCTTGAATCTGTGCTGGCCTATAACTTTCAATAGAATGTAACAGAAGAAATGTTATGCTAATTCAGGCCTACTCTTTAAGAGACCAGGCAGCTTCTATACTATCTTAGATTCTAACACACCAGCTAAGAAGTCTAACCTTCTACTTGAGAGAGATAGGTCCAGATTCCATGAGGAACCAAACAAGGCCAATGTGGAAATTCCAGCCTCAAATAACTGATTCCAGACAATACCGATTGGAACAGAACAACCACCCAGCTGATCTAAGCCAACCCACAGAATCATGAGAGTAAATAACTACCAAACCTCACTTCTTAAGACATCAAAATTACAAGCTTTTTGCTATATCCAAGTATCCCTTCAAGCTATGCTTTGTGAGCAGGACTAGAGGGTCTCTAAACACTCAGATCAGGAAAATAAAGTGCCCTGATGCTCATCAGGGGTGAGGAGGGTGGACCTTATCAAAAGTTAGCAAAATTCAAAAAGGGTTTGAAAAGAGGGTTCTAATAAAATATATTTGAAAAGTCAAATACATATTTGAAAAGGAGTTATGATATTTGTCAGAAAAGCAAAGAGAAATATATTAAAGATCGGTAATGTAATTATGAAGTTTGTTCAAGTAATAGACTAATAACTTTTGTTCAATTTTTAACTAAATGTATAACATGAGATTTTTTGAATGGGCTGATTTCCTCAATTTTATAATTTTTGTTTTTATGTTGACTGTTTCTAGTAATTAGAACCTACTGTAAAAATAAGTTGTAATATTTTTCTCTATCTGGCTCATTCCCCAGTATCATTTTTATATATCCCTTCAAGTTTATGTATTACTGTTGGTAAGAGGGGAGGGTTGTTTAGAAGACTGAGACTAGTTTGCTCTCTAGGACAGGCATACTTTGAAGATATCAACTGAATGTTGGTACTATGACCAAGACTGGTCTGGGGAGGAATCATTTATCAAAGAAAATAAAAATGTTATGCTGTTAACATTGTTCTATTCCAGTGGATTATATTTATTTTTAAGGTCAGATGAGGAAGATTTGATTAGTATTTGTAGGGTATCTAAAACCAGGGTGGGTAATACAGAGAATATTTACAAGTTTAACACACCCATAATAATTTGATATTTATATATTTTGCCTTTTGTAGATATTTGAACTTTCAGTGTTTAAGATTTTTAGTAAAAATTCAAGCATAATTGTCAGTTTTCCAAATAATTTTTCCATGTCAAGAATCTTTTTTATCTTTGGTTTTCAATAGTTTGATTATGATGTGGTTAGGTGTGATTTTTTTGAGTTTTTCCCACTTGAAGTTTGTCGAGTTTCTCTAATGCGTTAATATTTCTCAACAAATCAGGAGGTGTTCAGCTATTATTATTTCAAATATCCTTTCTGCCCCCCCTCTCTCTTCCCATTATGTATGTGTTGGAACATTTGATGGAATCCCCCATGTCTCTAAGGCTGTGCTCATTTCTCCTCTCTGTTCCTCAATTCTTTTCCTTGAAATATCTTCAAGTTTCCTGATTCTTTCTTCTTCCAGCTCAAATTCCTTTTGGGTCCCTTTGGTGAAAATTCCATTATAGATATTGTATTTTCAACTATAGAATTTCTCTTTAGTTCCTTTTTTTATAATTATCTTTACTGATAATCTCTACTTGGTGAGATGTTATTTTATACTTTAGTTCTTTAGAGATGATCTCCTTTAGTTCTTTGAACATATTTCAAATAGCTAATTAAATCTCGTCTAGAAGTTATGTTTGTTTTTCTTCAGGAAATTTCTATTAACTGATTTCCTTGTTCATTTGCAAGTGTTTTTGTTTTTGTCGAAAACTGGACATTTTGAATAATATGGCAACTTTGAAGCTCCAATCTCCCTCTTTCCCAGTGTTTTTTGTTTTTACTCTCTGTCGTCATTGCTGCTGTTTGTTTAATGATGCTCCTGAACTAATTCTGTTAAGTCTATGTTCTTTGTTGTGTGGAGCCACTGAAGTCTCTATGCAGTCTAATGGTTGTATAATGATTTGACAGTGATTTCCTTAAATGGCTGAAATCAATAAGTCTCCCAGTCTTTGCCAAGGGGCTATGTATGTATGTTGGTGAAAGCTTTCCACCTTCAGCCAGGCAGTTTACAACCCTGCCTTAGCCTTCACTTCCTTGAAGTTAATGTCAGCCAGAGGTGAGATCTGAGGTGCTTTCTCAGGATTCTCCTGAGCATGTGCACAGCCCTCCACATGTGTATGGCCTTCTAGATTCCTAGGAATATGCTGGGATTTTTAAAAGCCTCAAATAATCATCTAATTTTCTTTTCTTTTCTTTTCTTTTTAAGTTTTTTGATCGACTTGCTGTTTGTCCCAGCCATTATTTTCATCTCAGGCAGTTGAGACATTAAACAGTTGCTGCTAAATATCTTTGACAAGCCCCTCCAGGAAAAGACTATTTGCATTAGGTAAACTTGAGTCAGATCTTTTAAAGGGTTTAAAGGGAACTGCCAGACAAGTCACATAATGACTGTTATCTGGGTCTTTGGAGAAACCCCAACCCTATTCTGCTTCCTCTAGTGGCTGTTATGCTGCTGGTCTTCCTGTGATTGTGGGATTGTGGGTTTTCAGAGCTAGCACAGCTGGAGAGAGGAGTATGAAAATAGGCCAAGTTCAAAATCTGCAAGATCATTGTTCTTAGAGATTCAGCCATTTTTCTTGAATAAATGCTCCCCAGATTGTGTTAAACCTTTAGTTAAATCTTTTTCCAAGATTCTGAAAAATTTGATTTGACAATTTTTGCCAGTGTTTATGTTGCCATATAGAGGAGAGGATTTTAGATGATCTTTAGTTCATAAGTTCAATTGACTTCACTCATTCATTGAATAATTTTTGATACAGAGTTATCCTTGGATAACACTAAATGATTATAATGCATAATTTAAAAATATACTGTTGGAACTTTTAAAATTTTATTTGAGATTTTTGCATCCAGATGCATAAGTGAAATTATGCTTTTCTTTTTCTTTTGTCATCTGAATTTGAAATCATAGTTACATTTGTCCTAGGTGATATTCAAACTAAGGTATCATTCAGAATGACAATGAATGTTCACTGATTAATCATAATGGATAATCAACCAATCAAAATGTTACCAACTGATACAGCTATATAGGTAAGAATTGACTGAATATTACCTTTCCATATAAATTAGGCTATTTTCTTGGGCATCTTCTATTAGAGTGTTATTGTCTGTTTCTTGAAGGTTGGCAGACTCATCTATAAAACCTAGGTCTATTGGCAAGGGGATGAGGGAGTTGTTGACTCTAAGTTTCTTTAATGGTTCTTATTCTGTTCAATATTTCTATTGATTTTTGATTCAATTTAGACATTTTATACTTTTCTAGGAGTTTGATTATTTCATGTAGGTTTTACAACATATTAATAAGAAGTGTTTATAATACTCTTGCTTTTGCCTTTGCCTCATTTGTGACCTTTGTAGAATTTTTCCCTCCTAGTCTGGGATCTAATCCACAATCAGGCATTACATTGAGTTTTCATGTTTCTTTAGCCTTCTTTAATCTGGAATGATTCATTAGCAATTTCTTTGTCATTCATGCCTTGGCATTTGAAGTATTCAGGTCAGTTATTTTTAGAATGTTCCTCAATTTCATTTTGTCTGATGTTTCTTTATAATGAGATTCAGGTTATACATTTTTGGAAGAAATGCTACTAATATCATGTCCTTCTAGGAGTCATAATTTTCTTTTTAATGCAAATGTTTAAAAATATGTCATATGGTTTCCAAAACTATAGGATTCTAAAGCAATTATTTTCTTACAAATTTCCAATTTATTACATAACGATCAGAGGACAGAGTATTTATATTGACTTTGAAAAATATTGAAGTTTTTTTTTTGTAAATGTTTTATGTGTACCTAAAAAAGAATATATATTACAGTGAATAACACATTCTCACTTTTATTTACATTATTTTCCTCTTTCTCACTGAAAAGCTTAACATTGGGGAGGGAAGTATGAATTAATTTCACTGTTACCTTGTTGCTCCTTCATCCATTTGTGTTCAGTCTTCCTCTATATCCATCTTAGATTTAGTGATGAGGAAGAGCAGGAGAGGAAGAGAAAGCTTTTATTTTCCTATTACCCACATCTATATTGATGCTCAGTAGTTGTTCAAAGTGGATTGTTTCTCTTAAGGATGGTTCTAATGGGTGCCTCAGAGATTTCTCAGCTGGAAATGCTTGACTATCATTCCCTGATGCAGGCAGTGACTGTAGCTGATGGCTCGTTGTCTTTTCCCACCATACCAGGCTTCTGCCTCTAGTGGTAAATGTGCCCTTCTTTCTACTAGTAGCATTGCTATTTGAGCTCCAGATGACTGGCATCTAGCTCTCCATTCGTTTTTTAAAGTGCCTCATTAGACATTAGGACATATCCCTTTCTTTTACCTATGAGGGAGGGGAAAGAAATGCTACAATACTCTAAAATGTTTTACCATGGAAATTTTCTCTCCTCATCTCTTTAACTTACTCATATTTGTCCTTGAAGTAATCATGGACATCAAGTACCATCAACTACTTAGCAGCTGCTTCAAAGATATTTAGTCCATCATTTTGGAATAGGAACTACCATTTTGATTTTGCCTCAGGGACTCTGCCAAAACAGATAGAAAGAGATCCATTTTAATATTTAGTTATACACTCAGTATGATACTAATTATGTTCTCTAACAACAATGCAATGAAATTAGAATTTGAAAAGAAAATTAAAAGGAATTTTTAAGTCAATAAAAACTTACTATGCAGCTATAATAGTTAAGATAGTGTAGTACTGGAACAAGATTAGACATATAGACAAATGAATAGAATAGAGAGCCTAGAAACAAGGCCATACATATGTGGGATCACAGGCTATAACAGAAGTATTAGTATAAATTAATTAACAAAGAACTAAGAATTATAAATGGTTCTTGGAAAACTGATTATCCAAATGTAAAAAACAATAGCTATCTGCATATATAGGATTGGGTATATGAACCTAGGATGAGAATGATACCTAGCACCTTCAGGATAATGCTTTTACTGAGGAAAGGAGGAAGGGGATGGGGTTTTAGAGTCATAAGCTGGGCTGCAACTATATTTAATGTTTGGCTTCCTTAAAAAATAGCCTAAAGAAAATATGGCATAATGTTAATATTTATTGTATCTGGGTTTGGGTACATGAGTTTTCATTATGTTAGTCTAATTTTCCATATGTTTGAAATATAAAAATATTTTTAAAAATCTCAGCAGGGTGAAACAATGTGCTGACAATAACAAGATAAAATATAGGAAAGATAAATAAAAAAAATCTAACCTTGAATTAAATAGAAACCCCACCAATTGGATATATACACAGTAAGGGGCATGTGGGTTAAAAGAAGAATTTGTTTAAATACCGTGATTTGATTTGACTACAGTTTCATGTATCAATGCCACTAAGGCCTGCCAACAAATCTAATTTTTCATAAAGCTAAGCAGTATGAGTAAAATGTCTAAAGCAGAAAACTGATAGTAGTATTAGACATTGCTTCGGTCAAAACTTATGTTGCTCAATTTTATAGAAACTAAAAGCTATTTAGAGGACAACGACTAGAATTACGAGAGAAACTCTGGGTTGTGTCGTGTGCAGCACCAGCTAATGCTCGGCTAAGGGAAGGTAATGTTCAGGAGGAGTATGGCAACCATCATTGCTTATGGCTGCCCTGTGGAAGTGGGATTTGGCTCATTTGCTGTAGCCTGAGGGGATATTGCAAGGAGATGATTATAAACATCATATTTCACCCCAACATAAAGAATTTTCCTATATGATATGGTCTTCCTCAGAAAGTAGTAGATTCCTCACCGCTGGAGTTGCTTAAGCAAAGATTCTGACTATTTGGTTTTGAATTGTTGGTTGTTGGCTAGACCAGAACAGTGATGCCGAAATTTTGGATTTCATGGACCAGTACAACTTCAAATGAATACTTGGAGAACCAACAAAGAGTTTCCAACTTTCTAATTTGTTAAGGAAGATCGTTACAGATAAATGAAAAACATACACGGAAACTACTTATTTCTACCATCGCTTTAACATCACAATTAATGAAGTACATCATCCCAGAATTTTTTTTCTTTTCAAGGAGAGAACATCAGCTACTTTGCACTGATATATTTTAAATAATATATTTATATATGTTCAAATAGAGGAAAATTTTAACACATTTTGGTTTTTGTTGTATGTAACTGTTTCCTTGATAAAATATCAATTCAGGAGCTCATACTTATAATTGTATGCAACGGAGTGTAATTCAAATATTCAAGCTTTTTTTTTTTTGATGTCTGATCTTATTTGTTAGTCTTACAAAATCTCATTTTTGATTGGACTCAGACTTAGAGGTAGAAGCTCTCAGAGAGGACAGTCTACATCTCTTGGCCATCTGTTCCTGGCATTTCTCTTTGCTTCATTCATTCTCTTGGCCAAAAGTTTAGCATATTCTGCTAAACTTATTTTTTTTAGTATGCTGTTTCTTCAGAGCAATCTTTCCATGTTTATGTTGCAGGACACATGGAGTGACAAGACGCTGAATCTTGGGTGTTTTGGTCCTAGGTTTCTTACTTTCTTTGTTTAGGGGCTTTCATACAACATTGATGGACGTCATCTTCTTTAGAGAGTTTGAAAAGTTGGCAGATTCAGCTAGTTCTTTTGGGCCCCAGGTGACGAGGCACAGTAGTGTTAATGAGACCAGGAATGTCTTTCTCCCCTTTTCTCACAATGACCAAGTTGAGAACACTCAGATTGGCATCCACGATTCAACTTTGAACAGGCCTGTGCTCTCTTTCCCCAGTCTTCCTCGGTCTATAACAGGAATGCCCCTTACTCAGTAGCAGTGGGTCAAGGCACCCTGCTTCATGGGGAAACCTAGTTTGTCATTCCCATCATTGATTCAAAATACATAACTCTTCCATTCTTCACTCAGAGTATCAGCAGCAGCTTCTGTGCCCATACGCTTCTCATAAAAGGTACAAAGTTTTCATTCATCATCCACTTCAGTGAGCTTCTGGCACTAGTGCCTGGAAAGAGATGTTAACATCAGCTTTATCCTGAAGTGGCCGACCCCCTCCAAGGTACCATGAAAAGGGCTCAAGCTATTCTCAAAATTTACTTTTGTTTATGGTCATTGTCAACCATACTGCTTGGCTTAGAGGTAGAAGCAAATTCCAAATGTCATTTCACTTAATTTAGAATTTACAGGTGAGCTGAGAAAAGCCAAAGGACAATAGCTAGTATAGCTCTGGCACCCTTTTTGTGCCTTTTTTTAGGCCCAAGCAGGTCAGGATCTAAGAGCCAGGTCTGCTACAAAGAGAGGAGCAGGGCTAAGGGCTCCAACTAATTCTTTACAAAGAAGACCTCCCGGCCCAGAAATAGGAAGAGATACCCCACTAACTAGATTCACACACAGCAGGAGGAGTGTGGTCCAGATGGCTGCTTACAATGAGGAACAATAAGGTCAGAAATCAATAAGACTGTGCTTCCTCACAGATTGGGCTGATCCAAGGAACAGCTGCCTTTCTTAACCTCTGCACTTGATATTTTGAGTCATAATGTTTTCTTGTAAGGAGCTATCCTGTGCATTATAGAATTTTTTGCAGTACCCCTGGCCTCTGCTCATTACATGCCAGTAGTACTTCCCATGACTCCAGCTGTGACCATCAAAAATGTCTCTGGACATGCCGAATATTCCCTAGGGGGCAAATTGCTCCCAGTTGAGGGCCACTCGTTTAGAAGATCTTTAGACTTTTCTCAGCCTGGAGATGTAAGAATCAATCTTGAATAGCACTGACATGTATAAAAAAGGATTCGAATAGTGACCCTAGAATCACTTGTTTTTATCATCTTTAAGCACAAATGAAGATCAGGTAGGGGATAAGGGTAGGCAGTTTTTTGAGCTCTCACCTATTGAGTCAGAGATCTTTCTTGTTTTGGACATGATAAAAATATCTGGGAACAAGTTTCAGCTGCATATGAGTGTAGGGAAACTGCTGAACCTTTAAATGCTGTTGCTGCCCTCTTTGCATTAATCAGTCTTGATGAAGGCTATGACCCTTTTATCATGCTTTCTTCTTTTAAAAAAATAATACCCCAAAGTACTCGGAAAACATTTTTAAACTTTTGTAGTCTGACCATTACATTTCCATCATCCTCCAAAAGCCATCAAAAAGTTAACTTCATTATTTGGGGAAAATCCCTACTTATGTAGGCAGCTTTCTCTCAAACACATACATATGGCTTCTCTTATTCTAGGTTTGGCTTTATGCCTGGATCAAAAGTAGGAACTGATCTGCACTTGCTTTTGAGAAAGGGATTTGTGAACTGATTTTGTTTTCCAGCGCTGTTTTATAGAAATCTGCAAGTACATACTATGCAAATGTAAGTTGCCACCTTTGTTCGTCCCAATGGAAAATTATACTTTGTATGAAGGGACTAAAAACTGTCTATAAGACACCATAGGGACTTGAGGAAACGTTAAAGGGATGAAGTGCTATACCGACGAAATGAATATTTTCAGGGATTTAATTATGCAGAATAAGACAAAGAATAAAGAACACAGATGTTGGAGCAAAGCATTGTTCACATGAAGATACTTATTATTTGGTATTAGAAAAAGTAAATCATATAATTTTCATACAGGCTAAAATCCATTTCAGTTTCTTGATAGAGCTGTGTATGGTATCTGGATCCTGTGCTTTCCAGAATTTTGACTCTTGCTTGTCCTCAGAATCCCATTTATTTTAATAGGAGAAAGAAATCCAAGGCACCAATTATGGTAGATGAATGTTCAGTGGTCTGCTATGTGCAGAGGTAGCTCAAAGAACGTAGACCTAGTAGACCAGTAGTTCTAGAATTACCAGTAGTTCTAGAATGGGTTAGAAGTCATTAATTGCTTAGAATAATGGTATAATGGGATGGAGTCAGAGTGACATGTTTTGTTTGTGAATGGAGCAAGACTCCTTGTTTCAGGTGTAGATATTGTCAGAGGCAAACCCAGAAATAAACAATTGAAAAACAACCTTTAACATTTAACATCTCCCTGTGGTCTGATACATGGTTCTTTTACCTTTTGGGATGCTTTAGAATGAGGAATGACCTTTCAGGAAGGTCAATGTCACCCCTGGAGTTTTGGGTTGGCAGAGGTCTACTATGTATTCTCTCACCCACTTTTTCTAGGAAGTTAAATGGTTTTGATCTCATCTCTTGCTTTTTTGTTCATTCTTTTCCTTTAATAACTATCTGAATGCAAATTCATCTAATTTTGTTGCTTTGTTCACAGTTGTAAGAAATTTCCTAAATATGATGTGTAAATGTTTGACTTTAAAATTTTTCCTTAGAATGCTTAGAATTTGACTATTGTCTAAGGTTTTTCATATCTGTATCAGATGAATGCCTTTCTGTATGAATTTATTACTGCTAAATATGCAGGCTTTTTATTACATTTCTATAAACATCCTATACACAAAGTTAGTTTTCATAGTAACTATACTGTTATCAAATTTTCCTTGCATTTTTCTCATAGGTTCTTACATGAGGTTAGAAACCTTTTCTGCTCTCAAACTGGCCATGGGCTCCCTTGGAGCAAATGTTGCTTCAGGATAGATGGTTATTAGAAAACCCACCCAGCAGCCCCAGGGTAGCTTGAACATTCAAGAGCTCACTGGGACCATGGCCCTAAGAGATAGGATGAGACCTATAGAGACAGTGCAATAGGCAGATGGGAAGAGGAAAAACTGTGATTATGGTGTCTGCCAAAGAAAGAAGGAGGAAATGAATTCTCTTTGTGGCGACACTGGAGGAGGTTTAAGGCAGTAAGTATTAAGGCAGGCAGGGATGCTTAGCATCTGATAAAGTTATAATAAAGACCTCTACAGAGTCATTTCTTTGTACACTATTGACCCAACCTCATGTTATGAGGAATTTGATAGAAAGGCAAAAGAGCAGATTGCTAGCTTCTTAACAAACTAGTTAATAATATGTTAATAGTAGCTTGATATGTCATTGTCTGCATCTCATGCATTCCCAGGAGTGTTGGAAGAACAGCCTATGTCAAGTTAGAAAAGCTCTAAGAATTAATAGCCACAGAAATTCATCTAAGAGAGCACTGACATAGGTCTCACACCAAGAACTGTGGCTTATTGGTGGTGAGCCATTCCAGGCTTCTGTGTAATCTCTTCTACATATACTTCTGCAGCACCTGGATACGGTGCCTATTTTGTTCACCAGTCTATCTCTAGTGCCCTCAATAATACTTAACACATAGTAGGCTTATAATAAATATTGTTGAAAGAGACTGATATTCAGTAATCTTAAGTATCTCATTCAGGATTGTACAGCTCAAGCTAGCAAGCATCAAAACAAAAATTCTAATCCAAATTTACCTGGCTTAAAATTCATGCTTTTCTTTTTCTTGTGTTTATTCATGCATAATATAATCTACTGTATCTTTCTTACTATTTTTAGCAAAGCAAATTATGGGGTACATCAAACAATACACAAAGATCTGATTAAAATATTGTATAAGAGTCAATACATGTAAATAATGAACGATTTTGCGAAGCATAACAACACCAACACCAGGAATCCACCATTTAGATTAAAAACCAGAACATTATTGACATCTTTGAGTTATATGTGTATTCCTCTGAAATTCCATTCTTTTACTTCCTCTCTTCTAGAAGTAACTGATTTATTATTCTCTTTCCTCCTAAAACAAAATTTCTATATATGTAGCAACCCCTAAGGAAAAGGCCATTTGTAAAATTTATAGCATGTAATTTAGGTAGTTACATAATTATATATGTGCATATCATATATTAATTAAATAATATGTAATTTTTTCCAACTTGCTTTTTTTCACTCAACATTGTTTCTATAATTCATCTATATTATTGTCAGCAGCTATAATTCATTCATTTTCACACCTATATAATATTCTGTGACTAGGCCATAATTTATTCATTTTCCTGTCAATAGAATTTTGTTACCTGATTTTTTTCTAGTCATTATTTCAATTACTACTTTCAATTATATGATTTTTGTACATGTATTCTGGGACTCATGTTTCTCTAAGTTTTGTTTCTAGGAATAAAATTCCCAGGTTATAGGCAAGTTTATGTTCAGATGTACAATATAATTGTTACCAAATTAGGTGTTCCAAATTATAAATCCCCTAGAACTGTGTATATTTTTCATCACTCTACTTCATTGACAACAATTGATATTATCAGAATTTAAAATTTTAAATACAACACACAATTATCTCACTGTGATCTTAATTTGCACTCCTCTGATTACCAAAGGGGCTGAGCCATTAGTGTTGTCTTTCATTTTAAATGCCTGTTTCGTCATTTGTTTTTGTGAGTGTGGAGGGGAGGGGGTTGTCTTTTTCTTGGTGATTCATAAGAGTTATTATACTTAATGGATACTAATCTTTGTTGAATCTATATGTTGCCAACAGTTTGTATTTCCATTTTCTTTATGAGATCTTTGATAAACAGAAAGTCTTCCTATTAATGAGGTTAAGCTTGGCAATTTTTTCATTTAAAGTTAATATTTCCTCTATTCCGAGATCATAAAAATTATCTTTTATATTTTCTTCTAAAAGCTTAAGAGTTTCCCTTTGCATTTAAAATTTTAATCTACCAGGAATTTATATATGTATCATAAAAGCAAAAAATAAATTTTATTGTTTATATAATTAGCTTAAATCCTTCATCCAGTGATCAGTAATATCACTATCAAGTTCTATTATGCATATCTGTTTCTAGGATCTCTATTCTGTTGAGTATGCCACTGGTCAGTTGATCTCTCCTTGAGTTCATTCACACTATATATTTGATATAGCTTTATAATAAAGCTTGGTAGGTGGTAACACAATTTTGCCCACCTTATACTTCTTCAGCTATACTTTACCCATTATAGGGCCTTTGCTTTTTCAAATAAGTTTTAAAATTAACTTGTTGGGTTCCTCGAAAATCTAGTTAAAATTTGATTAACTCTGCAGTGAAATTTAAAGAGAACTGACATTTTAATGATATTGAGTTATCTTGTCTATGAACATGGTATATTTTGATTTTTATATTTATGTTTTAAAAATAGCTTTCAATAAAGTTTTAACCCTTTTTTCCTTGGTGTTTTGCATATCATCCTTTAAAATGTTATTGTATTCATATATTTTTGATAGAAATATTTTAAATTATGCTTTCTAAATTTGTAACTGGTGTATATTAACACATGTATTTTTGGTATTATGTCAATCACTTTGATAAACATTAATTCTAGTATTTTATTGTTAGATTCTTTGAGTTTCTATCATGTTAATAGTGACATTTTAGTTTCTTTCCATATTTATAGTAACTTGTCTTGCAAACTAGATAAGACCTCCAGTATATGTGGCTCTTAAGAATCAGAAATGTAGCTGGTATGAACAATTAAATTTTTGATATAATTTTGTTTAAATAGCAGTTGCAGCTAATAGATACTATATTGGACAGTGTAGATCTAGTATTTTTGTTCTGTCAACACAGAGTTAGTCACCATTTTTTTATATTTCTTTTTAGATTAGTCTATGTTTAATAATATCTTTGATCAATATTTCTTTTTGCAATTCATAAGTTATTTCTAGAATCCTTCTTTATCATTCAGAATGTACATTATTAGTAAAGGTCTGTTGGTGGCAAACTATGTAAATGTCTATTTTGATTATGACTTTGAAAAATAATTTTTATAACAGAATTCTATATTGATAGTTAATTCTCTCAGAATTTTGAAGATATTATAGTAAGAACTTTTGACTTCCATTGAAGCTGTTAAAAATCTATTGTTAAATTTTTTTTCTTTATAGGTGTTCTGATTTTTCTTCTCTGCCTTTTAGATATTTGCTTTACCTTTGGTGTTCTGAAGTTTTACTGTAATGTTTTACATATAGATTTTTCTTTGATTATTCTATTTGGTATATATTGTGGATCTTACACTCTTAGTTTCTATCATAAGTGCTCAGTAATTCTCGGCCTAATTCTCAACCCTTCTGTTATTGCCTCTCGTGTTCTCTCTGTATTATTTTTAAGGGACTAAAATTAGATATACATTTGACTTTTTGTGTTTATTCTATCGTCCATAGTTCTTAACCTTTATATTTTCATGTCCTTATCTTTCAGTACTGCAAGTTCTTCAGTACTTGCTTCTAGTTCATTGTCTTTTTAGCTATATCTAATGTTATTTCATATAACTACTGAGCTTTTAATTTCAATGAATCTATTTTTTATTCATAAAATTTATATTTTGTCTTTTTACAATCTGCTTGGTCATTTTTAATAATCTCTTGTTTCTTTTTTTTTTTTTTTTACTGTGTTTTTAAATTGCTTTAGACATTTCATAGCATGATCATTCTATATTTTCCATTGGCTAATTCTAATATCTCCAGGTTTGGGTGGTCAGTTTATTTTGTTGTCTGATGACTCTTTCATGGTGACCTATTTCACTTATTTTTTAAAAATGTGAGCTAATTATACAAATTTTGAGAATTCAGAAGGTCTAACATAAGATGGCTTTCTGCCACATAGGATCTGATTTGCTTCACTGGAGCCAGGACCACATATCTCCACAACCACTTTAGTTCCTATGGAGCATCCTGCTTTAATATTCAGCAACCTCATCTAGCAGAATGGTTTGTCTTTCTGAGCCCAGGACTGCTATTAGAATTGGGAAACCTTGACTTTTGTATTTGTTTACTGGCGCTATTCAGAGTTTATCTCACTGTCTGTTCTCTTCCCCCCACTTACTCGTTCTCTTCTCCTCCACATATCTTTTATCTTCATCTTTGAGGACTTCTTAAGCTTTATATTGAACACTATTCTGCTTAAAAAAAACAAGTATGTTATAATTATGTAGGCTCTCCTTGATTGCCATAGGACCATCTGGAACATCTTTCCCATGATTCTATTAATATCAGAAATCAGTCCATGACTTTTGATAGCACTCAAGCTTCTTCTAGAGCCCTGCAGCATTGCTGGGTTTTGAAGTGCTTATTATAAAGCCTCCAGCACTGGGATTGCATTGATTCACTTTATATGGCAGACTTTTTTGAGCTTTATGAAAATCTAATTATGTTATCTATCAGGTAATTAAACTGATTTTTTTAAAAAGAAAATATGGACAAAATAAAATACCAGATTATATCTGAAAAGAGGGCATAGGTTATATATATATATGGTCTTCCTTGGGAAAATAGTTTCCAAGATGGATATAAATATGGTTTAATTTTCCAAAATTCATCCTCCTGGCCCATATTATCTAAAGATATAGAGGAAGATGGCTCATAGAAAGAACTAAATTTGGAGTCAGAAAAATGACCAATCTTAGCTTAGATACTAAGCATTTGTTTTTCAATAATGTAATTTAATTCTATGAGCCTGCATTTCCTCATTTGTGTAATAGAGATGATTTCTATTTCACACAGTTATAAGAATTTAAATCAAACAAAATAGTATATGTGGAATTACCCATGTTGGTGTCCAGTAAAGGAGAATAGAATATGCCATCCCCAAAATTTGCCTCTTTGGCATCAGGATTATCTTGAACTGATTATTTTTAAGAAATAGCAGATAGAACCTCTGAAAACTAAGCAGTTGTCCCCTTTGTAAGAGACCTTTACATGTGTAAGGGAAATCTCCACTTATAAGTGCGTTCCCCCTCTCTGTACCAGGAAGAAAAGGATGTTAACTTTAGAAAGTTTTATTAATGGAGAAACAACAACTTAAATCTGCGTAACAGCACTACCCTTGCTTACTGTGCTTTGCCTGATAACCTCCCACAACTGCCTCTTTTGTATTTAGCTGGAGATGATATTTAAGGTGATTGGTGGGGCCATTTTGGGGAGTTACTCAGTTTTCCTGGGTATCTCCCATGTATACGTGCTGTTAAACTTCTCTTTGTTTTTCTCCTGTTAATCTATATTTTAGGACAGAGAGGTCTCAGCCAAGAACCTAGAAGTAGAGAAGGGAAATGATTTTTCTCTCCTATACAAGCACAGAGTAGACACTTGGATAGTATTAATTTTTCTTTCCTTCTTCTGAGATCTTTGAGCTAATGTGATTAAATGTGTGATTTCTAAACTATATCTTGAACTTTTATTAATATTCATTTACTTCTAAGACAAGTATATCAGCCTTATCTCTGTATTAAATTGAGAGTTAATTTTAAAAAATAGTGCAAAGTGAACTCCTACCTATACAAATTAAGTTACTTTCAAGATATGAAAAGTTAGGTCTGATTGTAGTTAAAAATGTGAACAATGCTTATGTAGCTTTAGTTAGGCAACATCTGGAACTGATCTTCAGAACTTTGATTAACAGAACCAACCTGATGAATCCCAGATGTTGAAACATGGTTGTGTTTCTTAGACTCACTGGATTATGAGTGTGAATACATGGAAGGAAGAAAAACATTTACAAGAACTAGGTGTCAAAGTGGCCGAGGGCGTATTTGGGTGTTAACTTAGTTGCAGGGGTAGGTCTTTCTAAATGAACAACCCTTTTAAAGTTTTATACACGTTATTAAGAAAAAGGTTCAATCTTGGATAACCTCAGTAGTATGTCTTAATAACTTTGCTCATGTTTGTTCCTGAAGAAATATGTTTTGAACATCTACTATATCTATAGTCCTGTGATCAGAAAGACAAATAAATAATAATCATTCCCTGCCTTTGAGTCACTTAGTTTAATGAAAGAGGCAGGCCTGTGAACAGTAATTATAACTGTTGTATTAAAGGGCTGAGGGCAGAAATTAACCACATTTGCCAGGGAAGATAGAGGAGACACTGTGTTCAGAATTTCTATATATCACTTCTGCAAGCCAGAATCAGCTGTACTAATTCATGTGGGGGAAGAACACAATTTTTCTACCCTCAAGGTTCTTTTGGCTGCTCTAATAATCAAATAGATATGAGACAGATTAGCAAGAAAAATAACCAAATTTAATACATACATATGTATGGGAACCCCACATACATGAGCTCAGAGATAGAACATGGGGATATAAAACATTCTGAGCTAAGGATGAGGTAAGGGGCCTCAGAGACTTCAGAGGATAGTCGCAGAATAAAAAGAACAGATATTTAGAAAATAGAAGTTTGTCTTAACCTATAGATAGGTCAAAAAATGTTATATCGGATAAACTCCCGGTATGGGCAAGGCTCCTAATTCAGATCTTCCAGGTAATCAAGGGAGGGGAAGAAGCTTCTACTGAGCCCTCAGCTAAAGTTGCCCTTAGCATACCATAGAAGCACATCTTGGGAGGTTAGCTCAGCACCCCCACAAATACAACTTTCACATACTTGTATGTCCCATAGATCATCGGACTGTTTGTCATATTGTTAACCACACACAGACTTCATTTCTTTTTCCTCTGATTCAAGCAGGCTTTGTCTAGCATAAGGGCATTGTGACTCACTAGCTTTTCCCACCCTTATCCTTCTACCTTTGTTTGCCTACTTCCTTAATCATCAAGCTTAGGACCTAAGGTTCTGGCTGGTGTCAAATCTTTTAAGAATAAAGCCTCAGGTATATAGATCACAAGGACAATAAGTTTCCACTAAACTAAGGATAACATTTGGCTTCAGGAGTGTTTCAGCCTCAGGCCCATCAAGACAGAACAGCTTCACTGATCACTTTCCCATGGGACCAGACAGGATGACGCCTTGGCTGATTCCAAAACTGGACACAATGACCAATTACCACAGCCCCATCCAATCAGTAGCGCCCATGACCCCAACTCCCTTAGTCTCCATGGCTATGATTTTTCCCTATATAATTTACCCCCTCAAGGTACCTGGAGGGCCAGGTCTTTGAACGGTTGATGTGTCTCTAGGACTTGCAACTGTCTGAAATAAACCTTTACATTCCTTGCTATGAAACCTGTACGTATCTCATTAGCCTTAGATATGCACAGGCAGATGGACCCTATACTCTGGTAACAATGTCAAAAAATAAGTATTTTGATAATTCAATTCAGTGTCACATGATTAATCATTGTATAGACTTCCCACTGTTTGGTAAAGCTTCTGGAAAAACAATAGTTTAGTCTTTTTTTTTTCCCTTCAAATTATGCTTTAAAGTGAAAGAATGCCTTTGCCTTTTACAACCTTCTCCTTGCTGTCATGTATGCCCAATGCTGTACACAGGAAGGAAAAATCAGAAATGTTCTGAGTTCTAAACTATTTTAGAAGCCATTTAGGGCAAAGGTGTAACTTTTGTGCCATACTTTAGTTCCCACACAATCTGCTCCATTTTTCCCCCAGGGAAATATCAACTCTGAAAAGAAACAAACATGTGTCCTCTAAGGAGAAGAACCCAAATTACTGCCCGACAGTAATTTTGAAAATTAAATGCATTGTTAACAGCCTGCTTTCAGAGATAGAAGTGGAGATTAAGTATTAAATAGTAACCTGATGACAAGACTAAAAAGGCTAATTCTTACACGAAGTTTCCAGTGAAAACTAATGGCCCCTCAGGCTCAAATGCACCCCAACTCCTTTTTTTTTACCCAGCCCTGACTAGCAATTTTTTTGCTTGTGTTTTGTATTTTATGTCTCAATACCTCCTTCACTATAGCTCATCAAACATAAACTGCCCATTTACTCCTGTAAATTTTCTCTGAAGTAATAAATATAACTGTTCCCACCTCTAGAGAACCTACACCAACAGACCAGGGCTGTTCCCTCTTCTTAGTCTCCTGAGCCATCAATCCTTAACCCAGCAAATGTCTACTTATCCTTTAAAACCTGGTTTAAATGTCATTCCTCAGAAAGGGCTCCCCCAGTCCTTCCAGGCTTGGTACAACTTACTTGCCACACACCCCTATATTACCTAATCAGATGGTCCTCATCGTGTCTGTATTTGTAAGCCCAGTGTGTCTTTCTCAGGTGATTGTAAGTTTCAAGAGAATGGGAACCTTTGTATGTGTATTCATCATGGTATCCCCAGTTCCTTATATTCATATAGTAGATACTTATTGAAAACAACACTTAAAAAAATCTATCATTGTAATAGTTTATGCCCTTATAATATCTTACCCTGTTTAGAAGGTATACCTTACCTTACAGCCTTGGACACACTGTTCTCTTTGCCTGGACCAACTTTCTCCTGAATGATTACTTCTTGATCTTCAAATCTCAGCTGAAACCTCACCTCTTCATGGAGACCTTCCCTCACCAATCTAAATGAGTGAGTTATTTTCTATTACTTTACCTTTTTTTTCCTTCATGGTGCTCATCATGATTTATAGTTATATATTGATTTTTCTCTCATTTACTTATCCAATAGCTAAGTTGAGGGCAGGAATGTGCCATCTATTACCTGGCGAGGTATTGGAATAATTCTATATTTTTTTCTAAATAAATAGAAGTTTCACATGTAAATGTTTGGCAGATGTCTCTCTAAATATACTGTATGTTTTTTTAGGCACGAGGGCTATAGTATTTTAGTATTTAACATGCTTCTTTATATACATTAGGAGTTTATATATTTTTTTATTAAATGAATATTTAATGTTTTAGGGTCATCAAAAGGAACTTTTGCAATGTCTTATTATATAAAGCCTGACATTTATATTCTTGATTAGAAAAAAAAAAATCCAAGTGAGAAATTGCATATCTAAAACAATAAAACATCAATTACCAAAACATAACTATATAAGTTTTATTCAGTAAGTATTAAAGCCTGGTATGCAAAGGTGCTATTGACTTTTCTGAATTAGATGGGGACCATGTACTTGAGCCATTTTATTGTAACTGGGGTGGCCCTTGCCTCAACATATTAGGGGATGTTACTATTGGATTTCAATCCATCATGAGAAAAGATGATTGACACCTCTACTCACCTATTAGGAGTACAGCAAATCTAAAACAGTCTCCTTTCCAGAGGTCCCTAGGGCTAATCGAACATAGCCAGACCCTTAATGCTACCCCAAGAATGAATAGGTCCCCAGGTACGCTAAGGCCCATCCTCTCCTGAAGCTCCTGGGCAGAGTCACCAGACACTCATGAGCCCAGGGGCTAAGCTGGGTTCTCTGTTAAGGGTACTATTGGGTACATTGGGATGATGCCTCTTTAAAACTATTCTTCCTTCACTTTATTGGTACAGTCACTTCCCACGCTCCAGGACAGTGTAAGGGAAGAAAGATAATTTGCATCCTATCCTTCTAGGGTCCTGGCTGAGACGCACCCCTCTGTAATAAAAGATTAGCAGGAGAGAATAAAACCAAAAGTTTAATAACATGTATACCTTCTGTATACATGGAAAATACCCAGAAAAACTAAGTAAAATTACCCCAAATGGCCCAACCAATTCCCTTAAATACCCTTTCCAGCTAAAGACAAAAGAAGATAGTGGGGTGGGAAGAAGGGAGCTAGTTATGGGAGGTTGTCAGGCAAAGCATAGTAACAAGGGCAGGGTTGTTATGCAGACTCAAGTTGCTACCTTTTCCCTGGACAAGAGTTTCTGGAGATTTAGGGTCATCCTTCCCTTCCTGGTACCAAAAAAGAGACATCTTTACAAATGGGGATTTTCTTTATAAATGTAATGTTCCTAACAAAAAGGCAACTTCTACTCTGTTTTCAGAGATTCTCCAGTGTCTGCTGTTTCTCAAAAATAATCAGTTCAATGTAATGACCCAGAGGCATACTTTGGGGTGACATATTCTGATCCCATTCAACAGCTTCAGAGGGTGGGTCAAAATGACAGGAGTGTTGGCCAACTCTTGGGCTCAGAGCCAACTCTCCCAATCCTAGGGCGGCTCTTATTTTAAAATAAGATAAAAGTTCTGCTTTCTTTCCAAAGATAATGGAACCACCAAGTCACACCAATCTTTGCTGTACAGCAACTTTTGATAATTCCAAGTACTTTTCTCTCCTGAGGGTAGGAATGATGAGTCAGTGTTTGCAGAGTGCACCCCACTTCAGTCACTCACCTAGCCTCCTTTGAGATAAATCACATTTTTAAAAATTCTTTTAAAGCATCTTTCTTGCTAAGGAAAAGATCCCAAGTTTAATCTGTTTTAGGAACATCCAAATATAGTAATGTTAGGCGAGATTGGATGTTTGCAGTTACAAGGTAAGGAATGATACATGCTAAAGGTATTAGAATATGCCACCTCAAAACATGCCTCTTTGGCATATGGATTATTTTAAGCTAAAGGCCATTGAGAATAAGCCGAAGCAGGAAAATCTCTCAAAACAAGGCATAAATTCTCCTTTTGTAAATTAAATTTCTGCTTATAGAGATGTCACCCTCTCTAGCATCAGGAAGACTCTTAACTCTTATCAATGAAAAGGGCATCTACTTAAATCTGCATGACAAACCATACTAAACAACTCCTGTTTACCACACTCTCCCTGGTCACCTTCCCTTAACTGCCTCCTTTGCCCAGAAACCCATATTAATAAATTTTTTTTTTCTTGTTAATCTGTCTTTGACCAATCTAATTTTCAGAGTCCCAAACTGGAGAATCTAAGATGAGTAGAAAAAATGATTTTCTTCTTCTCCTACAGTCGTATAAAATTAAAAATACATAAATAACATATAACACAAGCTCATGGGAGAAATCACATTTACTTGTGGAAATCAGGACAATTATGAAGAAAATGGTCTTGGAAGTCCACCTTGAGAACAGGACAAAACTTGAACATGTAGAAAGGTGGCAAAGACCTCCAAGTGAACAGATGTAAAGGCACAGAAAGGACATGACTGGGGAAGAGAACTGGAAAGTCAGTGCTAGAGCCGGATCACGGACATCCTTGACTGGCAAATGAAGCAGACTCAACTTCAGTCGGGAAAAAGAATTTTAAGAAGGGCTATAATATATGTATAGAAAGGATGGATTCAGGAACGTGGTTGGAAACTATTAAAATATTCCAGGAGAGAAGTTAATGAGAGTCTGATTTAGAGTAGAAGCAGTGGGAAAGAGGAGAAATATGGACTGTATTAAGAGGTACAGGGACAGATGGTGCTGGAGAGAGCAGAGTTAAAGGAGCTGCTGGTTCCTGAAGGAAAGATTAGCAGGCATCATAGTGCAACTCACCCCAGAGATTCAGATTCTGGTTCTGCCTCAGGGAGCAATCATTTTAAACATCTTTTCCTAAAAATTTCCTGAATTTTTTTTCAGAGTTAGAATATAACTTATACAAAACCATTTCACCTGCCCAGAGGTCTTCTGTGGACATGCTTTCTGTCAGGTGCAATTGCTTTTTTTTGCCCAGCGGGTAAAAATTTACTTTGAGGCATCTATCCTCAAGAATTGTTTGTCCTTTCTTTTATTAATTAGGGAAATAAGAGATCAACATGTAGTAGCTGTTAAAAGAGGCTAACATTTTATAAGTTGGTTTCATATACTTGTTTTCGTTTTATCTTGATCATAGCACCATTAGAGAGGCTTTGCTGCTCTTTCATACGTAACTGTACTTTGTTTAGCTGTCATCGAAATTATCTGTGAAACCAGAGAATAATAAAAAGCTACCCACAAGCAGCTGCAGCAAACCCGGTAATACGAATCCCAATGGACATACATGGGCACCTGTAGTTTTAAAGAATGTGAAACAAGGACCACCAGCTTGCTGTGTCAGAGCCCAGGTTCTGTGGTCAGATCTGGGCAAGTTACTTAGCTTCTCTGAGCTTTAGTTTCCTGGTCTACATATGTAATGGGGTTACAGTGATCAATTTCATTAAGTGAAAGGAGAAATGGTGGAATCAGTAACAACTCATGCTGCATTTCTCGTTTCCTTAGTGCTAGACATTCACTAAGTTTCATATGCAATATCTCAGTTCATTCTCAAAATAGCCCTGGGGTAGGTACTAGCAGTTTTTCCATGTTATGGACAGAAAATTGAAGGCCTTTGAAACATTAATTTGCCTAAATTACAAAGCTAGTAAAGTGCCTAAACTGGGACTTAAGTCTTTTTTGGCTGATATTAAGTTGGTGCTTGTAACCATTATTCTATACCTTCTTTGTAAAGTACTTAATACAGTGGCCAGAAGGCATTAAGTAACAAATATATAATATTACTATTATTTTCTTTAGTTTCAAATCAAATTACAACTTCAATGGCATATATATGTACTCCGCAAATTATTTAATGGATCTAAAGTTTAAAAATGTCAAGCAGAGAAGAATTAGATGAAAGTAACAGATTTTAGAGGATTAACGTAATAAGATACAAAACAGAATTTAGAATAGATTAGAGAATTAAAGAGAGAGAAGTGATGGAGTGGGGGAAGGACCAGGAAAGGAGCACCATCATGATACCATTTTTGCCATGTGCCTTAATGAAATGGGAGGGCAATGGTTGCAGCAGACCCATTTACAGCTGGGAGTCTATACTACAGGCAACAAATGATGGTACCACCACCAGGATGGGCAGTAGGCCAGCCATCTTATTGTGCAGACTGGCTGAGGGGATAGTGCGAATTGCACAGAAGATTTGTTGTTCACCAGTACCCTGGAAGGAGACCAAGGTAGAAACCCTGAGAAGAAAATGGTAAAAATAGTGATACAAGATTCTGTGGGATTCTTACTAAAGTGTTCCACACCACAAGGGTCTATGAGCAGTCAGTGGCTTGAAGAAAATAGTGCACTGGAGCCACCAGCATGCTGGAGAGAGAGAAGCCTTAGCTTGTGAAAGGGAGAGGTCTATCGTATTCAGCAGGGGGAAGTTAAAGTCACTGGTCAGAAGTTCTGAGGGCTTGAACTTGATGTCTATAAAACAGCACAGGGTTCTGAGCGAGCTTGGCCTCCAAGAGGGGAGTAGATTTCATAGCATTTCCCTGTTGTCTCAGTAGAATCACTGCCTGATGAGTGCCAGTAAACAGGTACGAATTCCATCATGGTTCCATATTAGTTTTCTGATTCCTAATATCTTCAAATATTTGCAGGGAGTTACATTCCGAATTTAGTTGGACCTCCAAGTTGCATCTGTATCACCTGTATCGCTTGTTGATGTCTCCTGAAGCGTCTGGAGCACATGGCTTCCCCAGGAGCATCATACTTCTGAGCCACACTCAAGACAGTTATACTTTTCATACCCACCTCTGTCTGACCAAGGTAAACTTTCTTAAAGAAAAATGGTGCCAGGTGGAGATTGAACTTGATGAAAAAAATGGTCAGTCATTCCCAAAAGTACGGTTAAATCCACATATAGAGTTTAACAGTTATACATGTGCTATGCCTATTTTGACATGGTTTCTAAAATGATGAAAATGAACCAGAATATTGTAGATCTGTCTGTAGACAAACAAGTTTGATTTGCAAGGCAAAACAATAATCATGCTTTTGTTTTCTTACACTGACCAAGAGTTTGATTGATTACACTGAATGAACCAGTGATATTTGTGCTGTCTTGTCTGTGGGCACAGGGTACACTGAACCATGCCAGCACAGGTAAGCAGAGAATGTGGTTGCTGTCACTTTTTATTTGTTCTAGTCAGTATTGTCCATATTTAGAACATTAATAGCACAAAGTTCCTCACTGTGAAGCTTTCACATTCAGAATTTCAATTAAAAAAATGCAGTGGCTTTTTAAATGATCTATACGGACAATCTAACATTGTTAACCGTATACGAAGAACATCCTGTAATTGTGTCCCTTCTTCCACCCCCTTGCATTTTAATAACAAGCGTGTCTTTGCTTTCTTCCAATGCTACTTGAAATAATCAATCTGGGCCATAAAAAATACGAGAGGTTCACCTAAAAAAAAAAAAGTTTGGCAAGTTTCGAGTGAAAACAGAATTATAATAGAAAGCACTACGCATGCCTGCACTGCTGAGAGTGACCTCATGTTTTCATAGCCGCCCAGGGCTCATGCATGAGGAGGGCCTGTCCTGGATTCTGTGTGGCTCTAGATAACTTTGTTTTCTTCTTCCCTGTGTCTCAAGGCCCATGAGACAACATTAGCCCTTCTGGCTCTAGATCTTGCTATTTATCTTTTTTGCGGGGAGGGGTTGGGGCTTTCTTCTGTTTCAATCCTCATATTTTATTTCTGTATGAACAAAGCTAAATTCACTATTAAAAACTGAGGGAGTGAGAGCTCATTACCACTTTTGAACACCTGTTGTGGGTCAGGCACTGTAGGTGCTTTGTATGCTTTATATCTAATAAAACTCTGTGAGCAGGGTATTGATATTCACATTTTATAGTTGTGGAAACTGAGCCTCAGAGACTAAGGAAAATGCTGAGGTTATATAGCCAGTAAGTGATAAAGTTGCCAGAAGACCTTAGGACTGTCGCCTTCCAAAGCCTGCGCTCCTTTAACTGTGCTGAGACTGTCCGCCCCTTCTAGCTTAGCATGGGTTTCCATCCCAGGCATGGGATACTAATCTTCCAATGATGACTAGGGGACTTCTGTCTTTAGCTAAGGATTAAGTTTCTTCTTTCATTTTGCTACCTTTCTTTGGCCAGCCTGTCTGGAAACTATAGCTCTAACTGGGAACCCACTAGACAGTGCATTCCTGTCTGACTTCAGATGCTCTGCTCTTTGCGATCTGCCACACTTCCTGTCAGTGTGATTGATCAGTTATCACCTATTCACCAAATGCTAGAGGCTGCAGCAAAGTTTGAACTTTAAAGGCTGAGTTTCTTGAAGTGCTTTCAAACTTATAATTGAAATTTTCTGATTTACCTTAAATATATCTCAGATGCTCTTTTCTAAGTTGTCCTTCCTGAGACCAGTATTAGTCAGAATATAGTTAGAAGAAACAAAAATCTAGCCATTTGAAGCAGAAAATAATTCAAAACAAGGAAGAAATAGCCTCTAGGCAGGTCCTCCAGGAATGACCCTCAGCAACAATGAGGAGCTCTCTCCAATCAGAGTTGCTGCTCCTTGACTGTGATCAAGGGGGTAAGAATCATAAGGCCACTACACTGCCTTTGCGAGTGTGCTGGACAACCCCACCCACGGCAGCAACTAGGCTCTGGGGCACCACCTCAGACAGACCCAACATTTATGGCTGTGATGGTTCCCAGAAAACAGCAATAAAGTACATCATCGACTTCTGACCCACTTCTATCTTCTGGACAGAGCATGAGTGGATCGCATTGGAAAACTAAAAACTGTATTTCAAACACTCTTGTATCTAGGGTTCTAAACATCAGCCAGGTTCACCAATCTCTGCCACACAGAAACATTCTACAAAACAAATGGACTAGAGGACCAGTAAATCTATTCTCCACATTAAACAGAGGGGCGTATTGTAAACACTGACTTTCTTTTGTATTAAAGTGCGAGAATTTCTGGCAAGGAGTTATAATAATGCCAACAACAATAAACCAATAAAACTGAATTATTTGGATGATTGATGTCTTGCCCTACTGAGTGTATATAATATGCTTCATTGATGATCGTATTTGATGAAGGGCTTTCCTTTATCAAATGCATAAATAACCTCTTAACTGGAGATCTGTCTTAAATATTCTGTGACTGTAACTGCACATGAACTTCATTTCTTTAATATAGTTTTTCTCTGATTCAAGCTGGTTTTGCCCAGATAATGTCATTGTGTCTCACTTTCTTCTGCCTCCCCCTTATCCTCTATATGTGTGCCCCTTTAATCATTGAGCTTTAGGACATAAGATTAATGGAGCTTCAGGTCTATAATCAGGACAATAGGGTTTGGTTGGACTTTAGACCAAGGATAACATCTTGACTTTAGATGTATTTCAGCCAATGGACCAGATGGGATGGCAACATGGCTGATTCCAGAACAGGACACAATATTCAATTACCTAATCCCCTTCCAATCATTCAATCACAACCCCAACTCCCTTAGTTTCCATCACTGATATTTCTCGATTTAATCTGTACTCCTGAGACTTTGACACCCGTACTCCTGAGACAGGCCTTTGAGCGAGAGCTTACCTGTGTCTCTGGGACTTGAAGTCTTCAATAAACCTTACTTTCTTTGCTGCAAAACCTGCACATATCTCTTCTTTAGCCTAGATGTATCAAGGAAGCAGGACCTTTTTTTGTCCTAACAATTCCATGTAGAGGGGCTCAATGTGTTAACATAAGGTCTACGATCCTTATGGTATAGAGAGACTGGAAGAAAAAGGAGAGAGATCAAATGCCAGACCTGTATTATATTTCAGATTAAACTGAAAAAACCACCACTATACAGGAACTTAAAACTAATTCAAAGCTAGCTTATCAAATATAGAGAATAGTGGGGTCACCAAGCAACAACGAGACCAAAGGCTAAGGTTTATTAAAGAAAACGTTTCTAGATTTCAGAAATAGTAATTAATATTAATGATCTAATTCAAATTGATAATTTACATATAAAATTTTCAAGATTTTAAATGACACCGTGTCCCTTAACCAATTTATCGCTAGAAACGAGTTATTAAAAGAATAACAAGATACATTTACCCCCACAAGTGAGATCTTTTTCTATGAATTGTTATTAATTGGGTTGTAAACTAGTTACCTCGAAACACTTTATCAAAAACATTTACATATAATAAAACAGTGCAAAAAACAAATCATTAATCTCTGAAGAAAGATGTATTTTGGTTCCTTTAAATCAATCTATCTTTCTTGTCTACTGTTTCTGGTGGGTGGCAGGGGAGAAGAGAAAGTCGCTAAAGCTATTCTGCCATATTTTTCCAAGCCATTTTAAATAGGTTTTCATTTTTTAGTTCTTAAATAACAACAAATTTTTAATTTTATTTCCTATTAGGCTATTTGGTTCAAGAACTTGAGTTCTGGGAGTTCTGGTTCAAGATGGCAACACAGGAGAATCCTGAGCTAACCTCCTCCCAGGAACACACCAAATCTACAGCTACATACAGAACAATGGCTTCTGAAAGCAAAAGAAAATCTAGCTGAGCAACTTTTACAAATCAGGTGTATGAGGAAAAACCTACATGGAAGCGGGTAAGAGAGGCAGAGACACAATCTTGCCATAAACCTCACCCCAGACAAGTGATCTACAACTGGAAGGGAACTTAAAACTCTGAGCTTCTCCCTGAAGAATGAAGGGTTTGAACCCTACATCAGATACCTTAACTTTTAAGTTCTGCCCCTGAGAGATGAGCCCGCAAAACATCTAACTTTGAAAGCCAATGGGGCTTATGTCCAGGAGACACACAGGATATAGTGAACTGAGAAATAGTTCTTAAAGGGCTAATGTACATAGACACACCTGCTCCAGAGCCCAGCACAAAGGCAATCAACTGAAAAGAACCCAGATTTTCTGTGAAAGAGACTCACTTGCTTGTCTTAAAGCATCCGCCTTGAGGGCTAGTCATCTAATTTAATATACTTCTAGGGGCCCACTGAAATACTCTCCAAAGATAGAGGCCAGTAGGCACTGTAACCATGTAAATCTTTGCTTCTTTAAAATGTTTTTTTTCTTCTCTTTCTCCTTGATTCAAACTGGCCTTGGGCTCACTTGCTTCTTCTCTTTCCTTATCCTTCTGCTTACTGCATGCCCACTCCCTTATCAAGTCCTTAGGTCAGGATCAAGTCTTCTTTGACACATAGCCTCAGGTCTATTGACCACAGAAACAGAATTTAGGTCAAACTAAAGATAACATCTTGAAGCTCTACACCCATGAAGGCGATCTAACCTATGGACATCCCCTTGAGACCATAACGTGCCCATAACATGCCATGACTGACATCAGGACCTGATGCAATGATGAACTACCTCCTATTCTAGCCTGACCAATCAGGAGAGTCCACGACCCCAACTCCCTTAGCTACTAATGAGTATTTACAATATATGCCCTAGAGGCCATCAGGGAGCCAGGTCTTTGAGCGCTACCTCACCTGTGTCTCTGAACTTCACACCACTTCCTTAAATAAATCTTTTTCTTTGCTGCAAACTCCCGTCTGTGTCTCTTTTGGCTTTGACGTGTACAGGCAAAATGAACCTCTTGAGTTCAGTAACAGTACTATATTTGTGCTTTTCCTCTGCCTTGCTTCAGATTGCTCATATCTCCTGGTAAGAGTGTGGCTTACACAGTGTGGCTTATGCTCATGGGTCCTGCAGGGCTCTAACAAACAGAGAAAGAGTTTTTAACTGGCTACCACCCACAGGAAACAGCAGAGAGGCAATAGACTAAAGTGCCAGCCTCTCTGTGAAAGAGGCCTAATAGCTTATCTTCATAGCTGTGGTCTGAAGGGCAAGCTTCTGTGGAGGAGAGACTGCCCCATGACGTGACCACTGCTGCACATGCAAACCAGATCCAGGCAAGAACAAAGATTGCATCCCATAAATCCCCTCAGAGACTATCCAATTGAACCCTCCCCTATGCTGCAAGCATGCTGGTTCCTGGAACAGAATATTGTCCTGCCCCAGGCAAGCATATAAGGCATTTTCCTCTTTCTTGGACTGGACATGCCCCAGGACTTCCATGCATCCTGACCTGTACCTTTATAATTCTTTAGTGCCTGCCAATTGGCATGAAGGATATCCACTTTATCTTGCTACTGTCCAAGATGTGCCTCATATGTAACTTTCCCTTAATAAGCTGTTAGTTGCCAGACTGGAGTGGCCTGAAAAATATAATAGAGGGGTCAATAACACATTAGATGATGCAGAAGAAAGCATCTGTGAATTCAAAGACAGTGCAGTATAATTCAACCTTCAGAGAAGCAAAAAGAAAAAATAATTTTAGAGTAAAGTTTGCTTAAGAAACATATAAGATGACATCGAGTAGACCATTCGCATTATACAGTTCCCTGAAGGAGAGAGAAAGGGGAAAAATATATTTGAAGAAATAATGGGTGAAAACTTCTCTAACCTGGGGAAGGAAACAGACATTCAGGTCCAGGAAGCTCAGAGGGTTCCAAATAAACCCAAAGAGATCCATGCCAAGACACATTATAATCAAAATATCAAAAGTTAAGGAGAGAATCTTAAAGGAGTAAGAGAAAAACAACTTGATATGCACAAGGAAACCCCAAAAAGACTATTAGCAGCTTTTTCAGCAGAAACTTTGTAGGCCAGAAAGGAGTAGCATGATATGTTCAAAGAACTAAAATGAAAAAAAAAAAAAAAAACCCTGCCAACTAAGAATACTCTAGCAAATTTGACCTTCAGAATTGAAGGAGAGAGAAAGGGTATTCCAGACAAGCAAAAGCTAAAGGAGTTAATCATCACTAGGCAATCCTTGCAAGAAATGTTAAAGGGAATTCTTTAAACTGAAATAAAAAAGCACTAATTAGTAACAGGAAAATATGAAAGTATAAATCTCACAGGTAAAGGTAAATATATAGTAAAATTCAGAGTAATCTACTGTTGAAAGGATGCTGTAAAGCTAGTCTGAAGGTTAAAAGATAAAGTAGTACAAATAAGTAAAACTATAATAATTTGTTAATGGACACTCAAGCTAAAATGATGTAAATGGTGACATCAAAAACAAAATATTGGGGAGGAGAGTAGATACGTAGAGCTTTAGAATGCATTCAAATTTAAGTTGTTATCAACTCAAAACAGATCATTTTAGATATAAGTTGTTTTATGTAAGCCTCATGGTAACCACAATGCAAAAACCTATAGCAGATACACAAAAGATACAGATAAAGGAATCTAAATAAAGAAAATAATCAAATCACAAATAAGGGCAAGAAAGCAACAAGAGAATTGCAAAACAGAGAAATCAATTAACAAAATGGGAATTAGTACATACCAATCAATATTTACTTTAAATGTAAATTGACTAAATTCTCCAATTATAAGACATAGGGTAGCTGAATGGATAATAAAACAAAGACCCATTTATATGCTGTCTAAAAGAGACTTATTTCAGATGAAATGATAGAGACTGAAAGTGAAGGGATGGAAAAAAAATTTCCATGTAAATGATAACCAAAAGAAAGTTGCAGAAACTATACTTACATGAAACAAAATAGACATTAAGACAAAATGTATAAAAAAATCATTATATAATAATAGGCCAATCCAACAAGAGGATATAATATTTGTTACATATTTATGGACCCAGCATAGGAGCACCTAAATATATAAAGCAAATATTAACAGACCTAAAGAGACAGATAGAACAATACAATAATAGTAGGAAACTTTAATACACAACTTTTATCAAGGGATAGGTTATATAAGACAAAAGATCAGTCACGAAACACTGGCCTTCAAGATGTCAGAGCAGGTTGACTTAAAAGTTATAACAGGAACATTCCATCCAAAAACAACATAATACACATTTCTTCTTAAGTACACATAGAACATTCTTCAGAATAGATCACGTTAGGCCACAAAACAAAGCTTAATAAGCTTAAGAAGATTGAAATCATATCAAGCATCTTTTTCTGACCACAGTGGTATAAAACAAATTACAAGAAAAAAACTGGAAAATTCACAAATATGTGGAGATTAAACATACTACTAAATAACCAATGGGTCAAAGAAGAAATCAAGAACAATACTTTGAGACCAATGAAAATGGAAAGATAACATACCAAAATTTGTAGAATATAGCAAAAGCAAATCTAAAAGTTCCTATCAATAAATGTACATCGAGAAATAAGAGATCAAATAAACAACCTAACTTTTTACCTCACAGAACTAGAAAAAGAACAACAAAGTCATAGTTTGCAGAAGAAAGGAAATAGCAAATATCAGAATAGAAATATATGAAATTGAAACTAAAATGATAATAGAAAAGATCAATGAAATGAAGGGCTTTTTTTTTTTTTAAAGATGAACATTTACAAACCTTTAGCTAGAGTCACCAAGAAAGAAAGAAGATTCAAATAAGTAAAATCGGACATAAAAAGGAAACTTCACAACTGATAACACAGAAATACAAAGGATCATAAGAGACTACTATGAACAGTTATGGGACAACCTAGAAATAAATTCCTGGAAACTAATAAATGAGACAATCTAGAAGAAATAAATTCTTAAAAACATGCCACCTACCAAGACTGACTCATGAAAAAATGTAATCAATCTATTCAGATTTTCTTAGTAAGGAGATTGAATCAGCTATCAAACACCTCCCAACAAATAAAAGCCTAAGACCATATGACTTCATGGGTCAACTCTACCAAACATTTAAAGAATATAAATCATTCTCAAACTCTTCCGGAAAATAGAAGAGAAAGAAACACTTCCAAACTCATTTCATGAGGTCGGCATTACCCTAACACCAAACCGTACAGGGATGTCGCAAGAAAAAATACAGGCTAATATTCCCAATGAACATAGATGTAAAAATTCTCTACAAAATATTAGCAAGTCAAATTAGACAATACATTAAACGGATCACACACAATTATCAAGTGAATATTATTCCAGAAATACAAGTATTATTCAACATTTGCAAATCAATGTGGTACACATTAACAAAATGAAGGCTAAAAATCATAAGATTATCTCAACAGATTCAGAAAAACATCAGCAAAATACAACATCCATTTATGATAAATCTTAACAAAGTAGATATAAAGGGAACATACCTAAACATAATAAGGGCCATATATAACAAGTCTACAGCTAATATCATACTCAATGGTGAAAAGCTGAAAGTTTTTTTCTAATATCAGTAACAAAACAAGGATTCCCTCACTTGCCACTTTTATATAATATTGGAAATCCTAGCAAGAGAAACTAGGCACACACGCACACACACACGCACACACACACACCAAAAACAAATATGAAAGTGAAACTGTCAGTATTTACAGATGACATATGATATATATTTATATATATTAGTTCTAACAGTGTTTTGATAGAATTAGAATTTATATATATATATATATATACACACACACATATATATATACACATATATATGTGTATATATATATACACACATATATATATGTGTGTATATATATAATATATATAAATCTAATATATATATAATATATATAAATCTAATATATATGTGTATATATATATACATATATATATGTGTGTGTATATATATATATATATATAAATTCTAATTCTATCAAAACACTGTTAGAACTAATAAAAAATTTCAGTAAATTTGCAGGATACAAAAATCTATAATGAAATCTCTTACAATCTACACACTAACGATAAACTATTAGAGAGAGAAATTAAGAAAACAATTCTATTTATAACTGCATCAAAAAGAATAAAATACTTAGAAATAAATTTAATCAAGGAGGTGAAAGACCTACACACTGAAAACGATAAGATGTTGACAAAAGGAACAAATGGAAGGCTATTCTGTACTCATGGATTGGAAGAATTAATATTGTTAAATGTACATACTAACCAAAGCAATCTAGATTCAATCTAATCCTTATCAAAATTCCCTGGCATTTTTCACAGAAATAGAACAAACAATTCTAAAATGTGTATGGAACCAAAAAAGACCCCAAATAGCCAAAGCAACTTATTGTTCTGAGAAAGAACAACAATGTGGAAGGTATCACACTTTCTGATGTCAAAGGATATTACAAAGCTATAGTCATGAAAATAGTATGGTTTTGGCATAAAAACAGAGACATAGGTCAATAGAACAGAATAGAGAGCTAAGGAATAAACCCACCCATGTATGGTCAATTGATTTATGACAAAGGAGCCAAGAATTTACAATGGGGAAAGAACAGTCTCTTCAATAAATGATGTTAGGAAAACTGAACAGCCACATGCAAAAGAGTTTAGTGGACCACTATCTTACACCATATATAAAATTTAACTCCAAATGGATTAAGAGTAGACCCAAAATGATGAAACTCCTTGAAAGTAAGACCCAAAACCATTAAATTCCTTGAAGAAAATATAGGCTATACAGTCCTTTACATATGTCTTGATTATAATTTTTAATCTGACATCAAAAGCAAAGAATAGCTAAAAGTTTTTGCAGAGCAAAGGAAACCACCAACAAAATGAAAAGGTAACCTACTGAAAGAAAATATTTACAGACCATACATCTGATCAGGGGTTAATATCCAAATAATAGATATACAAACTCAATAACAAATTAAATCTAATTAAAAAACAGTCAAAAAATAGGTAAAGACACTGTTCCAAAGAAGATGTACAGATGGCCAATAGGTACATGAAAAGGCACCAACATCACTATTTATCAGGGGCATGCAAATCAAAACTACAGTGAGCTACCACCTCACACCTGTCAGAATGGGTGTTATCAAAAAAAAGATAGGATATAACAAGAGTTTATGAAGACATGGAAAAAAGAGAATTTGTGTGCACCTCTGGTGAGAATGTTAATGGGTACAGCCACTCCCCAAAAAAGTTGAGGTTTTCTAAAAAATTAAAAATAGAATTACCATATGATTTAGCACTCTACCTCTGGGTATTTATTCAAAGGAAACAAATACACTAACTCAAAAATTAGTCTGCATATCTATGTTTATTGCAGCGTTATTTATAATAGCCAAGACAAGGAAGCAACATAAGTGTTCATCAATCAATGAATCGATAAATAAAATGTGCTATATGTAATCAGCAAATTATTATTCAGCCTTATAAAGAAGGAAATCTTGCCATTAGTACCAACACGGATGGACTTGGAGCACATGATGGTAAGTAAACTAAGCCAGAGAATATAAATGCTGTATGATCTCACTTATATCTAAACAGCAAACCAATAAAAACAGAAAATGTGAGGTTGCCAGAGGAAATGATTGGGGATGGGAAAAATGGGTGATGAGGTTCAAAAGGTACAAACTTCCATTTATAAAATAAATGTCATGGGGATATATAGCATGGTAATATATATAGCATGGTGACTATAGTTAATAATACTGTATTGTATATTTGTAAATTGCTAAGGGAGTATATCTTAAAAGTTCTCATCAGAAAAATAACTATTGAAAAATGTTAAATAGACTTATTGTGGTCATCATATCATAAGATATACGAATATCAAATCATTATGTTGTATACCTGAAACTAATAAGTTATATGTCAATTAGATCTCAAAATAGTCTTGAGTCTTGGAAATTGGATTTTTTAAAAATATACAATTTATATAAATGTAACTGCTAAGCCTGTTATAGCTCATTTAATTTTATCACAAACTCATGTGCATCATTTCAGCAGATGTATTAAGCAGTTATATATTTCCACTTGAATGATACCATGTCTGAAATCAAAACTGAATCTGAATTTAAAAGATAAATGCAAAGTTATTACTATTAGAAGTAGCTGACAGAATTACTTATTTCCAATGGAGTTATAAAGGGAGGTTAGTTTATTGAACAGGTTTGAGGTCATGTTCTTTTGATACAGAGCCTGAGAGAATTCATATTTTTTTGAGGGAGTATTCACATAAAATCTGCAAGAGGAAATAAATTGAAATAGGGAAGGTGAACTAGAGCAAAACCGGCAGTAATCTGTGGGGTGAAGCAGCTGCTGTCAGCTGAGGACAGTTCCCCAGAGAAGGGGGACAGCTATAAGCTTTTGATAGTCACACGGCGGGTGGTGGATGCATATATTGGCTTGGAAAGGGCATGTGGGATGGAGACCACACATCTATTGCAATGCGGAAGAAGAAACTACAATTAGCATAATTCACAAGAATCCTAACAGTTGTTTTCCTCTGGCCCAATGTAAGAACTAAGCTGATGAAAATGGCTGTTGAAAGGGTGAGTCTGAATGATTATCTTTGTACTACGGAATCATCAAACCATAGATGACTGCAGGACCAGGACGAGGCGCCAAACAAAGGGCAGTCGGATCCATATATTGGCCAAGGAGCTATGACAAAATCAAATTTAAAATATGACCTGGAACAATCGGCTTTCTTAGTTTGAGTATCTGATATAGGCAGTATTGGGAGCAGAATTTGAAAAATCAGATCATGATGGTATACTATATAGGCTAAAGTTGTGAGAGAAGCAGAGCTATAAATAAGCAACGGCTGTGAGGTAGAGAAAAGGCATATAGAAGAGTAGAGACTGAGGAAACCTAGTTGCCGGAGAAATGCAGAGTGGGAGACAAATCAGCAACTCAAAGCGTCGCTGAGTCACACTGGTAGAGCTCCAGAGCAAAGAACTGCAAGTCCTGATGTTACTTTTACCAGATTGGGAAAGATTTTACAAAACATGATCAGGAGACACTAGGCTGAATACAAATGGCACCCTGGAGAAGGTGAATACTGTTTGCCTAACCTTGTTTTGCCAAACACTGAAATGCATCTGATATGCCCCAAAGTGGAATTATTCTGCATAAGAGAGACTAGAGAAGTCTGGAGGCCAAGGTGCTGCCAGGAGGAAAATGGTAAAGATGGTGACTTTAGGATACAGATACCTGAGCAGAATTTTAAAGTTGTTAATAGTGAAGTGTGAGGTGTACACCGATTTATAGTGTTTTTTGTTTGTTTGTTTGTTTGTTTTTTAGGAAGTGTGATTCAACTATGGGGATGAGGAATCAGTTGACATTTAGACTACCCAATATTACTTGGTAAGTGTCCCGAGAGAGGTGTACAGAGAATTCCAACTGAACTCACAGGAAGAATACTTGCCAGTCATGAAGGATTTCTAGAGGAGCAGAAGCCAGAGAGAGGCTCAAAGATTGGACGTGGCTGGCCTGGTGAAGAGGAGAGGCATGCAAGTCATTGTTCTAGACAATAATAAGAAATATAGGTCCCTTTATAGTGTTCTTCCTGAATATAAGATATTGGACATTCTGATCTCCAGGTAGAAAAAAGAGCTTGGGTGGCCTGGGCCAGAGTTTAGAAAGGGGAGTCATTTCTACTGTGCTATGAGGTATCTGAAACAGTGATAAGGTAAGGAGGCTGGAATATGGTTAGTTTATCATAATTCACCCCCTTTCCCCCATGAGAATATTCTATAAGAGGTATTAAATATACAAATTTTTAAGTCAAACAGAATGGAAAACTCCTCAGGAACTGTTAGATCTTCCTTATCATTTAAATTATGAACTGTTTGAACCAAAAAAAAAAACAACGTGTGTTTGTGTGTGTGTAAACATACCTATAGATCCAGTTTTATAAGGTTAAGGAAAACTTAGACATACTTTGTGGTTTCTGCATTTGCCATTTGCATTTAAGGTTTGGTTAGTTGATTTCCTGAACATGCCATTAAAATTGATCTCATGATATAATGAAACAGCTACAAAATATACAATAAAATGAAATAATAAAACAATAACAAAAAAGATGGGGTGGTTAGATTGAGAACAAGTTCATAGCATAATGAACCCTTATTGTGTGTGATGGTGGTGTTAGTGTGCAAGTGTGAGTGTATTTGTGAGTGTCTAATTTTATGATAAGGGAACATTTAATATTAATTCAGCAGAAACATTTCAGTAATCAGTGACCTACCTAGCTATGAAATTCTTGAGTTCCTTTTGGAAACACTGTATAAAGCTACTACAGATCTTTCCTCCACCTACCTTCTGGAGAATATCTAAGAGATAATTTCACAGCTTTTGGTGCTTCTAATGCTAATATCAGACACTTGGAGCCTTTTAACTTAGGATGTAATCTTTTCTCTGTTCCCACTGAGTGTTATAAAAAAAAAAAAAATACAGCCACTACAAGAAAAAGCATTAATCGGATTAGTTCAGGGTCAGAACTTAAGTGAATGCTCTAAAAATCAAAACTGTGTGCCCTAATGTGATACTATGTACTTATAAACAGGGCTTATGCCATCAATCACTTGCAAAATCTTGCCAATATTATTATTGCCATAAAAATCGGAGAATTGATTAGTGGGTTACTTAAAACTGTAATCTCAGCCTTTGGAGGACTTACTTAAATCAAATTTAAGAAGAGTTATTTAATATTTGTTTTAATAGAGGTTTACTTAGAAATTTAAGATTAGAAAATAGTTTCGGATAGTGCTGTTGAAACCAAAAAGAAGTTGGCTATGTGCCTTTTTCCCAAGGTGGTCATATTTCCCTTAAGGCCAATTTGTCATTGATCAAATATCTGTCCAAAACCATTCATGTGTGTTTTGAGAACCTACAATCAATCACACTCTCTGTTTGGATAGGCAACTATTGTTTCCTATGTAAAGATGAATGATGATAGGTGAATATAATAATTTTAGTTTTAACTTTAATGATGTCTATTTTTCTGAAACTGAAAAAAATACCAGGATGGTATTTTGTGCTTTTGCCTTATTTCACAATTAAGTTCTTTTTAGCAACTCAGAAAAGGAAACAGTCAAAGGGTATTTAAAAGTCTTATGAGTTTTTTTTTTTTTTAATGTCGTGCTAATGGCAATTTCTTATGGAATTGTTTGAATATACTGCCAATGATAGAACTGGATGTTTATCAAAATAAATTATTGAAGATTTTTCATTTTGAAACATTTTGTTTTGTTTTGTTTTTGAGGTACCAAAACCATGATGCTATTCTACTATTTGAAGGTCTCACGTGTTCTACTTTTTATCTCCCAGCTCTTCCCTTCCCTACTCTAGCCATAGAATACATAAAGTATATTGTGCTAATATATACATGAATTGGAATTTTTAGCCTTTGCCAATATAGGATAAATAATAACTTTAAATTGAGATCTCTAGAAAAAGATATATACCATAGGTAAAGCTTTTCACTTAATCATTCTCTCAATTATTCACTAAATGTTAATTGAACAAACATCTGTTGTCAGGCACATTTTACATTGCACTATAATTAGTTTTATGATCTCTTATCAGACTGAGAATTTTTACCTCAGTGGCTAGGATAATGGCTAACATTTAGTACATTTTATATAGCTACTTGACAAGCAAGTAAATGAATGTTAAGATTCAATAATGATTTTAAAAAAGAAAAGAAAAAGAAAAAAAGACACCTAACATTTATTTAGCCTGTAGTATATATTGGATTTGTTGTGAACCACTTCATTTATGTTTATTTTATTCAACTCTTACAGTAAACCTTTAAGGAAGTATGAAAATAAATAGAATCAGGGAAATGTAGTGATTTGCTCAAAGTCAGTGAGCTGGTAAGTTGGAAGTGGAAGCTGAACTCACGTTTGTATGATCCCAGAGTCCATGTGCTTAGATTGCACTCGCTGGCCACCAAGCAGAAACTCTTCCCACTCTACAGGTTAAATGAGAAAAAAAATTTTCTTACCACTCTATTATGTTAAAAGAAAATTTAGTAAGTCTCAAAATAGATTCTATTGAGTATTTCTTTTAATGAAGTAGAGACTACTATGCTTTCTGTAAAATTAGGATGGAGGACTGCAATAGTTATTGTTAAATATTGCTGTAAAAATGCTACACAATCAAAAAAGGTAAATTTTAATAGTAAATATAGAAAATATATATATTTTTTGTAATTGATATTTTTGGATACCTAGAAGCATCAAAAGGCGGATACTTAGAAACATCAAAAGGCTCAACTAAAATTTAAGTAATTTATTTAAGTGGCAAGATGAATGATACACAAAAAAGCAATGACTTTAAAAAAAAATTCATTCAATAAATATCATGTGAAGTTACTATTCTAAATTATAGGAATACAACAGGGAACAAGAGACAAAACTCCTGCTCTCATTGACCTTACATTCTTAAGGGAGGAAATAAATAATGATATTTATTCTAGGAATTAGTGCATATATAGTGCTTGTGGCCAGATACTCATTTTCTAAGTGCTTCTCTGTCTGTCTCACACAGACACACACAAACTTGTTTAAACCACATGACTTAATAGCCCTATGATATATGTTCTATTATATTCTTATTATACAGATATGGAAAATGAATCATAAAAAGGTAAGAAACCAGGGTCACAACAGTGTGTAGCGGAGACAAGTTTCAAATCTAGGCAGTTTATGCCCCTATGTCAGGTCTGATAAGTGGTATAAAGGAAAAGTAAATCATAATAGAAGATAGAGTGGCAGGAGTGCTATTTTATTTAGATTATTGAACAAAGGCCTTGGGATGAGATGAAATTGAAAAGAGACCTGACTGAAGTAATAATTTATTCATGATGTTATCTTGGGATTAAAAGAATTCCAAGCAGCAAGAACAGTAGATACAAAAGGCCTGTGGTTGGTGGATACTTGATATGTATTAAGAATACTGAGGAATTCAGTGTAATCAGAGTAATGCAAGCAAGGGAGAGAATGGAAAAATGGAGAATGGTCATAGAGTTAGGCTATGGGCCATAGTATGGGATCTGTAGACCAGTATGGATGTTGGGTTATTCTGTTAGACATGGGAAACCATTAGGAGAATTTGAGCATGTATCTGGCGTATTACATTTTTAAAATGCTCATTATAATGACTTTATAAATATTAGACCATAGACTTGCAGGATTGAAAGCAGAGATTACATAAGAAGCTTTTACAATTGTCCAGGAAGAAGAGCACTTGGACCAGGTGTTAAGAAGTGGGTAGTTTTTAGGTGACTTTTGAAAGTACCACTAAAGAGATTTATTGAAGATTAGCTTGTTGGAAAGGAAGAGGAAAGATAAATACACAGTTTTGGGCCTATGTAATTGGATGAGTAGTTGCTGTTTACTTAGAAAGGGAATACTGGGGGGAAAACCACATTGAGAGTAAGGAAAATTCAGGAATTTTATTGTTTTATTTTATTTCAAATTTTAGATGACGATTAAGCATCTAAGTGTAGATGCTGAGTAGGTAGTTGCACATATGAGTCTGGAGACTGAGACTATAGCTATACATTTAAGAAGCATCAGGACATAAACAATTTTAAAATTGAGGGCCTGAATGAGTTCCATTAAGGATGAGTATAGACAGAGAAGAGGTCTGAGAATTGAGTTATAAGACATTCTGACATTTAGAAGTTGAGGCAATGAAGATGGTTTAGAAAGGATCTTGGGGGAAAATGGCCAATGAAGTAGAAGGAGACTTAATTGCCTTGTGTCCCAAAAGCCAAGAAAAAAGTTTTTCAGCAGAGTTATCAACATTGTGCTACCAGTGGATTAGATAGAATGGGGGCTAATGACTGGATATATTTATGAGAAAGTTACTGATGACCTTGTCAAGAGCAGTTTTGGTGCAGTGTTGGCAATAACCCATTTGAAATGGGTCTAAAAGAGAATGGGAAAAGAAGAGATGGAGAGAATAGGTATAGTAAACTCCTGAATTTTGCTGTAAAGATGATAGTTTATGGGAACATGTAAGATTAAGGGAGAAGTTATATCAATATTAGAGATATAACATGTGTGCGTGTTCATGAGAGGGATTCAGTACAGAGGAAAAATTTATGATGTAGGAGAAAGAGGACCATTTGCTGGAGTGAGGTTCTTCAGTGAACAAGAAAGATGAGGTCCAGTGTACAAGTAGAGCATTTAATTCCATAAAAAAGTATATATATTTTAGCCATTATAATAGGAGAGGTGCATAATATATGAATTAAAATGTAGAGGGTTGATAGATTTGGAGATGGGATGATGTAGAAGTTCCCTCTTGATTGTTTCCATTTCTACATGAAATAAGGAGCAGAATCATTTACTGAGAATGAAGAAGAGGACTGTGTCCTGACTAATGTGACAGAATTTTGAGATGAGACCTTTCGGAGAAAATCTGGCTTAGATCAGGTCATGATGATAGTGCCTTCATCATGGCATTAGTACTCTTTATAAGAAGAAATACCAGGATGGTGGGTTAAAGATAGAAGTAAAGAAGATCCTGAACTTGCCTTGTATGGACACACCAAAACTTTAACTGAAAAGGACCTGAAAGCTAGCAGAAAGCTACTCCATGAGAAGGATGGAAAGAAAAAGCCACAACAAAATGGGCAGGGGGGCAGAGAATAGTCTTGTCAGGATCCACACCCTCAATTCAGTGACCCAAAAGTGGGAGGAATATCACAAATGTGCACTTCTCTCTGAGGAGCAAGGCATTCATGCCCCACATCAGGCATCATAGCCCTGGGCACCTGCACCAGGACAACAAGTCCCCCAAAACATTTATCTTTTAAAACTAGTGAGTTTTATGACCAGAAAAACCAAAGGGCTACAGGAAACTAGGACTCCACTCTTAAAGGTCCCATGCACAGACTCATTCACTCCAAGTCCCACTGCTGAGGCCATATGTGAAGGAGAGTTCATTAACTAATCTTAAGGCATGGGTCAGATAGGCAAAGTTATATTAGAATTATCTCCAGGGATGAAAGCACTGGTGAGCACATTTTCCTTTACTCTCTTTCTGTCCTGCAGCCTAGCACTGGTGGGTGCCATTTCAGGCACTCCAATCTACCCTGCTAACACTGCTAGTTGCATGCCAGTGTTCCCCTGCAGCCCTGGCCCAGGGCTCCTCCAAGATGGCCATCGCCATACCAGAAACTGAGTATGCACATTCCGCACAGGGGACATTGCTTGAATGTCTGGCACTGGTGATTAGGATGGCCTGTATTTCTGGTCCACATGGGACTTATATAAGGCGAGAGACAGTTTTTGACAGGCTACCACCCCCAGGGCCCTACACAGACAACAGATTGAAACATACCCCCAGTACTCCAGTGACCACTCCCTTCAAGATGGGGAGAGATAGCTGTTTTGCCTAATACAGAGACACAGAGAGTCAAGGAAAATGAGAGAATGAAATATGTTTCAAACAAACAAACAAACAAACAAAAAAAACAAGATAAAACCCCAGAAAAAGAACCCCTAATGAAAAAGAGATAAGTAATGTACCTGATAAGAATTCAAGGCAGTGATTATAAAGATGCTCAGCAATACTAGGACAGAATGGATGAACACATAGAGAATTTTAAGAGATAGAAAATATAAAATAATTCCAAACAAAAGTCATAGAGCTGAAGAATACAATAATTGATCTGAACACACACACACACACGCGAGGGTTTCAAAAACAGACTGTATGAAACAGAAGAATGTATCAGTGAGCTGGAAACAAAGCATTGGAACTTACACAAACAGAACAGCAAAAATAATTACAAGAAGTGAAGATGGCTTAAAGGACCCATGGGACAACATCAAATTGAATAATATTGGCATTATCAGGGTCCCAGAAGGAGAATGAGAGGAAGAGTCAGAAAAAATATTTGAAGAAACAATTGCTGAAAACTTCCCTAATCTGGGGAAGAAACAGACATCTGGGTACAGGGAGTCCAGAAAGTTCCAAACAAGATGAACAAGATGAACAAAGAGATCCATACCAAGACATATTACAATGAAAATGTCAAAGGTTAATGATAAAGAGAAAATCTTAAAAGGAGCAAGGGAACGAAATAAAAGGAGGGTGGTATTTATAACAATGTAGAGCTTTGGATTGTATGCAAATTTAAATTGTTATTAACTTAGAATAGACTGTTATATACATAGAATATTATATGTAAACCTCATGGTAACCAGAAAGGAAAAATTATAGTACACGCACACACACAACATAAAGCAATCTAAACATGACACCAAGGAAATTCATTTAACCACAAGACAGAAGAAAGAAACAGAGAATCTACAAAATCATTTAGAAAACAATTAACAAAATGCCAATTTGTACATACCTATCAATAATAACTTTAAACATAAATGGACTAAATTTAATATATATCCTTCTCAAACTCGTTCACAAAATTGAAGATGAGAGAAAGCTTCTAAACTAATTTTACAAGGCCAGCATTTCTCTGATATCAGAACTAGAGAAAGATACCCCACAAATGAAAATAATAGGCCAATATCTTTAATGAATATAAATGTAAAAATCCTCAAAAAAATTAGCAGACTGAATTCAACAATACATTAAAAATATCCTACACCATGGTCACACAGGATTTATCCCAGAAATACAAGGATGGTTCCATATTCTCAAATCAATCAATGTGATACATTAACAAAATGAAGGACAAAATATCATGATTATCATAATAGATACAGAAAAGGCATTTGACAAAATCCAATGTCAATTTATGATTAAAACTCTCAACAAAGTTAGTATAGAGGGAATGTACCTCAACACAATAAAGTCCGTATATGACAAACTCACAGCTAACATTATACTCAATGGTGAAAATCTGAAAGCTTTTTCTCTAAGATCAGGAACAACACAAGGATTCCCACTCCTGAAATTCTAATTCTACTTAGTATTGGCAGTTCTAGCTAGAGTAATTAGGCAAGAAAAAGATACAAATGACATTTAAATCAGAAAAGAAGAAATAAAACTGTTGCTATTTGCAGATGACATGATAATATATAGAGAAAATACTAAAGACTCCACCAAAAAGTCCAAGAACTAATAAATTCAGTAAAGTCACAGGATATTAAATCAATATACAAAAGTCTGTTGCATTTCTATACAGTAATAACAAATTACCTGCATGAGCAATTAAGAAAACAATCCCATTTACAACTGTATCAAAAATAATAAATACCAAGAATAAATTTGATCAATGAAATGAAAGACCTGTACACTGAAAACTATAAGATATTGGTAAAACAAATTGAAGAACACACATAAATGGAAAGATATTCCACATTCATGGATTAGAATAATATTTTTAAAATGTTCATAATACTCAAAGCAATTTACAGATTCAGTGCAATTCCTTTCAAAACACCAATGGCGTTTTCCACAGAACGAGAACAAATAATTTTAAAATTTGTATGGAACCACGAATGACCCTGAATAGCCAAAGCAATCTTAAGATCAAAGCTACAGATATCATGCTCCCTAATTTCAAACTATATTACAAGCCTATAGTACTCAAAAACAATATGGTACTGGCATATAAATACACAGATCAATGGAACAGAAAAGAGAGCCCCCCAAACCCTCACATATATGGACAATTTCTGACAAAGGAGCCAGCAACATACAATGGGGAAAGGACAATTTCTTTAATAAGCAGTATTGGGAAAACTGCACAGCACATGTGAAAGAATAAAACTAGACCGCTATCATACACCATACACAAAAATTATTCTAAATAGATTAACGGCTTGAATGTAAGACATGATACCATAAAATTCCTAGAAAGATACATAGGCAGTAAACTCCTCAACATCTGTCTTAAAAATGTTATATCTATATAGATATCTATATCGATCTCTCTCTCTCTCTCTCTCTCTCTCTATATATATATATATCAAAAGCCAAGGGAAACAAAAGCAAAAAATAAACAAATAGGACTACATCAAATTTAAAAAGTTCCTGCACAGTTAAAGAAATAATCAAAATGTAAAGGCAACCTACTGAATAGGAGAAGATATTTGCAAATCATATCTGATGAAGGTTACTATCCGAAATATAAAAACTCACACAACTCAACAACATAAAAACAATCTGATTTAAAAGTGAGCACGGGATCTGAATAGACATTTCTCCAAAGAAGACACACACCTGGTCAACAGGCACATGAAAAGGTACGCAACATCACTAATTATTAGGGAAATGCAAATTAAAACCACAGTGAGATATCACCTCACACCAGTTACGATGGCTATTATGAAAAAGACAAAAAATAACAAGTGTTGGAGAGGATATGGGGTAAAGGAAACCCTCATACACTGTTGGTGTGAATGCAAACTGGTGCTGCTGCAATGGAGATGTGTACGGAGATTTCTAAAAAAATAAATAAATAAATAAAATGGAACTACCATATGACTGAGCTATTCCACTTCTGGGTATTTATCCAAAGAATGCAAAAACACTAATTTGAAAAGATATATGCATTCCTATATTCACTGTAGCATTATTTGCAACAGCTAAGATATGAAAACAGTGCCTATCAGTGGATGAATAAAGAAGATGTAGTATATATACATAATGGAATATTACTAAGCCATAATAAAGGAAATCTTGCCATATTATTTTACTTACCTGTAGAATCTTAAAAAACAATAAGAACTTACAGTTACAGAGAACTGATGGTGGTTACCAGAGGTGAAGGGACTTGAAGGGAGGGTGAAATAGGTGAAGGGGTCAATTGCATTGTGATGGATGGTAACTAGATTTACATTTGTTAACAATATATAGCGTATACAAATATTAAAATATAAAGTTGTACACCTAAAATATGTATAATTTTATATAGAAATTTTATTCCTCCTCAATGTAAATAGAATATAAAAGAAATGTTAACAATATAGATAAATTTTTAGTACTATACAGGGTCAAATTACCAGAGCACTAATATTCCAAGAGTTTGCTATGATTCATTTTAGAGTGCAAGAGAGTTGTATGAAATTTTATTTAAGAGACAGATGCTATCTAGATATTTAGCATTTTACCTTGAAGGTGATGAAAAATTACATTGCTAGAGGTGCCTACTCTAGTTTTCTGGCCACGCTCTTGTCAGGCTATGTACTGCAGACACTACATGTATATCATGTTGCTGCATAATTACACTTTGTCCATGTATGAGGTAACATAGGTGATAAGCCATATAATATTACTGTTGGGGAAATCCTTTCCTTTGATCTATTTCTTTGTTCTCATTTGCATCAATAGAATTCTATCTTACATGACTTAGGTAATAATTATAAAAATTTAAGAGGAGGAGGAGAAGTGGGAGGAGGAGAAGTAGGAGGAGGAGAGACCAAAGAACTTGCTTTCTCTCTCTCTCTTCTTCTCTCTCCCTTTCTCCCTCTCTTTCTGCCATTTGAGTACACAGTGGGTGGCCATCTGCAAGCTGGGAAGAGAGCTTTCACTGAAGAACCAAATTGGCTAGCACCTTGAGCTTAGACCTCCCAGCCTCGAGAAATATGAGAAAATTAATTTCTGTTATTTAAGCTATCCATCTCTGGCATTTTGTTATGATAGCCAGGGCAAACTAATACAGGTGTTGGAGATTTGAGAAGTTACATAATAGTAAAAATGAATTGACCAGAAAGTGTAATAGTAAGTTTGGCAGGTAGCGATGAGGGCTTAGGTAGGATTTTTATTCATAAATTCAAAGCTGGACTGTTCAGTGTGGTTTTGAATTTTGCTTGAGCTGTTTTCAGTGACTTCAATGCAGAGAGTATTGGATAAATTGATTTGAGTTACTATGATATATGATGAAGGAAAAGGGGAAAAGACATTAGGGTTTTCCCAACCACTTAGAAAATATATTGCATAGAGATCGCATCAACAGTGGCAATACAATTTGTAATAATTATGAGTGTGTGACATATAGGATTCATTAAATAATTCTGCTGAGAGATATGATGGGTTTGTAATGTGTCATTTTGGCTAGGCTGAACTACATTTCCCAGAATTCCCTTTTCTATATTTCCAGTTAGAATGGGCCAATAGAGACATTTTTGTAGGCTATTTGGGACCTGGAAGTTAAGAAGAAGCCATTTTGTAGTTCACGCACAGTAGTAATGTCTCAAACCTTGGTGTGAGACAATGGCTAGGTCTGTGGTTTAATCACCTTCCCTTCTTCACCTCTCCCACTCCTGGCAGATGTGCGTTTACCTCCATGATGAAGGGCACCAGCTTTCTATGCAGAACATCCACACCAAGATCATAAGTTTCAAGAATTGACATGAGTTTTGTTCTTTGTGGATTCCAGCTCCTTGTGAATGCCAGCTTGACCTTGCTCTTTCCTACACCATATCCATCTTCCCTTCCTGACTTCCCGCTCCTTGGTCTTTAAGCTGTAGCATCAGACGAAAGATAGAAACCTTACAGACACTGCTTAGCCAGTTCTCATTATTGCATGAAACCCAATCCTGGTAACAAATACCTTATCTTACATATAGTAGTTCTGCTTCTCGGATGAAATTCTGGTACAAGAGATTATGAAAGATTAAGCAAATGAAAACATATATTATAAACTGAGAAGACTGACTGTTGTATAGGTGTCAATTCTCCTCAAATTTGTTAATGAATTTAATAGCCCTGATAAAAATAGTTGGATATGTCTTAGAACTTAAAATGTCAGTAAGAATAATTTAACAATAAGTATGTGACAGCATAAAAAGCCACCCCACTGAATCCACGAGGAAGCCTGGTGTGAGAGTAAGAATAGAACACAGAAGTAGCAGAACACAGAAGAATAGGACACAGGTTCTGTGCCATACTTGGAAGCATTATAAACTTAAATTGTGTGAAACATTTACCACAAGAAGTCATAAACTGGGAACCAAGATTTTTATTTCAGGTGGTGAGAATTAAGTAAATAAAATTGTACTTATAGCTTGCTGATATATGCTACTTTATGTGTGAAAAACTCGTTTTCTAAGTGCCACACACACCAGCTCATTTAATCATTGCAATAGCCCTATGAGCGAGGTACTGTTATTCCTAATTTTCAGGCAAGAAAATTGAATCATAGAGATTAAGGACTTTGCCCAGGGTCATACCGGAAAGTGACAGTAAGGTCATACCAGAGATTAATATAGGTCAGAAGTCTCATTCTACCCCAGCCTCTTGCATTTTCTCATTGTGATGTGAGCTGTGCTATTTGAGAACTTCACCCTGGAAGATTAAGGCAGGTGACAGAGTGGGCCAATACCTACGAGGTTCACTTGAGAGGAAGGCAGCAGTAATTCATCTTATAACTAACTGAATGCACCTGGACTGTTGAAGATGGAGAAAATCAACTCTATGAGCAGGGCTGAGTAAGAACAATTGACCTTGTCATTATCCTTGTGGTTTGCAGGATTGTTGGAATAAGGCTGACAGAGTGGCCCAAGGATAGACCACTGAATGAAACATATTATGGGGCAAGAATCATGACAAAAGTTGTTTAACACCCTGACCTTATGTGTGGGGCATTTTAGTGCACACCAACACAAGGGCAGTCGTTCAGCTCACTGTCGTGCCAAGGTGGATCGCCTCACCTGACAGATCATTAATCAGAGAGATGTCATGTTGCTCCAGGCCCATGAACTTGTGGTCTCACAGCCGAAAGATGAGGCAGCAACAGTGGCTAGAATACGTTCTGCCTTTGGAGAGAAGGAAATAGTTGATGTGTGTTCGAGGGGAAAGGATTTGAAAGATTACTATTTTTCATAAAAGGCCTTGTAAGGTTTAAGTCTTTATGTTCATATATGTCTCTGATAAGTAATGCCCTCAACACTATAATCAGATTCAATTCTTCACAGCAATTCTACCCCTGAGAATCTACCGTAATAAAATAATCCCAAATATAGAAAAGAGTTGTATGCTCACAAAAAATTTCATCGGATCATTAATAATTATAAAAAACTAAAAACAGAATGTCTAATAAGAATTAAATAAATCATGGTACATTCATTAAAATACTATGTACCACTAAAAATAATTATGAAGATTATGTAAAAACATGGAAAATGCTTTTGGAGTAATGTTAAGTGAAAAGAGTAGGATATAAAACCATATGTTTGATCATATTTATTTTTTAAGTACACGTATTTGTATCAAAGGCTTAGATGACAAAAGATCAAAACTGTTAGAAAAAATAGTTGAAGGTAGCTGGTAGGAAAATTGACGATCTACCCTCTTTGTTTCTACCTGTCTGAATTTTCAAATGTCCGTTCATAAGTATGTTTTTAGATTAAAAATAAGATGTACAGAATAACAATAGTATAAGCGATACTGTAAATTTAATCTTCAGAAAGAAAGAGGAACTGTCCGTCATAAACGAGCCTGGGCCTCTTAAGTCCATCATCTCAGCACTTCAAAAATGTAATTCAATGTTCCTATTATAGCTGTTATAGGAATAGCTTTCAAAGTGAAGCTCATAATAGAACCTAAAATAAATAAATGTTCTAGATATGTGGCAGAGCTTGGTTTATTTTGAATCAGTTGACTTGAAAGCTTTGTTGTAATTAACCTGCATGGGCAAGCTGAAATTTTACTTCAATATTTGGTTATATTGTGTACATTTTGCTTATTCCACTGGAAAAAAAAAAAAAAACACCTAATATTGTACTGGGAAAGTGTAGGGGTGGGAAATGAGGAGACATTATGGACAAATGTGTTTTAGATTAGAGACTCTTGTAGACTATGGCTCTAAGGTGAAATTAGTCATTGGCATGAATTCTCCTTTTCAAAACTGTTTATGGTGCAGAAGCAATGGTGTGTGTGCGGGCCAGGTTTTCCCAGGTTCTCTCACGTTTCTATGTAATCATGTGAACTGAGATTGAGTTAGGAGACGGCAGCCAGGGCTTCTAATTTGTGACCCACTAGCATAGTATTTTTTTTTTTTTAGAAATTTTTTTCTAAAGGACTGGTTGCTATTAGGGCATAGCTTTTCAGAAATGTTTAAAAGCAAAATAAATAGCATTTCTTCATTATTTCCCTAAAACTAGGGTTTTAGTATTTTAAAGAGAAAAAAATCCTTGCATTGCAACAACGTAGATGGATCTTGAGAGCATTATGCTACTCATAAATACAGAGAATAGATTGGTGATTGCCAGAGGTGGGATTAGGGGTGGGGGAAATGAGTGAAGGTGTTCAAAAGGTCCAAAGTACAAGCTTCCAGTTATAAAATAAATGCCCTGGGGATGTAATGTGCAGCATGGAAACTATAGTTAACAATACCATATTGTATATTTGAAAGTTTCTAAGAGAGTCGGTCTTAAAAGTTCTCATTAAAAGAAAAAAAAATTGTAACTATGTGTAGTGATGGATGTTAACTAAACTTATTGTGGTGATAATTTTATAATACAAACATATATTGAATCATTATGTTGTACACCAAAAGCTAAAACAATGTTATTTGTCAATTATGTCTCAATAAAAAGATAAAAGATTTGAAGAACAAAAATAAGTAATGCTTCTGGATATAGAAATCTGAATTCCACCGATGGACTCATAGATACTATACATAAATTTACTTCCATTAAAAAGTATCCCTTGCCCTTCTTTTCCAAATGTGGCATTAGTTATTAGTTATTATAAAAGATAACAGCAAAGAAAATATCATAACCTAGGCACTTCTATGCATTTTGGACATTTGCAAATTTTAGAAGATAGACAGATGTAATAAATCGGGTCTACATTTCTGCTCTTCTCTTTTTCTTTTGCATTTCCAGTGAGATAATTACATTACAGGAATTTGTACATTCTGTCTGACACTACTATTTTTACTTTTAAACTCAATTGCTGCCTTCAGCATTGTGCAATATTTGGCTAACATCACATTTGGCTGCGTCAAGAGTTTCTTGTGTCATACATTATTGTAATAGATTTTATTATTGAGTCCAGATATGTTTATATGTCTTTCTTGTTCTCAGTTTCTGGAGGTTAATCTGTCTAGCAGTGTTCCTTTTCTTGCAGAAAGGAATTTAGGAATCCTTGAGAGTTGGATGAAACTGGCACAAAAAAATGGAAAAAAAAAAAAAGAACTGAATGAAGTCTGGAGAGAAAACTGCTAAGTGGCTCAAAGGAAAATCTTCCTTAGGTCTAAAAAGTCTCACACAAATTAAAAGAATTATTTTTATGTAGAGCTCTTTCACATTTTGAGTTTTAGAAAGAAAAGTGTTCAATGATAGGTACTTAAGTACATAAAATCATGTATAGGCTTCTGAAATTAAAACTAGCTTTATATTTGGCCAGGAAAAGAAGAGCCACATGGCATAGTGGCCAGTACAGTAGCTTGTAGCACTTTTCTTGATTAATCAATATGATGGACAGGTGCACACAGATGGACTTATCTTGAAAGCCTTTCTGGTCAACCTGGTTTTCATAGAAAGGGCTCCATCTTTATCTGTCCCAATATAACCAATATATGCATAAAAATGAGTCAGTGGATATAATCTAAAGAGTTTTATTTTTACCTCCTATTGCTCCTTTAAATTTTTTATTGGAGAAAGCTTTTTCCTGTCCATGAGATGAAAATTTAGCACATCCAAAAATGTTTATGCTCACTTTTGCAGTATGCCGTTACTTTAAGTGATAATACACGGTCTCTATGCAAAATGTAAAAATTAATCCAGAGTAAAATATATTAATTAGCATTTTAATCTTTAATCCAGAGTAAGGGGCCCAGGCCTGTAGATGGCAGGTTGGGGCATTTGAGAAGGAGAAAGACAAGCTTATCAGTAATTTTCATGAACTTGGACTCATCAAGCTGTAGTTTAGACCATGCTATGGTTGAAGAGGGAGACGTAAAGAAAGAGATATAGGAAAGGGAACCTCTTTCCTGGCTGTGTCTTAATGAGCCAGCTTCTCACGTTGGTCATTGCAGGTGTTTGTAGCTGAAGCTTTCTCCTGTGGGTACTTTGAAGAGCCCCGAGTGACCCTTTTCAACAGCAACTCTCATAGCAATAGCATGGGTAATGTCTTCCTTTCTGCCTGCAGCCCTGGTTTGAGATTGCCTCCATCTCGGTGCTGCATCCAAGTCCTTCTGTGCTCCAGACCAGCTCTCTCCTCCATAAGCCCATGTGTGGTCCATGAGAATCGCACATTCCATGACTTTTACTGGTGGAAGTATAGTTACTTTGCAAACATAGCCCTGTCCTCACTTCATTGTCCTGAAACAGGCCACTTTAACTTTCTCAGTCTATGGAATCCCCCAACTACAGAGAAGATCAGACCTTTCAAGTGCTCCAGCTGCAGCCCTTACTTGCATAGAGACAAAGGGTGACAATCTCTTCTCCTTTCCCCTTGGGGAGTGGAGGTGGGGCTCGAGCCCAGCTTTATCCATAGAAATGTTCACCACAATATCTTCTTTCATTCCCTGCATCCTCTGACACCTTTTTATATTCTTGATCTGACTGCGGGGCCCAGTTTTTGTACATTTTTTTGTGAATTCTGCATTTTGTCTGACCCCTAGCTTGGCATGCAGCACCTTTTGTATTTTGTTGCCTGGACCAAAACTTCAGTGAACACACTGATGTGAACTCCAATGGCTCATGTTAACTTTGATCTTGGCCTAAGATTGCCAGATAAAATATTGAATCATTTAATTTAAAATTTGGATGAACAATGAATAATTTTCTTTAGTATGTGTATGTCCCATACACTTTTGGAGGCATATGCAAACTAAAAAAAGTATTCATTGTTTATCTGAAATTCAAATTTAACTGGGCTTCCTGTATATTATTTCCTAAATTTAGCAACTTTCTTCTAGTGAAAACTCTTTAAAAATAAAAAATATTTTGATTAATATTTCATTATCTGCATGGCTGTATGCATGTATTTACATCTCTCATGTCCAATTTGGATAATTAGGTGTAACTTGTACTGGAGGCATAAAATAACTGTTGAGTAAATCTGTTTTGATGGCAATATGTATGGTTCTGTTCCTGGGTATGTGGGGTTTGCCATCTTCCTGGCAATTTATCCTCTACTTACACATGTATAAGCAATCTTGAGGATAAAGACAGTGTTTTTTGAGTCATGTTGAGGTCTGGTTTTAGAGGGTTATAACATGATGAAAAGCATTTTGATATAGGAAATAAGTGGTTTATTCTGCTTTTAAACACTTCTTAACTTTTTGCATTTATCTTTAACTAATAAATACTTGTTATTTAAAATGTGTCTTCTACAGAGTTCAAAATGTATTACAAATGTCTCCTATTAAGGCTATCTGATTCTACTGTTGATATTTTTAGATATTGTGTTATGATCATGCTTTTTATGGGAACCAAATGGATTGAGCAATCAGGTTACAAAAATTGTAGAGCAAGAAAGTGATTTATCAAATCAAGGCTTCAGCTCAAGATTTTCAGTTCACATGAGATTCATCTAACGACACAATCTTTGTGAGAAGGAGTCATTTTGTAGTTCTGTGTTCTTGAGATCCTGGTTGGTGGTAGATGGAGAGAGAGAGAGAGAATTTCCACAGTAAGATGGCTGAGGTATATTTAGAGTGTAGCGTGTCTGAGAAGAATGTGGAAAGGTGTTTTATGCAAGACTGAATTCTCTTTAGCTACACATTCTGAAAAATTTAGCAGAAGATAGTATGGTGAAAAAAGAGAGTTTCTGAAAATTACCTGGGTGATGCTTCAAATATCTAATAAGTGTTTCTGATTATAGATGGCAAAGTTTATTATTTTTCTTTCACAGCCTGAGAGTTTATAACATTATCACTGTAATACATTACTATTTTATTTCTAATCTTGAGAGGATGGGGAAGACTATGTGGTTTGGGGTGGAATTGGAGGGAGAGCAGCAGCTTTACAAGAATTACCCCTTTAATCATTTTAAAACCCTTTGAGGTAATACTCCTCATTCTATAGATGAGGAAACAGAGAAGTTAAGGAACTGGGCAGCTTTCAGAGTGCTAAAGGTGAGTTTTGAATAGAGGTAACTGAATCCAAGACTTGTCCTCCTAACAACTATGTTATGGTCTTATAATAAACCTGTTTACAATACAGCCTCGAAGATCTCTCAGCAGGAATCAGATGTCACAGGCTTCAATAACACAATACTAAGTTGTAGATATCGGTAGGAGGAAACAAGGTACAGAAATGGCAAAGACTGAAACTCCAATTCTGAGCATAGGCAACGATTCCTGTCTCTCATTGGAGAAAGAAGCATTTTGAATAAAGACTTTTCTCTTTAGCTAATTGGCGAGTAAAAAACAAAACAAAACAAAAATAAACCCCCCTTTCTTTTTTTTCTAATCTGGACTTGACTCTCTCATTTATCTAAATTGAGCACAGAGGTACACTTTCCCCTCAATTAAATGGTTTCACTTTTATTTTTAATTATTCTGGCAATCAATTTTCATCATGATAAAGCACTTTCAACTTTTGTATTATATACTGTAGCCCTCTTCCATTTTTATGAATATTAAAGATAATTTGTAAAGTATAGAAAAGTACCAAGAACATAATCAAAGTCACACTAAGAGTTAACTATGAATAATCTTTTAGTGCACTTGCTTTCAATAAATTTCCTTTTAGTATTTTTAATATTCATATGTAGAGATGTTATATGTGGAGGACATTACACTATATACGGTTTTGTACTATGCTTTTTTTACTGACATGATAATCAGGACATTTTCCCCATGGTATTAAATTCTTTTTAAATACTCTAATATTCATTCATAATTCTTTTATGCATTCTCCTCATGTTAAACTGACTCATATTTAAAAAAGACGTTTTTGCACATTACTGATATTTTCTAAATACAACTGTTTATGTTTGGAATGAAAACGTATTATGGAGACTGTGCAGACTTTGATGTGCCAGAGTTGCTGTAATGTTCTCTCTGGTGAAAGAGAAAGCTTGCCAACTGATAAGTCACTTCACTAGAGATCCAAGCTCATGCTCTTTGATAACTTGGTATCATTAATGCTCTTTTTCATATCAATAAACTTTATCACAGATATTTCTTTTAAAAGTAGGCAAAGAGTTGTGTTCTCCATGCCAATATTTGCATTTTTGTTATAGTCTTTTTGAAACTTTTATAGAAAGCAATAAATATAAGCCTCTCCAAATAACAATGTGAACTTCAATTTTAATAATTTTTTCTCCCACTAAGTGGTGCTTAAGTGTTTAATGTCTTTCAGGGGTTAAAAATTAAGTATTGCTGCAGTCTATGATGAGTATATTGGGACATATCTGTAAATTTCATGTTTTGGGTATTAAATTTGCTTTGTGCTCTGGAAATAGCTTCCTGTGTTTTCATATGTCTAATGAATATATTCTAATATTGATCTCTGTTTCTACTTAAACAGATTCTTGATTTGAATATAAGGTAACTTTGATAATGATCAGTTGATCAATCTATGATATGCCTTTCTTTTATAAGAAGTATTTGTAGAAGCTCATGTTTAAGTCAAATCTGTAATATCCAAAAAATAAACTTTAGCTTGTTAACCTGATTGAATAAAGAGGTAATTAGTTAATAGCATATTATTTTTAAGAGAATGTCCTATATAATAAAATGGCCGTTTTTAAAAGTTAAATATAAATATATATACATATATATATATACCTAGTATTAGGATTATGCTGAGTAGAAGTTAACCTTTGACAATTTATACATATATTTTTTGAATTATAAAAGATTTAATTTATATATATCAACTGTTATTGTATTGGAGATATTTTTAAATTTACTTAAAAAAACTCCTAAATATTAGAGTTGGAAAGGCCTATAAGCTTAATCTAGTAAAAAGTTACTAGAAGACTGGAGTCAAATAAGTTCAAATAATGCAAAGCCAGAAATAAGCTCCAGGTTGTTTAACCTCTCATTTAAGAATTTATTACAATAGTACATCAATCACTCTTCCTTATGAGGCTCATATAAATGACTTAACATTAGGTTAAAAAGCTTCTTATCCAAAGATTCTGAGAAGAGGGTGACATTACTTAAGATGGTGACAGGTTGTTCCTGATTTCACTCCCCCTCACAAAAATGAACAACTATTTAAGAATAACAACTATTCAAGAAAAAACACTATGGAGAGAATCCTAGAACATGGAAATGAGGCTGAAACACCCCCAGCACCACAGAGACCAAGACAAACTGCATTAGAAGAAGAAACTATATGCTAATCACATTGACTCTCCCTCAGGCCCATGCAGCAGAACACTGAGAGGTCTCCCCTGAGCTTATGGTTTCTCCAGTGAGAAAAGAAAGACCAGTGCAGACATCCAGATCTCCCAGCTTTGCGGATTACTTCTTGGGAGCCCCTATTTCACTTTTACCCCATGTGACTTCAGGGAAATCTCTAAGATTTGACCACTGGGGATCTAATTATGACAGGGAAGGGGAGATGGACATGCAACAACCAGTGTTTCAATCTTGGTAGACTGAGTTCCTACCTGTAGCACCTGAGTAGTAGTTCAAACTACTTTGCCTCATCTGCAAAGCCAAGATAGTGGTGCAGTGTGACCAGAGAACTTGGTGCGGAATACATATGCTTGATTCAAGTCCTCAAACAAGAACCTTGCCAGCCCCGGAACTTGGTCAAGACCACAAAGAGCCTTTCTGGTCTTGGAGCTGGTTACCTGCTTCACCTAGGCAGAGAAACTAATTTGTAATACTGCCCATTGCTGAAGAGTCTTCAGCCCACCCAATCAGGGAACTTAACCAGAGCACGTGGAAAACTGAGTAGCTCATCCAATGGCCCTTTGTACTATGACACTTGAATAGAGAGCACAGCCTTTAGCTTTCCCTATCTGCACAGCAAAGCTAGTGGCTCTGGCCAATTCAGTACACAGTCTTTCCTGATTTGGGTCCTCAGTGAGCTATGCCAGCCCTAGGATCTATTTTGCGTCCCTGCCAGGACAGGAAAACTAATTCATAGCCTTATCTATTGCTGAGAATAGCATTCAGTCCCAAAGCCGAGGAAGCCTGAATAGAGTATCCAGGCAACAGCAGAGCCCATGCTTCAGCCTTGCTTGAGCAGGGAACCAAGCCATCAGTCCTATCCAATTATTATCTGCCAATGGCACAATCTCCCTCTCCCCCCAAACACATCTCAGAGTTTGTACAGGAGCCTTGCCCAATACAGTCTCTGATAGCAAGCCCCACCTGCCCAAGGACATTTTCAGCAGACCTGGCCAGAAACCAAAACTGAACAAACTGGTGAAGAACTGTCTCTGCAAAAGTAAACTTGTGAAGTCTGAAAGAGGAATCTACTTACTCAAATGCACAGATACCAATGTAAGGAATCAGGTAAACACCATACCACCAAAGAAAACTAACAAAGCTCCAATAACTGGTCCTAAAGAAATAGAGATCGGTGAACTGTCAAAGAATTCAGAATAATTCTCTTAAAGTTTAGTGAACTATAAAAACACACAAACAAAATTAGGAGAACAATACATAAAGAAAACAAGCAGTTCAGCAAAGAAATAGACACCATCCAAAAGAGAGAGAGAGAGAGAAAGAGAGAGAGAAAGAGAGAGAGAAAGAGAGA